>NC_141675.1:120857671-121320171 GCF_028749965.1 Puma concolor
AGACTTAGGAATGAGAAGTAGGCTGGAGATATGGGATTCATGAGATATGTTGTTGGTAAGTGAGGCCATGGATGAAAACACCTAGATAGACAGGTAAATAAAATGAGAACAGGAGAGAGAACCCTAAAGATTACACGGAACATGAAGAATTGGTCAAAGGAGAAGCTTGTCTAGGAGACTTAAAAGACCAGTCACAAATGAGAAACTGGGAGATTGTACATAGAAAGAGTATTCCCAGGAAGAGAGAGTAGACCATTTTGATTAAAATGCAGGACAAAAACTTTCAAAGCAGATTCTGCAATTAGTGTATTAATGGTGACCCTCCACAAGTAGGTTTAGAGAGCTGAAATCTTGTGTTTCAAGAATGAATGTGATGAAAAAGTATAGACAGCCAGGGTAGAGGAAGACTGTGATTAAGAGTGTCAAAAGTATGCTTCTTTTGTTTTGTTTTTGTTTATATATCCACACCTAAAAATCAGATCTCTTGTGTTCTTTTGTCTTCTCTAGTCTCCTCCCCTTCTCTTGTTTCCTTTCCCCCCTACCGTCCTTGGTCTTTCTTAATGTATCTGTTGATTCTATCTTTGGCATCCTAATACTTCTAACCTATCTTTTTCAGACACTGGAATGAGTATCTGGCTGAGAGGTAAAAAAATTTGATATTATATAATCCCTTACAAAAAGTTAAATGCAAAATCTAACTTAGATGTCTGAATCTATGATACTGGCTTCAACATGTGGAGGGTGTTGATGTGTGTTTGCTTTGCATTGCTGATCCTCTGATAGTGAGCGGAAACTGCAGCTTGGTAAATGTCACTGCTCTCTGGGGTCTTGAATGCCAGGATGCAGCTGGTCTGTGGAGCTGTCTCTAAAGTGATTGAATGAAGACAACTCTGGCTCTCCATGGGGCATTCTCTAATGACATCAACCAAATTGAAAATTCTTCACCAAAGGATTTATAGAGCAAACTCCCTGGTACTGAATTCTGATATATTAGACCAACTTAGGGAGAATTTTACTTTTATTTTTTCTCTGGGGAAAACAACATAATAAATTATTCCAAAACTATTTCCTCTCTATCTGCAATACTGTTTGGAATGTGTTCTGGAACATGGGTAAAGTGACTGTTTCACCCTTCTTTGCATATTTGATGGAGCTGCCTGAATCTTTCCCAGCTTAATGAATTCTCCACATTATGAAATTCACACAGCAACGTACACAGAAGATGTACTCATTAAATATTAGGTATTTTGGTGAAAGATGGAGTTTATCTCTTACTTAAGACTGAAAATGACCTGTGATTACTTTTCAATATTTCTGCATCCAGGATGTGTCGATAACCTCAATTTTTACATCAGAAACATCCTCTGTGGTTTCTGAATCGAAATATACTGACAGTAGAATGTTAAAAAAAAAAAAAAAAAGACAGCAAATAATGAGTTCTGAGGGCCAATGGTAGATATCAAATAGGCATATGCTAATTTCTGGAACAACAGTAGCCATGTTTCCAGAAGCACCCTATAAGTCCATAGCAGCCTCGCTCTCTAGCGTATAAGTGTTAGGAACTTGTCGTGTTTATTTTGGCTAAGGTTTTGACTGCAACCTAGCATACCATTTTTTTCTGAACTTTTTCTGGTTCTCTAGGCTTATACTATTCTGTAATCCATTCATACTGTTATACTGTTTTTAAAAATGTATTTTCTGTTACATAATAATCAGAGTCAGAGTCTGTTGCCTACAGCTAAGAACACTGATAGATACAATTGCCATATACATCAAAACTCAGAAGCAGCCACCAAGGATTTTTATCAAATTTAACTCTGACTATTCATTATTAATGCCTCAGAAAACTCAAGTATGGGATTGCTTTATGAAAATACTCTGTTTACTCTTCAAATATGGTAATGATGTGAGGTGCTAAGGTTTGGTTACTCTTGAGTAAGAATGAATGTGATGAAAAAGTATAGACAGCCAGGGTGGATGAAGACTGTGATTAAGAGTGTCAAGAGAATGCTTCTTTTGTTTTTGTTTATGTATCCATGTTATGTTTTGTTTTGTTTATGAATTTGGTGAATGAGGCCATGGAAGGTCAGATTCGGATTGTTGACTATGGAGATTGCATTTCCCAGTTTGTTACATAAATGCCCAAGCTCCACAGGCCACTTTCTGACTTATTTCTAGCCATGTGCCCTTAAAAACACAGCTGATATTTAAAAACTTACTCACCAATATCCAAAATAATGTGTTTTTTCTCTAAAGTCTCTAAGGATATTTTTTTTTGAATGGTGAGCTCCAAATGCTACCAACTTATTTACTTTTGTAACCCTATGAATGTGATCCTTTTTAATGGTTTATGGTTTCACCTCAATCTCTTTGCCCCCAAAGTAGAAATCCTCTAGCTAATTAGGCACTCATTTGAAAATATATGCCACTTTCTTTTTATTAAACCACAAATATGATCTTCTCCATAAATCTTTAGAGGAAGGGTGATTTCAGAGTTTGTTTCAAAATAAATCTTTGTGTTGGGATTATCATACAGAACATATGTCTTAATATATCAACATATACTCAGAAGAATTTCACTTGAATCCTGTAATTTAAAATTCTGTGTTGATATTTAATAATATCTCTTAATAAACAAAATGTATATACCTCTATGGGGAGGAGAGATATTTCCTCCACCTTATATACGCAAATAATTATTTTCTTGAACTAAAAGTAATCTTAGTAGAGAAATGACCCTGGCACCCACTTGATACCACTTTTTTAATTTAAAAAAATTTTTTCAATTTCTTTTTGAGAGTGAGCACGTGAATGAGTGTGGGTCAGAGAGAGAGAGACAGAGAATCCCACAAGGTGCAGAGATGAGGGGGGGTGGGTAGGAAGAGGGAGAGAGTACAGAGCCTGGAGCTGGGCTTGAGCTCATCTGAAGCAGGGCTCAAGCTCACCAATTGTGAGATCATGACCTGAGTTGAAGTTGGATGCTTTACCGACCGAGACACCCAGCACCCCCGCCCCCCCACTTTTGGTAGGTGAACAAATTCTTCAGAAAGCTGATTTATTAAACAACCTATGAATACATTTGAAAAAGTTACTTCCTAGTGTCCAACTGAATTTGCAGTGGATATAGTAATTTTACCAATATTTTACCAATTTTACCAATATTATTTAATTGACATGATAGATATTGAAAAAAACCAGTACTATTTAGATAAAATTAATACAGTTATGCCATATAGCACAGAATTTTGACCCACAATATGGCATGTTATTGGAAAATCTCATCCTTATTTATGGATGTTTTTTTTTTTCCTTTTGAGGTCTTATCAACTTTTTTATAAGTATTTTTTTAAAGTTTATTTATTGAGAGAGAGAGAGAGAGAGAGAGAGAGAGAGAGAATAAGTGGAGGAGTGGCGGAGAGAGAAAGAGAGGGAGAGAGAGAGGATCCCAGGCAGACTCTGCCCTGTCAGTGCAGAGCCTGATGCGGGGCTTGGGCTTACAAACCCTGAGATCTTGACCTGAGCCAAAGTCAGATACTTAACAGAATGAGTCCCCCCACCCCCCCACAGGTGCTCTGAGTCTTTCTGCTTTTATAAGGGTAAGTAAAGTCTACTCTGAGCTTAGTGTAATGTTCAAATATATGCCTTTGTTCTATTCCAATATAACACAGATCTGCTTTTAGGCACATTTCAAAGAGCATTAACTCAATTCACCACTTTTTACTACGTATCAAAACTTGACTGAGCTGAGACCCTTTCTTCAAGTAAGGCTTTTAATAAACAATCACATGTAATAAATGTGAGTATGGAATGATGATGGTTGGAGTGCAGATGGAGAGCCCTCATCTCAGGCACTGAGACCCTGAAATACCCTAGATCTAGAGAAGGGTGTTTGGAAAACATCACTCTGAATAATTTATTCTAGTATGATTTATTAAGGGACTCCACCAAAGAATGTATACCAGAGCCATGCTATTTCAAATCCCCACCACCTAGGATTTACCTTGTTTCGTTACATGTATTGTATAGCATGGGCCATTGGATTGTTTTATGAAACATATAATCCTATAAAACTCATTGTTGCATTTATTATAATTATGACGTTAGGATTTTGTCAAAATACCATTCAACTTCTCTTTACTCACAGGAAAACTATTTCATATGTCATGGATAGGAATAATTGTACCCATGTGAAATTGATTTGTTTTCACCTTTGGAAAACTGGTACACATGTAATCGTTTCCTTATATTCACTGGTTGCTAATAAGCTCAAGGAGAAATTTGGGGCTAAAATCTAGCAAGTGTACCATGACTTCTGGCCGTATTTTGTATGCTAATCATTGACTTTGTATGTTCTGGTTATGTCTTTGTTTTTTCATTTGTTTTTAAACTTTGATTTTACCTTTAATATGTTACATTTGTATTTTTAAATGCTGCCTAAAATCCATTTTTTTAGCAAGACAGGATATACGTTTATTAGAATAATTTTTACATGTACTACCTCTTTTTCCTCACCCATGTGAATTCTTAAGTGTGTACATTAAATCTGGAAACTTCTGAAGCTTTTCTATTTTCTCCTCAATACTTATCCTCAATAAATCTACTCATTCCCAAACTATTTTCACACATACACTAGAGGTAAGATACTAATAATTTTTCAAAGATTTGATTTGCTTGCGAACAGTTAATTGTGAACAGTCCTTTTTCCTCAAAAACGATATAGGTAGAAACATTCGTCTTCTACTTTTAATTCAAATACTTCCGAGGTTCCCAGTCTGGTGCAAACATGCGAAACTCAACATGCTTCCAAAATCTTCACAGCTCAGCAGAGTAAATAGATAATAAAGGAAGACACTACTGCTTTGGCACTTCATTAGCAGAAAACTAAATAGCAGATCCTTTTAAAAATGTTTTCAGAAGCTAGGAGGATACAGCAATGAGAGCTATTATGTGCATACAGATATCAGATATGTAAATTAGGTTGAACTTTGTTTGTGTCTATCAACCTGTCTTCCCTGAGGTTAACCAGGACTTTTGTAAAGCTTTGCCATAGTAATTGGTATATCTAAAATAATAACTAGTGTCCTAAGTATGATCTCTTAGAAGTAACAGCCTCAATATCAGGGATAACAGAAATTTAACTTTATCACTTCCAACCGTATTTCAGGGCAATAAAATAGTTTCTGTGCCATCAATTGATAAACCAAATTAGCATGTAGTACAGGGGCCCTTAAAGCGTTAAATGATTTTATTAGAAGATACTCTTCTTACAGCATCAGGCTCAACATAACTATCCAGTTTAAAATAAATATTTCCCAATGTTAAAAAATTATCTGCTTAATAGTCAGAGAGCCTAGCAGATCCCCAGGGATAATTAGACAGAATCACACTATGGAAACTGGGAGGCACATCAAGCAGATAATATCTAATACATTTTAAGCACTGGCTCTCCACTTTTGCCCTGTAATTATTTCTCACACAATATGATCCATCCCAGGGCAGAATTTTTGAATATAAACATAACTTTCAGTGGGAACCACTAATGAAGGAGCAATGCTTAGTGCTATCCAGAACAAGGACATGCATAAATCATAATCTCAAAATGCGAAAACAGAATGAACTGCTCTATTATTCAAGAGTTACAGTCCTCAATACATTAGTATCCCCCAAACTAATGACATCAAGTAGACTTTTATTCTAGCTAAAACTTTCTAACCCACAAAAGCAATATGAATATATTTATTATTTCCAAATTTCCTTGAGATATTTTCTAATTAAATGTATAATTTTGGACAACATATTAATAACATTTCTATCCAACAAAACCAGCATTTTATTCAAACCGAATCTTCTCCCAAAATGATTTATACATTGCATCATTTTTATAAATCAGTCTAATGTTTTATATATAATAATTGTGTTCATCTCTAGTTTACTTATAATTCTGCCACAGGACAAAATCTGTAAGCAGATTTCACAGACTTCAGATCCAACCTAATATTTATAAACCAACCAGGTAACTATTGATGAAAAAGAAAATTAGTATTTTTTTCTATTTTTCCTAAAGCAAAGACCAAGACAGGAAATTAAGCACCTTATTGCATTCTAGTTTTTTCTAGGTTCACTACTGAGGATGCAGGGAATTCTCTGTGTTCCTGTGTGTGTGTGTGTGTGTGTGTGTGTGTGTGTGTGTGTATTGTAGGAGGAGATTTCTGACTTGACCTTTCATCTCCTTTAAATCTATGATTTTGTCCTAGTTCTCACATATGTGCACGTCCTGCTAATGCCATATTATGAACCACTAGGGTTTGGCAGATACTATCTGGGCAAATGCTACTCAGGATCCCTTCATCCTTCAGGACTGTACTTTATTTCTGACCTCCAATTGTTTTCTGTACTTTCCCTCCAGCTCATCCATTTAAAACAAAAGCATGTCTTATCTTCATGTTTTATTTAATACTTTTGGTGTCTGAGCTGGGAGGACTTGTTCTCTACATCTTGCTAACATAATTCCAAAAACTTCCTTTCAATTATGTTTTCTGAACTGCAGTGATTTTTAATGTGTTTTAGCCCTTTTCCTCTACAGAAGCCTTGATAAGGTGAAATATAGGTTATGTCTATTTGCCCTCACTAGTTTGACATGTCTAGAGCTGCAATTACTCTATTTCTCAAAGACGAGGTTGAGCTAAATAATATTGAAAATTTTTAAAACTGACTATTATTTCATTGCTGGGTCCAGCTCTTCTAATCGGAATGGAGAATAAACTGTAAGACTATTTAATTAGAGCCTTTGTTTGAATTGTAGAGATCTAGCCCAGTTTTTGTTGGTAGATATCCAACAACCAGATCTCCTGCTAGTAGCTTTGTGAAAGGAAACAAGGCAACAGAAAACAAACTGAAAATAATGAGCTTTTCTGTGAAGTTCTTCCCATAAGAATGGCCCCACTTTGACCATAAAAAAAAGGATGTGTGGTATATAGTTCAATTTGGGCCTTCATAGGACAATAAAATAAATAATCCCTGTACTTATATTATTGCAATCTAATCAACTAGTCAAAATGAGTAAAGGAAATATCATTTTGGAAATATTGGATATATGAAAACACTTCAAAAATATTTTGCAAGTTCGTTAAAAATTTGCAAAGCACAATAGTGTATTTATTGAGGAATAGAAATATGAAAACAAATTATCATTCTTCATTCCTTTCTGAAACTAATCTTATCACAAAAAGCATGTGTCTTCATCTATTTTGCTAAGCCTCTCTATTTGATTTAACGATGAAAGAAGACTAAATTATCCACTTTCACTTTATTGAATGATGAAACATTTGCACAACTGTTGTTGGATCTGGTTGCTATGAGGAAGAATTGTTTTCCTAAATGCACTTGGCCTTTCTTACCCCTATTACGTTCCTTTTCCCTGGATGTAGGTTGAATGGTTCTATCTATAAATTTACAAAGAATAACCTGAGCAAAAATGACATGGCTGCTTTCTCCTTTTCCTGGGAGGGTTTCTAGACATCACAAGTTTGAGTTCACTCTTCTGCTTTATTCCTTCATCTCTTCAATTTTATCTTTGCACTGTTCGTTACTTTTCTGTAACCTGGTGAGTTAAAATCTAGGATTTATTTAACAAGCCAAATGATATCTCAAAAGAAGTTCTGATTTTCAGTCTAACCTCTCTTGGAAATAAAGATTATATTTTGGCTTCCATCTTTAACTTTTGCTTTATTTCTTAAATTTCTTAGAGGGGTTGTTCCTCATAGGAAGTTGCCTCAGAGACACCAACAGAACTATATATATTTTTGTACAGTTTCTTATTAAATTATAGATGCTCGATTGCTCTTTCTATATTATGTCCTTAGACATACTTAATACCAAATCCATCTCTACCAGAGTCATAAGTGATGTTAGATGTTAGTGCAAGAACAATTAACAGACTTGGTTAAGAGAAAACCCCTGAAAAATGCTAACATCTAGTATTCTTTGCAAGCCATACAAAGTGACCACCAGGCTTGTTTTAACTGATAGTTTGTTTTGATACATTCAAAATTTCAAATATGCCTAAATGTATTCAGTTTTCCTCATGACTATCATTTCACATCATTTCTTGAAATGGCCTTGACTTTGTTTATGTTGAGATTGTAAACCATCGGCTCAGAAATGATCTTAGGGAGTATCTGATCCATTTGCCTTGTTTTCCAGTAGATACCAAGGACTGGAGACATTGAATCATTTCTTCAAGGTAACACACCTAACCAGAGAGAGACAAAATTCATTTCACTTTTAATAAGAAAATAAAATTATTCAGATGTTTAAGTACTTCTACAAAGAAGGCAGTTACTATTATTCAAATAATATGATAATGGTTTACATTTATTGAATACTTACTCTATGCTAAACACAGCTCTTAGCATTTTACATACATTATTTCATGTCATAACAATCCCACAGGGTGTACATTTATTATAATCATTTTCTGGATGATAAAAGTTAAAACTTAGAAAGTTTAAGTAACTTACCCCATCAGTGTGGTGCATAAATGGAGCAGCTGGGATTTGAAAACAGGCTTGACTAATGTAAAGTTTATACTTTCATCCACTTGAAACTAATCTGTCTCTCAGACTGTAAATGATTACTGATTTTCATCTTAGATCTACACTTATTTTTTAAAAAAATTTCAACCTTTCCATATCATCTTATTCTCATGGGTAAGCAATAATTTAAAATTATATTACAAAGAAAAGAAATGCTAAAAGTGAACAGTGTGCAAATGCAGATACTCAACAGTTTTCTTTTACTTGTAAGATATAAGTATGTGCCCAGATCTCACACAGAGAAGGGGGAATTTAATATCAGTAATCAAATTAAGATCTTAATGATCACAGCTTTTTCATAGTGCCTTCTCTGTATTTTTGCAAAATGTTTGACAAACAGTACCTATTTTTGGAGAGCCATAAAAATAGATATACATGTATTTATGTATGACACAAAGTACACACAAAAAATAAAATACTAATAATTACCACATAATATATTTTTTGCTATCTAGGAATTTTATAAATGCAAATTTGTAACATAAAATTCACTTTACAAATTTAAGTACTAAGAGATAATATTTTTGATTCACAGCATCTCCATTTTATAGGTAAGAACTTTAGGGTAAATAAATAGTCAATTGTCCAAGTTTACCCAGGTAGAAAGTCAATTCAATCTAAGAGACTGACCTCAGAGTGCATGCTTCCAACTATTATTTTTTACTGCCTCAGTAAAGTGTTTTGGGTCTTGCTATACTTAGATAAAACAATTGAGTTCTTTGAATAGGCTAACACTTCTTATACAACCAATTAAACACTATTGCTTAAAACTTAAAGTAGAAAAGACAAACTCACTGTGAGCTTCATTACTTCTTGGGTATTAATATGTACAGATTACAGATATGGGAACTACTATGGAACTGTCTGCAATATGGAGATTCTGTATCTGAGTTTTTCAGTACAATTCAGCCACATGTGATCACTGAGCATGTGAAATGTGGCTGGTGTGATTGAGAAACTGATTTTTAAATTTTATGTAATTTTAATGAATTTAAATTTAGCTAAAATAGCCCTGTGTGGCTAAGTAGCTACCATATTGGACAGCTCACACTAAGAAAATGCCTTAAAGGCATGGCTTTCAGTTCTTTCTGACTGTGACTGGAGTAAAAAAAAAAAATGTACTTTACATCACAATGGCATTACTACAATTGTGTAAGTGAACATTTCTATGTGCATAGAGCTAGAATAATTTTTTTTTTTTTTTTACTAAATAATACTTTCTAACAAACATTTGCTCTGACACTAGCTTTTTCATTATATTGTTTAAAATTGTGATTCCCCAGGTCAATTCTGTAAAATATTGACAGTTTGAGATCTGCAGTTTGACAACTCTTAGCCAAGGGTACATATGTGTAAAGATGTTGCTTCCCTTCTTGTTTTCTAAAGAGAATACTAAGAGCCACTCTTGAACACACACAAATCATGTCACTCCTGTACTTCCTTTTAATGGGGTAAAAGAAAAAAAGGAGCCCCTGAGTCTTGAGAGAATCTCAATGTTGATTTACTTTGGGTTTTCAGTGAAAACTGACGCTGATGCTGAGGGTGTTCAGGTATGTCTAGAGATGCAAGAGGGTGAGGAAGGGTGGAAAGGAACTTCCCCTTCCCAGGACAGAAGCTTGGGAAGTGTGCTCAGGAATACCTACATCTGGAAAGCACCACAATGTGCTTCAGGAGAAAGGCAGAAGGAAGGATGCGACCTAGGAGGAGACTGAGGTAGGGAACAGAATCAGTGTTCCCTAACTTAAATACAGAAGAGGTTGCTTTGTGTCTCAAAATGCATGCATACACACAAGAACATCGCACCTGCACACACACACACACACACACACACACACACACACACACACACACTCCTTAGTGAAAAATCTCACCGTCAAAATATCAAAGGGACATTGTAAAAATCTCAGTCACTGCTAGCATATGGCAAATCTAATGTTTATTGATGATGTGTGCTAATTAAAATTCTTCCTAAGACTGTATATGAAAGTATTGACAAGTAAAATGTTTCAGGCTGTCTTGTTTTATCTCTTATTAGCTGGATGGCATTGTAGATCTTCCCTTTCAAACTATGAACTTAAGTATAGGCTTTTTAATAGTACCATTCTAGGGGCGCCTGGGTGGCGCAGTCGGTTAAGCGTCCGACTTCAGCCAGGTCACGATCTCGCAGTCCGTGAGTTCGAGCCCCGCGTCAGGCTCTGGGCTGATGGCTCGGAGCCTGGAGCCTGTTTCCGGTTCTGTGTCTCCCTCTCTCTCTGCCCCTTCCCCCTTTCATGCTCTGTCTCTCTCTGTCCCAAAAATAAATTAAAAAAAAAAAAACGTTGAAAAAAAAATAATAGTACCATTCTATAACAATAATTTGCCTTAATTGGGATGCAAGCAAACTATATTATTGAAACATCTGATTTTACATTTGTGGCAAGGAGTTTAATTGTTTTACCTTTATTTATTTATTTAGAGAGAAAGGTAGAGCACAGAAAGTGTAGAGAGATAGGGAGAGAGAGAGGGAGAGAGAGAGAGAGAGAGAGAGAGAGAGAGAGAGAGAGAGAGAGAATATGAATTCCAAGCAGGCTCTGCACCATCAGCATGGATGCCTGAGCCTGATGTGGGGCTGGAACTGATGAAATATGAGATCATGACCTGAGCCAAAGTCTGACGCTTAATTGACTGAGCCACTCAGGTGCCCCTATTTTTTTTTAATGTTTATTATTTTTGAGAAAGAGAGTGAGGGAGACAGAATCTAAAGGAGGCTCCAGGCTCTGGACTGTCAGCACAGAGCCCCATGTGGGGCTCGAACCCATGAACTGCAAGATCATGACCTGAACCGAAGTTGGCCGCTTAACCACTGAGCCACCCAGGTGCCCCTGTGACAAGGAGTTTAAATTTTTCTTTTTCCTGCTCTAGTTATATATATTTATTTTAAGATTACTATTAGATAAGTATGAAATCTAATCAATGTAATCTAAAAGTGGAAAACTGAAAGTCAAACCAATGTTATAACATTTTTCAAAATCAGTGTTAATGCTTTTATCCTTTCCTTTCTGAATTTGTCGAAGTTATCAAACTATTATATATTCTGTTTATTTGTCTTCTCAGCCCAACTGAAAATGTATCTATTTTCCTAACGACTTATCCTGAATTGGACTCTAAATACATTGCCTGACTCTGTGCTTCAATTTCTAAAGAGTTTATGGGAAGTTTTTGTAAATTTATTTTCCAGTATTCAATATTAGAGAAAATTAACAAATTTATGTCAGGTGTGTGCATGTTTGTAGCAGACAAATACAGAGGAAAACAGGTTGGCTCATCCTCCAATAACCTCTGTTCATTTCCTTTCATGAATATATTATAGTTTCTTAAAATACTGAGGTGTTTTTCTCATTAAGATTTACCACCATCTTGTATAAAACAATGCACAGAGAATAGGAAGACAAAGAGGATATAATGAATTTGGGTCTTGTTGATTTTCTTTGTGTTCCCACTCTGTTTTTCTGCTGTGGAGTGAGCCTCATGTAGTTGTTCATGATCTTCACACTTTCACAGGCAAGGCCCCTTAATGTTCATTGTCTATGGCGTCATGTGTTTGTAATGAAAAGACCAAAAGTTATATTTTATTTGTTCTTCGATACCAATGGCATCTTAAAATGATTTTCTTTCATTTTTAATTAAATAAAACCTGTTTTTAATTTAGAATGGTATATGATTACTATAGAGTATTTAAAATTACGGAAAAATGCGGGCAATTCCTATTTCCAAGACCCAGACAACCATTGTCAACATTGAGGGCTTCCCTCTTTCGTACTTCCTATGCCATATATATATATATATATATGTATATATATATATATATATATGTATATATATATGTATATATATATATATATATAGTACATACATATAGTACCATAGGCATGATCACAGTATAGATATTTTTTTTTTAAATTAATGTTTATTTATTTTTTGAGAGAGAGAGAGAGACAGAGTGTGAGCGGGGGAGGGGCAGAGAGAGACAGGGAGACACAGAATCCAAAGCAGGCTTCAGGCTCCGGGCTGTCAGCACAGAGCCGGATGCAAGGCTCGAACTCACAAGCCGTGAGATCATGACCTGAGCTGCAGTCAGACGCTTAACTGACTGAGCCACCCAGGTGTCCCACAGTATAGATACTATTATTTCTTCAACTAATTCAATTACATTTTTTAATTTTTTATACTAATTGCAAGTATATATCCTATAATTTTATGTTTTCATAAGAGATATTTTAAAAAATCAGTTTAACTCTAAACCTCTTTCAATACATATAAACATTCTAAATAATAAGAAAAAAGCAAACAAACACATTTCTAGGTCTAGATGGGTTTTATATTCCTATCACAGTTTGTAACCTATTTTTTAAATTATTATTATTTTTTAATTTGAGTATAATTGACCCAAAATGTTATATTGGTTTCAGGTGTACAACATAGTGATTCAACAATTGAATACCTTAAAGCTATGCTTACCACAAGTGTAGGTACCATTTTTCACCATCCAATATTACTATAATGCCATTGACTCTATTCCTTATTCTGTAACTTTATTCATATAATTATACATTGCATAACTGGAAGCCTGTGTCTCCCACTCCCCTTAACCTATTTTATCCATCCCCTCTCTTCCCCTCATTCTGGTAATAATCAGTTTGTTCTCTGTATTTATAGACCTGATTCTACATTTTTTTTGTTTGCTTATTTATTTGTTTTGTTTTTTAGGTTCCACATTTAAGTGAAATGATATAGTATCTGTCTTTCTCTGAATGACATATTTCACTTAGCATTATACTCTCTATATCCATCCATGTTGTGGCAAATGGCAAAAAATCTCATCCTTTTTATGGCTACATAATATTCAATTATAAACACACACACACACACACACACACACACACACACACACACACATCACTTCTTTATCAATTCATCTATTGAGGGACACTTGGATTGCTTCCATTCTTGGCAATTGTAAATAATTCTGCAGTAAACAGAGGTGCATATGTCTTTTCACATTAGTGATTTCCTTTTTTGGGGAACCTTCTATGGGGAATCTCTATACTGCTTTCCACAGTGTCTATACCAATTTACATTCCCACCAACAGTGAAAAAAGTTTCCCTTTTCTCCACAAAATAGCCAACTTGTTATTTTTTATGTTTTTTATTCTAGCCATTCTGACAGGCATAAGGTGATATCTCATTGTGGCTTTGATTTGCATTTCCCTGATGATTAGTGATATTTATGTCACTAATGTCTATTTATGTCCTCTGTCCATTTTTAATTCAATTATTTTATTTTATTATTTTTTGAATTATATAAATTCTTTACTTAGGATATTGACCTTTTATTGGAGATACAATTTGCAAATATCCTCTGCCATTCAAGAGGTTGCTTTTTCATTTTGTTGATGGTTTCCTTCACTGTGCAAACACTTTTATTTTGGTGTAGTCCCAATAGTTTACTTTTGCTTTTGCTTCCTTTGCCTTATAACACATATTTAGAAAAATGTTGCTATGGCCAATGTCAAAGAGATAACTGCCTAATGTCTTTTTTAGGAATTTTATGGTTTCAGGTCTCACATTTAGGTTTTTAATCCATTTTGAGCTTACTTTTGTTCATAAGAAAATGGTTCTGTTTCTTTTTTTTTTTTTTTTTTTTGCATATAGCTGTCCAATTTTCCCAGCAGCATTTATTAAAGAGTCTATGTTTCCCCCTACTGTATAGATTAAGTGTCCTTTGTCATAGATTAAATGACCTTAAAAGCATAGGTTTATTTCTGGGATATCTAGACTATTCTAATGATCTGTGTGTCTATTTTTGTGACATTACTATACTGTTTTGACTGCTACAGCTTTGTAGTATTTCTTGAAATCTGGAATCCTGATAACTCCAGCTTTATTCTTTCTCGAGAATGCTTTGGCTGTTTGTGGTCTTTTGTGTTTCCATATAAATTTTAGGATTATTTGTTCTAGTTCTGTGAGAAATGCTGTTTGTATTTTGATAGATATTGCATTGAATCTATAAATTGCTTTGAGTAGTGTCAGCATCTTAACAGTATTAATTCTGCCAATCCATGAGAATGGACTGTCTTTCCATTTGTTTTTGTTACCTTCAATTTCTTTCATTAGTATTTTATAATTTTCAAAGTACAGTTCTTTCAACCCCCTTCGTTAAATTTATTTCTAGGTATTTTATTCCTTTTGGTGCAATTACAAATGAAGTTCTTTTCTTAATTTCTCTTTCTGCTACTTTGTTGTTAGTGTATAGAAACAGAACCAATTTCTGTATATTAATTTTGTATCCTGCATCTGTACTGAATTCATTTATTGCTTCCAACACTATTTTGGTGGAGTCTTCAGGGTTTTTTTTAATGTATAGTTGATTTCATTTGTAAATAGTCACAGTTAAACTTCTTCCATACTGATAGAGATGCCTTTTATTTTTCTTGTCTGATTGTTGTGGCTAGCAGCTCCAGTAATATGCTGAATAAAAATGGACATCCTTTTCTCATTCCTGATCTGATAGGAAAAACTTTTAGGTTTCACTACTGAGGATGATATGAGCTTTTTTTTTTTTTTTTAATATGGCCTTTATGTTAAAGGATGTTCTCTCTAATTTCACTTTGTTGAAAGTTTTTATCATGAATGGACGTTGAATTATGTCAAATGGTTTTTCTGCATCTAGTCAAATGATTATATGATTTTTGCCTTTTATTTTGGTTTTACAATGTGGTATATCACATTAATCGATTTGTGAATATTGTATCAACCTTGCATCCCCACATAAATCCTATCTGATCATGGTGAATGGTCCTTTTAATGTATTGTTGAATGTGTTTTGGTAATATTTTGTTAAGTAGAAGGTTTTTGGTTTTTGGTTTTGGTTTTGGTTTTTTCAAGGGGAGGAGAACATATAGAAATGGTGATATGTAGTTGGACATTTTCTAGCTCTTACCAAATCTATTTTGATTCCACTTCCTGTGCATATTTTATGAAAATGTACATAAGCAATATAGAAGAGCATATCTGTATATATATTTATATATACATATATACATATACACACTATATGTATATATATATATACACATATACATATATACATATACACACTATATGTATATATATATATATATACACATATACATATATACATATACACACTATATGTGTATATATAGTGTGTATATGTATATATGTATATGTACAATGTGTATTAACTTTACATGAACATGTTAAAATAAGAAGCTTAAGAATTTCTTTCCAGGAAGTAAAGATATGATTCTTTCTATATTATGTAGAAACCTTGATTAAAATTCCCAAAGGCTATAAGCATTTCAAGTACTAGGAAAATTGTAATATCACAAGGCAGGCCATTCCACTTTTGATAGGTTATAGTTATTAAAAAGTAATTTCTTATATGGAACCAAAATTTGTTCTATAACATCTACAAAGTAATACTAATTATCATTTCAATGATGAAAAGGAATAATTAGTTTTCAAAATGATGCAGTTTCAACCATACCTTCTAAAACTTAGAGGAGCTTTATTGACTTTCTAATAAGATTATAATGTATTACATAAATGACATAAATAACAATATGAAGTATCTGTAATAAATAAAGTCATAACATCCATAATATCACAATCCCAAAAAAACTGTTAATAGTATTGTATAATGTGTCAGCATTTTATGCATATATACATAGTCACATCTTAAAATAATACTGTTTTAATCTACATATCATTTTATACCTGCTTTATTCAGCTATGTAATGATATCTTAATGTTAGAAATATACATATATATAATCAAAGTTTTATTGGATGCATAATCTATCACTGAAAGATGTTATAATTACCTCACCAATTCATTATTAATGGACTTACACCCTTTTTACTGTATTTTATTGTTCTAATAATATTGGATTGAAAGTCATTCTATATACAAATTTATGTCGTTGTGAACATCATTCTATTGACAACATTTAACAACTTTATATTATTTCTTTAGGAAAAATTTCTTTAAGTGAATTTTCTGTGTCAAAGTTACTTTGCATATTTTTAAGAATATTGATGTATATTGATTACCTTTATATATAGTCTCTGGCTCCTGAGAATGGAAGAATAGATATTTGGAACCAATTTCCCACAGTGACCAACTACAAAACCTGAACAAAGAGACTTTCCTTTGGTCACTAGGGAGCTAACAAGATAGTAGAGTTTACACATTTTAAATAAATAATAATGCCAAATTTACCACTTGACCTTAAATCTAACTCCTACCACATTTTATTAAGCCAGAATTTGCTGGATATTAAAACTTGAAAAGGATATTACAAAAATGGAAAATTTACAGGTCTGTCTCATTCATGAACATAGATGCAAAAATACAAATTATCAGTAAATATTAGAAGTATGTTTCAAAGTTAATACATCCAGAAATATAGTTTTTTTAATGTTTGAAAATTACAATAATTTTTTAATTTTTTTAATCTTTATGAGAGAGAGACAGAGTGTGAGCAGGGGATGGGCTAGCAGGCTCCAGGTTCTGAGGTGTCAGCACAGGGCCTGATGCAGGGCTCGAACTCATGAAATGCGAGTTCATGACCTGAGCTGAAGTCAGACACTTAACTGACTGAGCCACCCACGCACCCCATAATCATTTTTATACATGTGAAAGATATTTACTAAACAATTAACATGTATTTATTCTCAAAACTCTTAGCACACTACAACTAAAAAACTTTTTTAAAGAACCATTTAAAGGATATCTACAAAAAACCAGTAGCAAGTATCAACTTTAAGAAAAAAATTTGACTTTTCTTTGTGGTCTAACAAGATAAATACATAACTACAACTACTATCCGGCATTCCAAAGGTAATTCTTGAGAGTGAAATGTCAGGAAAAAGAAACAGACTTTCACAAGTATTGAAAAGGGCTATAATTTATGATGCATAGACACTTTTTAATGTATGTAAACAATTTTTAAAAATGAGAAATTATTAGATTTAAAAGTGGTTTTACTTTTTTAATGTTCAGTTTTGAAAGAGAGAGAGAGAGACAGAGTGCAAGCAGGAGAGGAGCAGAGAGAGAGGGAGACACAGAATCCAAAGCAGGCTCCAGGCTCCGAGCTGTCAGCACAGAACCAAACACAGGCTCAAACCTGTGAACTGCAAGATCATGACCTGAGCCGAAGTCAGATGCTCAACTGACTGAGCCACCCAGCACCCCTAATAAGTGGTTTTAAGCAAAGATTCTGAGTACAAAATCAATTGTATTCTTATTTATTAGTAGTGAATGTTGGAAAATAAAATATTATAAAAGGTACCATTTAAAACAGCAACAAAATGTTTAAAAATATAAAAGAATAAATACGTAGAGATCTTGTGCCTGACGATATCTATGTATTACAAAACATTATTTAGATCACTGAAATGAAACATATACATGGAGGAATATGGCATATTTATGCATTAGAAGATACAATACTACAAAGATATCAATTTAATATGATCCTAACCTAAATGTCCACTTATTTTTTTGAAAATGACAAATCAACTTAAAAAGGTAAACGAGACATGAAAAGGATTAAAATATGCAAGAAAATCTGTAAGAACAAAATGTGAGGACTTACTCTACCAGACATTAACACTTATAAAATATAGTAATAAAGTTTGACTCTAGAAAAAAAAGAGATTGGTGGAAATGAAGAGAGAATGAAAACAAACCTGTGTCGTGTGTGTGTGTGTGTGTGTATGTGTGTGTGTGTGTGTGTGTGTGTGTGTGTGAGTGTGATCTAATTAGTACAAAGGTGTTGGTGTAAAGCAGTGGGAAAAAGAAAATCTTTTCAGTAAATAGAATTGACTCAACTCTCTATTCAAAATGGGAAAGGGGCATCTGGGCAGTGCAGTTGGTTAAACCTCTGATTCCTGATTTCCACTCAGGTCATGATCTCACGGTTCATTGGTTCAAGCCCTGTGTCGGCCTCTGCACTGAAAGAGTGGAGTCTGCATGGGATTCTCTCTCTTCCTTTCTCTCTCTCTGCTTCACCCTGCTCACACTTGGTCTGCCTCTCTCAGAAATAAATAAACATAAAAAAAAAACTAAAAAAAAAAAAAAACAAAGAAAGAAAGAAAGAAAGAAAGAAAGAAAGAAAGAAAGAAAGAAAGAGAAACTAGCCCCTAAATCACAATATACATAAATAAATTCCTGGTGGACTATAGATCTAATTGTGCAAGGTAAAACAATATTTATACTATATATATTTACTGTATCTAGATAATATTAAAATACCTCAATGACCTTGAATTTAAGAAAGTATTCCATAAACAGAATACAAGGAGTTTAAACTGTAAAAGAAAGATATAAATTGGACTATATGAGTTGTGAATTTTTGTTTCTCAAAAGGCTATTAATATAATAAAGAACACAGAGTAGATCTTGCAACACACATAACCAACAAAGATATTTTATCCAGATATATATATATATATATATATATATATATATATATATATATATAAACATTCTAACTATCAATAAGGATGAGATAGACAACCCAAAAGAAAAATGGAAAATAAACTTCACTAAAAAAGGTATCCAGGGGTGCCTGGGTGGCTCAGTTGATTAAGCGTCCGACTTCAGCTCGGGTCATGATCTTATGGTCCATGAGTTCAAGCTGCATCAGAATCTGTGATGACAGCTCAGAACCTGGAGCCTGCTTCTGATCCTATGTTTCCCCCTCTCTCTGCCCCTCCCCTGCTCATGCTGTGTCTCTTTCTCAAAAATAAATTAACATTAAAAATATTTTTTAAAAGATATCCAAAGGACAAACAAACATGAAAACTTGCTTAGTATTATCAATTAGCAGAGAAATGCAATGTAAAGCCTCAGTGGAATATCACTACACCCATATCAAGAGTGTCTAAAAATGTTAAATTTTATGGGTGATGGGCATTAAGGAGGGCATTTGTGATGAACAGTGGGTGTTATACAGAAGAGATGAATCACTAAATTCTAGACCTGAAACCAATATTACACTGTATGTTAACTAACTAGAATTTAAATTAAAACCTAAAAAAATAAAAAACATTAAAGTTTAAAATTTTAACATATATACACTGCATCAGAGTCTGTCATATACTACAGAAGGGAATGTAAATCAGAGAACCATTTTGCTAAGCAATTTGGAATTATCTACTTAAGGTAAATGAATGCTTGTGCTATGACCCAGAAATTCCACTCCTATAAATATATCAAACAGACGTGTGTGCCCAAATTCACCAGAAGATATATGTAAGTGTATTCATGGCAGCTATATTCATAGAAGCCAGCTATTCAAATAATTTAAATGGTCACCAACAGTAGAATATCTGCATAAAACTGGATACATTTATACACAGATATACTATACAATAATAAAAACAAATCAAGAGCCTGTGATGATGGAAATATTGTAAAATTAGATTGCAATGATGATTTGTACAACTCTGTAAATATACTAAAATTCATTGAATGCATACTTAAAAATGAATTTTATGATATTTAAATTATATCTCAGCAAAGCTGTTTAAAACATTCATTCTTCAGAAAAAATACCTGTGAACTGGTATTAGAGATAGAGATACTAAAACGTAAACTGTTTTTTGGGGGTTTTTTTGTTTTGTTTTGTTTTTTGGCACAGAGAGAGAGACAGTGTGTGAGCACGCTTGCTGGTGGGGACAGAGAGAGAGAATCCCAAGCAGGCTCCAGGCCCAGCACAGAGTTTGATGTGGGGTTTGATCTCACCACCGTGAGATCATGATCGAGCTGAAATCAAGCTTTGGACATTTAATCCACTAGCCACCCAGGTGACCCAGATGTAAACTATTTCTATCATAGGTGTTATTGGAGGATAACCTGGGTGGCTCATTTGGTTAGACATCTGACTGGGGCTCAGGTCCTGATCTCCCAATTCATGAGTTCTAGCCTCTCATGGGGGCTCTGTGCTGACAGCTCATAGCCTGGACCCTGCTTCAGATTCTATGTCTCCCTCTCTCTGCCCCAACCCACTCACACTCTGTTTCTCTCAAAAAATAAAGTCTAAATTTTTTTTTTAAATAAATAAAAATAGGTTTTATTGGGGCTATTTTGTAGTTTATTGAACTTAAAAATTAGTCAATCACTATACACACATTTTTAAATGTATATAATTTAATGGTATTAGTGGTTCTTTTTTAGCCACAAAAATGTCCTGACTTGGACAATAAATTATTTGGTTACTCAAATCATAGCTTTTAGTTTCCACAGCTTTAAATAATAGTTAATCTCTTCCAAATAGAACCCCCTTTGCAATTTTCTTTCTAAAAATGTGAAATTCAGTGTATTAGTTGATGTTAGCATGACACATCATTCTTTTCAAAATTGGTTTCAGGTACTTGTACATGTTTTCCAAAGAATACTGAAATGTCGATAAAAATGATATTAGTCTGATATTTATAATGAGATAACCTAAACTCAGACTTGAAAATCTCAGAGGGTGAGTCATGGTTGTACTCTCTTGCCTCACCCACCCTGCCACAGGAAATTTGTGTCTCTTATCCTGGATCTTACAGCATTGATATTAACAAAGTAGAAATATAAATTCGTTTTGGAAATAATACACACTATTTAGCGCTTTTACATAACAATGACCCTAATTTACAGATCTGGTCCTTTTTGTCTTGTTGCTCTGACCCCTTATAGTATCAGCAAAAAAAATTCTGTCACCTGCTCCAAGTAGCTTTAGGAACTCAGGTTTGGTTGTCTTTATTTTTTTTTTTTTTTTTTTTTTTTTCTCAGCCTCATTTCAGGATAACTCAGGCTTTAGTTTTTACAGGCTTTTGCTTTTTAAAATAGATTACCTTTAGGTTATATTTCTTCTTCTCACCTTACATCTGTCCACCACTAAAATTAATAATTTAATCTAAAATTTCACGATGAGTTGAAAAAGGTGCTTCTTCTGGGTGTTAGGTATGTGCACGCCCCAGACTATAAATTGCCATTGTGTCTGCCTGATTGACTTCCAAGCTAAATAAACTCAGTGAGCTTTGTTCTTTTATCATTATTCAACCTCTTATTGAAATTGTATTCTATTCATTCTTGCCTAAAATAACTTTAGATCTTGCTGATTCTCCCATAATCTTCCAAAAAATAAGAATTAAAATTATTATTTACGCATGAGCAGTTATTATTTATTGAAAAGCCCTATGTATGCTGTAATTTCCATGTGTGAATTTGACTGTAAAAATGTAAATAAGTGCAGCAATTCCTAATCCATTCGGCTTTGAATAGAATGCATCAATGTCAATTTTTTTTTTTTTTAGAAACCTGAACATAATAAAATGAAGGATTTCTGTTTTAGTCTACATAGAAGAGAGTCTATAGTTCTTCATCCGTGTTACAGGAGAAAATCAAAAAGCTTCAAAAAGCATTTATATTTGATCCTAAGGTTACTGTTAGTCTTATTTTTTTTTTTAAGTGTTTATAACCCCCCTCCTTCTAGTTAGTAATAATGCATGCTTTCATAATATATGAAAAAACAAACCATTGAACCTTATGCTGTTTTCCACATAGTCTCACTTTTATTTTAATCTTTAATATGCTATGAAATATGAGCAAACCATCATTCACTTATCAATTATGAAAGTGAAATTTGTGTTACTATTACATGAGGAGACCAGAATTTCTCCAAGTGAATATTTCCCTTCTCTCTTTAAATTATTACAAAGAATGTGAAATATAAACTAGGCTGTCTCACAACACAATTTGCTACTTAGAAGATTATATAAAAGGGACTATTCTACTGTACAAATATCCATTTATTTTTTTTGTTTCTAATGAGTTTGACCTTGATATAAACGTGAACCCCAAATCTATTTCCTTCCTGATTCTGCACTCTAGCAGAACTTATTCAAGCATCAGTCTTCATAAAGAGACTCTGTGCTTGGGTCATCTCTGTGGAAATATAAAATAAAATGAGATGGTTTACCAATTTAAGATACTCTATGACTTGTGCGGTGTGTGCAATATTTAAAGAGATGAGGAGAGTTAGAGAAGCTATTGGTTTCAAATGGTCTTCAGGGAGAAGAAATAGCTATGATATACTTTGGCCTTGAGTCTTATTCTAAAAGTTTTATGATAATGTGCTGTCTACCAAGTTGCCACATGTGACAGTTAGTCAACCAGAAGAATAAAGGCGCCAGGATGGGCAGTTCCAATCAGGATGAATTCCTATGTGCAGTGACCCACCAGCACCGTGTTTTATGTTTTGAAGCTACCCTCATTATCATTTCATGTTTTATTTAATATTTGACTCTATGGTTTCTGCCCTGCCTTTGTTTTTACCACACATATTAAGAAAAATTCATACATCACAATTTAAAAGTGTCTCTGTCAAAAAGGAGTAAATGTTATGACTTCTCTGAACCCTAGGCAAGGAGGTCATTTTAAGCATAAGTCTAAAAAGGAAAAAAAAAGCTCAAATGATAAATGAGGAAAGTCAATTTTAGACAAAAGGATAATTCCTTATTACCTAAGCTAGAAAATCCAACAGAAAAAAATGGTACTATATACAAACACACAGTTTGCGACTGGAGGAATACAAACAGAATTTAAAAAATCATCTCACTAGTGACTAATACAATGCAAAGAAAAATAATTCAAGACTGTTATGTGGCTTCTCAAATTGAAATGGAATCTAATACAGTTAGAGATCTAGAATGAGAGAGGGGGAGAGAGAGACCCAGACAGAGACAGAGAGACAGAGACAGAAGGAGAACACTCTGGATTGGAGAGATACAGAAAAGATATAGACTACTAGTCTACTTCTAGAAAAACATCAGGAAGTAGTATCAGAAAGAGAGTATTCAGTGATATATGTACATATTTAGCTTAATCATAGCCTTGCTTTTAAAAAATATTTTAAAAAATAAAGATCCAATAAAAGATTAAATTATTTTGCATACATGAGGAAAATTTTTATTTAACACATTTTCCTGTGCTTACCATATTGTAGGGATTGTGCATTAAAAACCATGGTTCAGGGGCGCCTGGGTGGCGCTGTCGGTTAAGCTTCCGACTTCGGCCAGGTCACGATCTCACGGTCCGTGAGTTCGAGCCCCGCGTCAGGCTCTGGGCTGATGGCTCGGAGCCTGGAGCCTGTTTCCGGTTCTGTGTCTCCCTCTCTCTCTGCCCCTCCCCCGTTCATGCTCTGTCTCTGTCTGTCCCATAAATAAATAAAAACGTTGAAAAAAAAAAAAATTTAAAAACCATGGTTCAAAAATATGCAAGGGAATTATGCTCATTATCTAGTATTAATGAAATAAAAAGCAATTTCAACTCTTTCTCTATATACATTATATGATCCCATGATTCATTTGGTTAATTTCTGCTTTCACATAATTTTCCTGTTCTTTATATACTTCTATATTTTCTATCTCCACAATTTATATATTGCTTTCTTTTTTTGTATATTGCTTTCTTAATTAGAAAAAGACTTTTAATAATCTAACTTTGTTGGCATATCATTCACTCATTATTTTCTTTAGATGCTATGTATATTTTTCCTTTCTTTAACTACAGGCACTATTTGAAAAATGAATTGTCTCTGGAAAGTATTTAGTGATGCAAGCTCATAAACTTATATTAAATTAAGTAATTTGGAAATTCTTTTAATTCATAAGTTAATTTGCAAGAAATTTATTGACACTAGCTGGATTATATCAGCTTTATAAAAGTATTGGCTCACCTATAAAACATGAAGGCCCATTAAAATTTTGGAAGTCTATTTTGTCTTAATTCAGTCAAATAAGTACTTCTGTGAAATCCCCCAAGTAGTTATAGGATGATCTGGATATTCACTTCATTTAAGTATAATTGAAACCAATTTGAGAGCAAGGACTTCTTTTTCCAAGTTCCCAAGCATGAAGTTATCTTCTATCACACAATTTTCCTGCAGTATGTATGCAAAATGGAAATAATGATTGACTTGTTGGTGGTGGTGTTTGGCTGTCTTAAATGAAGCATATTTCCATGGATTCAAACACATACCTATTCACTGCTTTTTCAAAATTAAGGAGTATAATATAATTTCTGTTGAAAGACTTCTGGAAACTTTGAAGAAACTGTTTGAGATTCATCCTTAATTAACTATGAGTGAACCCCAGACAAGAGCAGTTGAAATAGCCAGACCCTCACCATCCTGTTAGGTAACTGACCAAGACACTTGAACAGACCCAGCTGAAATCAACAGAGGATGTCCCAGATCAACGGAACTGCCCAGAGAACTTGCAAACTTGTAAGAAATAAAAAACATATATTTTTTGTTGTTTTAAGCTATTAAAGTTTTAGAGTGGGTTGTTATAAGCAGTAGATAACTGATAACATTTGTATAAAATAAAAATCATGTTTCTAAATTCCTAAAAGTATTATATTTAATTCTCTTTCTAATTTTGACTCAAGATGGCTGCAAGATATCCTATAAAATTTTAGGATATCTATTCTCAGATTCAGCCTTTAATAAGCTATGTTAAATATCCTAGGGTTAGACCCTAACAGAATGTATTTGGGGTGAAATAATTCAGCCACTGTTATAATAGCTATAATCATGAATATAGGAAAAGTAAAAATGGAATGTGTTTGCCTTATGAAGAATATAATAACATATAAGTAATATTACATTATCCAGAAATGAATTGAACAAAATTTAACCTTGGATGTGTTCATCTCCCTACTAATGTCAACTAGAACTTTAGGTAAGGATGGAAAAAGCACTAACATCTTTCATGTCCTCTTTCCTTGCCTTTCCTCATGCTTACTCCCACTCTTCCTAGTTCAGAAGAATTTCTCAATAAGCACTGAGTCTCAAATTATTAATTTCAGTAGGAGATGAATATGTCCCAGTCATTGCTGTTATTTTATTGATTTTTTTCTGACCCTGAAAAGGTAGAATGACATTCTAAATATAGACTATTTGGAGAATAAGTTTTCCTTTTGTTTAGAGTAACATCAACAAGAAAGCATAGATACATATCCTCAATATTTTATTGATTGATACTTTAAAACATTCTAATAATACCTTATCTACTTAATTATTAGGTAGAATTCTAATAAATTTTTCATCGAGTGAAAGCAGATGGCCCCAAATTAACTGGTAAATAGGTTCACATATCTCTTAAAATTATATTAAGAAACATTCCTAATGGGTATGTGTGTGGACTTCTTATTCCCTAAGCCTGCCTTCTATAAATGTGAATGTAGAGGCAATAAACTTGGGAAAGAAAATGAGGTAAACCATTGCACTAGATAACAATGAGTCCTGTGTTTGGGTAGAGTGGTGGGGTGCCCATATACTTCAGCATGATTATTGCTTATCACAGCATTCAACTTTCACAGTTTGTCATGTGGCTGGCATGGTGAATATTAGAGCAATTTATCTGGGTCAAAGTGTTTGGTTAAAACTCATTAAAATGCAAATATAATACTTGAGAAAGGTAACACATTAAGTCATAGAACATATTAATAATTTAACATGCATTCTGCTATCCTAAGGTTCTCATAATTGGTCTGTTGACACAGCACTTAGAAGATATATTCACTTGCATTTTAAATAATAGGCTTCTCAAATTCAAGATTATTCTAACACAGTCCTGGATATCCACCCTTTGCAAAGTTTCCCCTTGTTATAGACTGAATGTTTGTGTCCCCCAAAATTCACTGAAGACCTTATCCCCAGTGTGATAAAATTGGAAGGTGAGCCCTTGGGAGGTAATTAGGTTTAGATGGGGTTCTGAGGGTGGAGCTTCCATGATGGAATTAGTGCCCTTGTAAAAAGAGATCCCAGAGCATCTTCTTTCCACCATACGAAGACACAGCTATCAAGAGTATGTAGACATAGAAGGAAGACGTCCCAAGCCAGGAAAAAGACCCTCAGCAAAACACCCCCAACCCGTTCCTGACACCCCGATCTTGAACTTCCAGCCTCCAGAACTGTGAGGAAATAAACTTTTGCCATGTAAGCCAACCAATCTATGGTATTTTGTTACAGCAGTCTGAGTTGGCGAAGATACCACCCACTTACCCAGTTTCTTAAGCCAAGAAGCTGGGAATCATCTTTCATTCCTTTATAGTTTCTATGTCTCACATCTAAAC
This sequence comes from Puma concolor, assembly GCF_028749965.1. Lineage (NCBI taxonomy): Eukaryota > Metazoa > Chordata > Mammalia > Carnivora > Felidae > Puma > Puma concolor. The sequence goes on from NC_141675.1 coordinate 120,884,461, forward strand.
CAACAGCAAGTTCTTTGGACATTTTTCTTCTTATTCTCCTGATGAAAAATATTCAATTGCTTGTCCTGTGGTAATCTAAACCCCTCATTTTAACCCATGTCTACCCAAGTAGACCCAAGCCAACTTCTCCAAATCTTCCCTTACCACTCCCCTCTTGACACATACTCCAGTCACACCAACCTTTCTTTTCCCCACATTCCAAAGTCCATTTCTAACTAGGGCTTTTGTACTTACTTTCTGTACACAGGCACAGGTATTTCTTCAAAACCCTCTGGTGGCTAGCTATCTATTCTTAACATTCATGTCTTGACCCCAAGCACTGCTGTCCAGACAGGTCTTCTCTGGTAATCCTAGCTAAAGCAGCTTCTAATACCATACCAATCCTCCTCTATATTCTGTTTCATTCTGGAGATTAATCATTGTCTTAGTGACTATTCATATTTGTTTGTTTGCATTTATTATTTCTGCCTCACTTTACAAATATATCCAAGATTTAAACATTTCTTATCACATATGTTCCTATATCCTTAATGTGTACAACAGTACCTTTGTATATCATAAATGACCCAAGAAAGTACTTTAAGCAGCATGCCAAAATATGTTGGTACATTTAATTCTATAACACAATCTAATGAAGTTTTGTTGACCAAATCATAAATTCAGTCACAGGTATAAATCAAAAAACAAACTTTTGAACAAAGCATAACAAAATCACATAAGGATTTTTTTCTTAAAGTATATTTATAAATTGTTCAATCTCTTTGGTATTTTCTGAAGAGAAGCAAAGAAGTGGTAATATTTATAAAATATACCATAAAGTAAAATTTTCATTTGAATATATTGATATATTTTAGCAAAATATGTTTACAAATATAATTGTGGCAAATTTTAAAAGAAAGATATATTCATTAGTAAGTCTCCCCAGTCCCCCCCCCGACACACACACATAACAGAATGGGAAAATATAGTCTCTCATCAATGTTAGTTAAGTTATTCAATCACACATTCATTTCATAAGCATGTGTTAAGTAATAACTATATATGAGGGAGAAGAGTGGATTTCATATTAAGAAGCAAAGATATTTATATATGATACAGTCCTCAAGGAAATTAGATAGAGACAGGCATGAATATAAATGAGTACAATGCAATGGAGTTAGACACATAAAGATAGACATGTACATAGGTTAATATGGAATTTTCTTGAAGGAGGTTCCCACTAGTTAAAATGCTATGGAGGGAGGGAGGAAGGGAAGGAGTAATTTCTGAGCTGAATCTTAAAAGATGAGTAGATGTTAGCAAGGCAAAGATTCTATATAAGGGGTCATTGTGATAGGCAAAAGAACACAACAAAAATATGAGATAAAGAAGGAAAAGCAGGTAGGACGCCAGATAGTGCCTTGTTTTCTGATTCTTTGTTCACTAATCTTCCATTTATTCCCTAAACAAATTTTTAGTGGCTCATATGTAGCATGCAGGATGCTTCCTAGTAAAGAGCTGGAACTTTATACTATAAACAAGAACAATAGATTCTATGATAGTTTGTGTTTTAGGGTACATTACTCTTGCATTTCTGTGGAGGGATAAATTAAAGGCAGGAGAGTGTTGTAATCCATGCAAAAGTTAATAATGGTCTGCATCAGGACAGTGGTAATAAAGTAGACAGAATGAGACAGATTTAAGAAATATTTAAGAAAAACATGAGCTGATTTTGCAAGTGAGAGAGAATTGTCAGCCATATCAAGTGAGCAAGAAGAGTTTATTAACCTTTGCCTTTTATCCGCTTCTTAATAGCTTGAAAGGCAAAGTTTGTGTAAAATGGCGTGATCTGTCATGTCTAGGTGCTTCAGCTAAACTCCCAAACCAGGAAGAAAAAAGTCTACTTCTCTTTTCCTTCTTTCCATGTTGAGCTTGTACTGTCTCAGAGCCCTACAGACTTTGCTCCCTGGAGAGAGCTCCTCTGACACTTTCTGAGAACTTTTGGATACATATCTGTTTGATACTGGGGTCAAAAGATGAGTTTCTTTAGTCTGCTCCTTTCACAGTAGATATATTATGGAACTAAAGGAGAGAAGAGATACTTGAATATTTTGCATCTGCCCAGCTTGGATTTTTATGTACTTACTGCTCCTGATGAATAAAGACCAAGAAAGGGTGACTTTAATTTAGCCTCTATCCTTGGACTGAATTCCAACTAAAGAATCCAAGACAGCATAGGTTTCTTAATTTATAATCACAAAGACAGAAAACTGTATAATCACCATCTTATAATATGAACTTTATTTACAATTATATTTTTAATAATGTAAGCAAACTTTCTTTATGAAGATAGACATGAATGCTCAATGCATTACTTGAAATTAAAAAAAAATACCTAACTTAATTTTTAAATAGAAAATTCCAATTTTTTAAATCTTTTTTTTTAATGTTCATTTATTCTTTAGAGAGAGAGAAAGAGAGTGAGCAGGGGATGGGCTGAGAGAGAGGGGGACAGAGGATCTGAAGTGGGCTCTGTGCTGACAGCAGAGAGCATGATGCAGAGCTCGAACTCACAAACAGGGAAATCATGACCTGAACCGAAGTCTAACACTCAACCAACTGAGCCACCCAGGAGGCCCAGAAAATTCCAATTTTTTCTTAATAGATGAGATCTCACCAAAATGTTAAAATGGTTAATTTCTAATTAATGAATTATTTGAATTGAGTTCTTTATTATTCCAGACAGGATTTTATTTACAAGTTAAAAGGTATCTTGCCTATTTTATCTATAAATATAGTACTACTTTCATACATATAAATACATTTGAATTTCTAACTATAATTTGAAAAAACGAGCAGGTTAGAAAAATTTAAATTGTGTGTAATGGATAAAATATATATATTTTTCTCTTCTACTCTGATAACATTGCTGCTCATCATTTTGTTTTTACTTAAGATTATTCAGGAAAAAATATCTTATTTAAATCAAATTATAACTATTTTTTAAAGGACATTAGATTATACAACCAGAAGTTCTAGAGGGTGTCTCTAATATAAATCTATGGTGATCTTAAATAATTTCACAGTTTCTTCTGGCTAAAGTGAAGTTGTAAAAATTTAATATTTTAATATTATAACAAAATTTATGATTGATACTTTCTACCAATTAGAAACACCAGTTAAAATATCTTTTTTCTTAAAATACATTTAATCATATGATTGAGAGTACAATTTAAAGTTTGGAACAACAGAGTAATTGTAATGTATTTTGGTACTTCTGTTTTTCTAAATGTCGCATTAAAATGAAGTTGATTTACCCTAAAAATATAAGAAATTAACTAGACTAGACAGTGTAAAAGTGAATTAAAATGGGAGTGGCAAAGATTATGAGAACTCTGAGTTATATGTGAGCTATAGGCTGTCTTTGACTTCATTACAATTAAAAACTAAACAACACTAAGAATTTTTAGACCAGAGTATGGCAGGATTTAAAATATAGAAATATATTACTTTAGTTCAAATGCCTCCAAATCAATAGATATTTATATACAGATATAGATATCCTGTTTTTACAAATTTTAGAGTCTTTGGTTTTCTTTTTTCCTTTTAGCAACATACAGTGTTCTATTAGTTTCAGACATACAATCATTCAACAATTCTATATGTTTCTCAGTGCTCATCAACATATATGCACTCTTAATCCCCTTCATCTATGTCATCCACCCCCCCACCCACCACCCCTCTGGCAACTAATAGTTTGTGCTCTGTATTTAAGAGTCTGTTTTTTTGTTTGTCTTTTTTTCATTCTTTGTTCATGTGTTTTGTTTCTTAAATTCCACATATGAGTGAAATAATATGGTATTTTCTCTGACTTATTCACTTAGCATTATACTCTCTAGGCCCATCGATGGTGTTGCAAATGGCAAGATCGCATTCTTTTTTATGTCTGACTAATATTCCGTTGCATGTGTGTGCATATGTGTGTGTGTGTGTGTGTGTGTGTGTGTGTATACCATGTATTCTTTATTCATTCATATATTGATGCACATAGGTTGCTTCCATATCTTAGCTATTGTAAATAATATCGTGATAAACATGGGGGTACAGGTACCTTTTTGAATTAGTGTGTGTTTTGTTATTTGGGTAAATACCCAGTAGTGGAATTATTTAAATATATGGAAATTCAATTTTTAATTTATTGAGGAATCTCCATACTGTTTTCCACAGTGGCTGCACCAATTTACATTCCCATCAACAGTGCATTAGGTTTCCTTTTTCTCTGCATCCTCACCAGCACTTATTATTTCTAGGTTTTTGTTTTTAGCCATTCTGACAGGTGTAAAGTGATAATTCATTTTGGTTTTAATTTCTCTGTTGATTAGTGATATTGAGCATCTCTTCATGTGTCTGTTGGTAAGATAGTGAGCATCTTTTCATGTGTCTGTGTCTGTAAGTCTTTGGAAAATGTCTATTCAGGTCCTCTGCCCATTTTTAATTGGATTATTATTACTATATTTTGGTGTTGAGTTGTATACGTTTTAATATATTCTATATATTAACCATTATTAGATATATCATTTACAAATATGTTCTTCGTTAAGTAGGTTGTCCTTTTTATTTGTTGATGGTTCCCTTCACTGTGCAAAAATGTACTTTGGTGTAGTCCCAATGGTTTAATTTTGCTTTTGTTTTCCTTGCCTTAGGAGACATGTCTAGAAAAATGTTTCTATGATACATGTCAAGAATGTTGACATGTATCATGTCATGTGACATGTATCACAAACTGCCTATGTTTGCATCTAGGAATTTTATGGTTTCAGGTCTCACATTTAGGTCTTTAATCCATTTTGAGCATATTCTTGTATATGGTATAAGAAAGGGCTCCATTTTTATTCTTTTACATGTAGCTGTCCAGTTTTCCCAACACAATTTGTTGGAAACTATTTTCCCATTGTGTATTCTTGCCTTTTTGTCATGGATTAATTGACCTTATAAGCATTGGTTTATTCCTGGGCTCCCTATCCTGTTCTATTGATCAATGTATCTGTTTTTGTGCTAGTAAAAAACTGTTTTGAGTACTACAGCTTTGTAGTGTATCTTGAAATCTGGACTGTGATACTTCAGTTTTGCTCTTCTTTTTCAAGATTGCTGTAGCTATTTGGGGTCTTTTGGGGTTCCATATAATTTTTAGTATTATTTTTTCTAGTTCTGTGAAAAACTCTGCTGGTATTTTCATAGGGATTTCATTGAATCTGCAGATTTATTTGGGTATAGGGACATTTTAACAATATTAATTCTTTCAATCCATAGACATTACATATCTTTACACTTTTTTAATCTTTGGTGAAAAAATTTCTTTCATCAATGTTTTAGTTTTTGGAGTATGGGTGTTTCACCTGCTTGGTTGAATTTATTCTTGAGTATTTTATTATTTTGGTGGAATTATAAAAACTTGTTTTGGGTCACCTGGGTGGCTTAGTTGGTTGAGCGTCTGACTTTGGCTCAGGTCATGATCTCGCGATTCATGAGTTCGAGCCCTGCATCAGGCTCTGTGCTGACAGCTCAGTGCCTGGAGCCTGCTTCCGATTCTGTGTCTCCCTCTCTCTCTGCCCCTCCCCTGCTCATGCTCTGTCTCTCTCTGTCTCAAAAATAAATAAAAACATTAAAAAAATTAAAAAAAAAGCTTGTTTTATTCATTTCTCTTTATGCTAATTCATTCTTAAAGTATAAAAATGAAACAGATTTCTGTATATTAATTTTATAGCCTGTGACTTTACTGGACTGTGACTTTGTAAGTTCTAATATTTTTTTGGTGGAGTCTTAAGGTTTCCCATGTAGTAGTATTTCATCTGTGAATAGTAATATTTTCTTCATTTCCAATTTAGATCCAATTTCTTCTTCCTTTCCAATTTTAATTTAATTTTCTTGTCTGATTGCTGCTGCTAGGACTTCTAGTACCATGTTGAATAAAAGTGGTGAAAGTAGACATCCTTGTCTTGCTGCTGATTTTAGAGGAAAAGCTCTATTTCTTACCACTGAATATGATGTTAGCTGTGAACATTTTGTATATGGTCATTATTATGCTTAAGTATGTGTCCTGTAAACCTACTTTGTTGAGAGTTTGTATTATGAATAGATGTCATACTTTGTCAAATGCTTTTTCTGCATCTATTGAAATGATCATAGGGTTTTTATCTTTCATGTTAATGTCATGTATCATGTTAATTGATTTTCAAATCCTGAACCACATTTGCATCCCTGGAATAAAACCCATGAATGAATTTTTCAGGCATTATTAGATTCAGTTTGCTAATATTTTATAGAGGATTTTTGCATCTATGTTAATCAGAGATATTGGCCTGTAGGTTTTGTTTGTTTGTTTGTTTGTTTTTGTAGTGTCTTTATCCGGTTTTGGTACCAATGTAATGCTGGATCTTTCTTTTGTAATTTTTAAATAGTTTGAGAAGAATAGGTATTTAGTCCTCTTTAAATATGTGGTAAAGTTCACCTGTGAGTCCACCTAGTCCTGGACTTTTATTTCTTAGCAGAGTAGCAGAGTTTTGATTGCTGATTCAATTACTAGTAATCAGCCTGGTCAAATTTTCTATTTCTGTTTCTTGATTCAGTTTTGAAAGGCTGCATATTTATAGGAATTTAACCATTTCTTCTAGGTTGTCCAATTTGTTGATATATAATTTTTATAACATTCTCTTATAATTCTTTGTATTTCTGTGGTGTCGATTATTATTTCTCCTCCTAAATATTTTATTTGCATCCTCTTTCTCTCCTCTCTCTGTCTCTCCCACTCTCACTCTTTCCTTTCTTTTTTCCTTTCTTTTTTTTTTTTTTTTTTTTTTGATGGGTCTGGCTAAAGGTTTATCAATTTTTTTAATCTTTTCAAAGAACCAACTATTGGTTTCATTGATCTATTCTATTGTTGTTGTTGTTTGTCCCTGTTTCATTTATTTCTTCTCTAATCTTTATTATTTCCTTCCTTCCACTGACTTTAGGCTTTGTTAGTTCTTTTTATAGCTCCTTGATATGGAAAGTTAAACTGCTTACTTGAGATTTTTTTCTTGCTTCTTGATGTAGGCCTGTTTTGCTACAATCTTCCCTTTGAAAATAGCTTTTGCTGCATCCCCCAAATTTTGGACAATTATTTTCATTTTCATTGTTTCCAGGGATTTTTTTTAATTACTCTTTGATTTCTTGGTTGATCCATTCACTGTTTAATAGCATGTTATTTAGCTTCCATATATTTGTGTACTTTCCATATTTTTTCTTTTTCTTTTTTTTTTAATTTTTTTTTGTAATCTTTATTTTTGAGAGTGAGAGACAGAGTGCGAGTGGGGGAGGAACAGAGAGAGAGGGAGACACAGAATCCAAATCAGGCTCCAGACTCTGAGCTATCAGCACAAAGTCTGACGCAGGGCTCGAACTTGCCAACAGTAAGATTGTGACCTGAAACAAAGTCAGATGCTCAACTGGCTGAGCTACTCAGGGGCCCCCAGATTTTTTTTATTAATTTCTAGTTTCATACCATTGTGGTCAGAAAAGATACATGATATGATTCAATCTTTGTGAACTTGTTGAGACTTGTTTTGTGGACTAACATGTGATCTATCCTGGAGAATGTTCCATGTGCACTAAAAAAGAATGTGTATTCCACTGTTTTAATATGAAATGTCTGTATATATGTCTTAGGTCTATTTGGCCCAATGTATCATCCAAAGCCACTGTTTCCTTGTTGATTTTCTGTCTGGTGACCTATCCATTGACATAAGTGGGGGTGTTAAATCTCCTACTATTGTTGTGTAGCTATCAGTTTCTTCCATTATGTCTTTCATAGTTACTTTAAATATTTACGTGCTTTCATGATCGGTGCATAAATATTTACAATTGTTATATCCTCTTGTTGGATCATTCCCTTTATCATCATGTAATGTCCTTTGTCCTGTTACAGAGACTTATGTACAAATTTTAGAGCTTTAACTGAAATTTGGTCTGCAAAAACTAATAGGCAAAAGATTTGTTTTTCATTTATGCTTATGTGATAACTAAATTTTTTTATCAAAAACATTCAGTCAATTTCTGTGCTTTGCATTGTGCAAAGGCAGTATCTGGATGCCTGTATTTGGAATAGGAAGCTGGGAAATTACAAAAACTTGCCTGTTTTACATATACCCACTACCACCCCCAGCCTGCCAATGTCTGAAATTCTTTTCATTATTTAAGGTATCATGTTACCATATTAACTGGGAAGTGTAATGCCAAAAGTTATTAAGTGTTTTGTATGTAGATCATATAGATCTGTAAAAATATAAGCTATTATTTCCACACAAGTCATGGAATATTGTAATTAATGTCCACATTAAAAAAACTTCATTGAAAGAAAATTCAAAATAATTCTATTATTTATCTAAAAAAGTACTAAAAAAAGAAGTTACACTTAAAGACATAAAAACTATCTCTAATAGTAAAATTCTATATCTATCACCCGAGAGAGAGAGAGGGAGAGAGAGTCTTGTTTCAATCTAATTAAATAAATATCTTGCCAATGAAGATTAGTATACATATTGTTGATAGCTTTCAAATAGCATTTCAATTTATCACGATGTAGTGAATTTCAGGACTCTCAGGATTTTATAGGTACTAATTTATATTCTTAAGTACCTCTGTGTTTTAAATGTAAATGTAATGCCAGTATGCCAGAATCTATCTTACATAGGTATATTTTTAGTAAAGACATTCAAAAACTATAAGCTTTCAGTATGCAATAGATTACTATGCAACAAAGAACAATATGATCTCTTAAGCAGTATTTCTGTGTAGAGTTCCAACGTTAATACATTTCAGAGCACTGTAATATAAAAATGAACAAAGAATAAAATTTCATCATCATCTCTTGGGTATTGTACAATGCAAATTTTATCAGTTCTTTTCTAAGGCAAAACACAAACCTCTCACCTATTAAACATGATAAATTAACATAAAAGATACACTGGAGTCTAAAGACAAAATGGAAGAGATAGTATTACTCACTGGGAAGTCCAAACACAATTGAAGAACTTGAATTATCTTTACTCTGTTATTCCTGTGCAACAAAAGAACCATGAAAGACATTGCAGATTCATCATGCATGTTCTCTCCACTTATACTTTGAGAAAATGTATTCTTATATATTGAATAAATGTATTCTCCACAAAATGGTAAAATTCTATATATTGGGTCTATTTTCTCTATTACTATTTAATATAAAATTGAAAGCAAATTTATACTATTTAATACAAATTTTGTTCAGGAAAATATTATAAAATAACAAAATTATAAATATAACATTTAAATTTTTTAAAAATGAATGAATGACGATTAGAAGGTAAATGGCCTTTTACTATGCCAAGGGAGGGGAAGATAGCTTAGTTTTACAAGTAAAGCTGTGGCCTAAAGGTGAGGGGAGATGTTTTATGTTAGGAAAAAAATGCAGTCCAATAAGTGTCTAATATCTCTATAATTGAAGATTTCAGCAAAGTTTATATTCAGTCATCCCATCCCAAGAAACCCCCGTACATGAGGCAAGCATGTTTCCACTTTAAGCAAACTATACATCAAGATAAAACTTCTCAATATGGAACACAAAATATGCTAGATAAAATCCAAAAATTCATGCCTAAAACATGTGTACTATTAGAGGAATAAATTATCAGAATCTCCAAATTATATGAAAATGAAATTCACAAGACTGTTTTATGCTTTTAGAAGCATCTGTTTACCCTTTATCTAAAATGGCTTAGCACTTTTGCTTTAACTGGCTACATAACATACATAAATGGGGCAATGCCTGAATAGGAGGTTGAATTAGAAAACTCTTCATAAAGTTGGAATTCTGAAAAGTTTTTACCTTCATTTAGATAAAGCTCAAAGAATCCTAAAATGCAGAAGGAGATGTTTGGGACATATTTTTCTTTAAAAAAAATCTCTCTTATGATTCCTGAACACAGCTTTTTGTCGAGCATATATGACATCAGAATTTATTATGTATCGCTCAAACTGTAAGCTAAGATTTAGTTTAAAGCACCCCTAGGCAGGTTGCCCCCAGTTAACTGAGAGAAGCAACACAAATAGTCTCAGGAAAAAAGAACAGGAGGTAAAGCCTTCAAATACTCTCCAAAATTCATTTTTAAGAATAGAAGATAACAAAAATCATAGATTAAAAAAATAGACATCCTGAGTGAGTTATTTGAAATAAAAATTTTATAATCAGAGGAAAAGAGTGTAATTATTAGAATTGTTAGACGTATAATGTAAATGTAATATGCTTATAGAAATTTAAAAATGGAGATACGAGAAAGCAAAGAGACTATCAAAAAGATCTAGAGAGGAGCACCTGGGTGGCCCAGTCAGTTAAGCATCCAGCTCTTGATTTTGGCTCAGGTCATGATCTCATGGTTTGTGAGATGGAGTCCGTCATCAGGCTGGAGCTTGCTTGGAATTCTCTCTCTCCTCTCTTTGCTCCTCCCCTGCTTGCACATGCTCTCTTTCTCACTCTCTCTCTCAAAAGAAATAAATAAAGTTTAATTTTAAAAAAAAGGTCTAGGGGTGCCTGGGTGGCTCAGTCAGTTAAGTGTCTGACTCTTGGTATTGGCTCAGGTCATGATCTCATAGTTCATGAGTTCAAGCCCTGCACTGGGGTCTGCACTGAAAGTGTGAAGCCTGCTTGGGATTTCTCTCTCCCTCTCTCTGCCCTCCCTAACTTGCTCTCTCTCTCTTAAAAATATCAATAAACATTAAAAAAAGGTCTAGATAGATTTGAAAATAAAACAAATGCATAAGAAACAAAAATAAATTTTATGTGCATTAATTGAAATATATGTACTATATAAGTAATGTAATATATATTCATGCTCATGTATATAAGAATGGAAAATGCAATAATTCGGTGAAGGGCTTCCTGTTTCTGATATTGATAGACTAAATTTTCAGAACCAACCTCAAACTACTGACTTCTAGATATAACTGGATAAAACCAACAAAATTTTTCTTTAACATAATTGAAGTGTTGAAAAGATCACAAACAATTACTGCATCAAGTTGAAGACAAGTTTCAAAAGCATAGCGATAAGGGGCGCCTGGGTGACTCAGTCGGTCAAGCGTCTGACTTTGACTCAGGTCATGATCTCGTAGTTCCTGAGTTCAGCCTGTGTCAGGCTCTGTGCTGACAGCTCAGAGCCTGGAGCCTGCTTCAGATTCTGTCTCCCTGTCTCTCTCTGCCCCTCACCCTCTCGTGCTGTCTCTCTCTCTCTCTCTCTCTCTCTCTCTCTCTCTCTCTCTTTCTCAAAAATAAATAAACATTTAAAAAATGCACAGAGATAAACTAAGAAAATTTCTGTCTCTGAGAATAATTGCTGAGACTGGCCTACAGAATATGGGGATTCTTTAAAGAGAATTACCCCTCTCTCAGTGTTAGAGTCAACTGAAAGTTAACCAATCTTCATGAGAAATTGATAGCTAAAATATAACTGAGCCGGATCTTCTGAGAAATCTCAAGCTCCAAAATGAATTTAAGGTGTTCTTTTACTAGCCGTGACCAGTAAACTGGCAAAGACATTTTTTTTCCTTAGAGTTTAAATTATCCTTTCAAATATATTTCATTTTCATTTACATTGACATGAATATAATCAAAGCAATCAAGTGACCCAAGAAAAAAAAATCAGCATAAGTTTAACTATAGAAACAAACAGGGAAATATCTGAGATATTAAATTACCATACAGTATATAAAATACTTAGTATATGTATAAATAACAGATATAAGCATATATAAAGTTCATATAAAGAACTGTTTTAACATAAATGAATATATGTGCAAGGGATAGGGAACTTAAGTTTAAATCATGTCAAATAGATCATCTAGAAGTAAAAACACATTAAAACTAAAATACTATATGGTTTTACAATTATTAAGACAAAACTGAAAAGATAATTATAACACTATATCCTCTGTGTCTCTTGTACATTGTTTATATATATGTTTTTAATCTCTCCATGCTTCATCTTGGACAGTTCTTCTATCCTATAATTCCATTTTCTATTATTTTTTCCAGCTCTGACTATTCTATTAATATCATCCTTCAGGTTCTTAATTTCTGTTATTTATAATTTTCAGCTCCATAATTTCCATTTGTCTTTTTTTTATTTCTTTTTTAATTTTTTAATGTTTATTTATTTTTGAGAGAGTGCAAGCAGGGGAGGGGCAGAGAGAGGGGGACAGAGAGAAGATCGAAACAGGCTCTCTAAGCCTAATGTGAGGCTCAAAATCATGAACCACAATATCATGACCTCAGCAGAAGTCGGATGCTCAGTGAACTGAGCCACCTGGGTGCCCCTTGATCCTTTTTAAGAGATCAAGATCTTTACCAAAGTTTGTAAACTCCTCTTGTATTTTCTCTAACATATTAAGCATAGTTTAATTTTTTTTAATCTACATCTGAATGAAGCCTTTCTAATCTAGATTCCCTAAGTCTGTTTCTAATATCAAATTATCTTGCTGTATATGCATGATTATTTTTACTGAATGCTGAACACTGTAGATGAAAATAGTAGAGATAAACTGAGCTCTGAAAGAACTGGAGTTCTTCACAGGGCATTTATATTTTCTTCTGCCAAATAGTTAAGGCCAATCACAACCTTAATCAACTTAATCTAGTTTAGAGATTGTTTGAAGCTATACTTCAGCATTATTTTTAAATCTTTTTAATGTTTATTTATTTTGAGAGAGAGAGAGAGAGAGAGAGAGAGAGAGAGAGAGAGCATGAGCACGAGCAGGGGAGGGGCAGAGAGAAAGGGAGACACAGAATCCAAAGCAGGCTCTAGGCTTTGAGTTGTCAGCACAGAGCCCGATGCAGGGCTCAAACTCATGAACCAAGAGATCATGACCTGAACCAAAGTCATAGGATTAACCAACTGAGCCACCCAGGAGCCCCTTCAGTATTTTTAAAAATTAATTAATTAATTAATTAATTAATTAATTAATTTTATTTTTATGTAACCTCTACACCCAACATGCGGCTTGAATTCACAACCCTGAGATCAAAAGCCTCACACTCTTTTGACTGAACCAGCCAGGCTGAAGCTGTGATTCAGTATTAGTAAGGGTTGCTTTGTTTCCAGGTGACATGTACACCTGAGGTGTAGCACTTTGCTTTTCTTTGATGGTGCCAATTGATTTCATCAGTGTTCCCTCCTCTTGGTAGGTTGTGAATTACATTTGCTGTTCTCTTACCCTTGTGAGTTTGTCCAAAGTTTCTCTCAAATTCTAAGTGCAATACAACAAGCAAGACTCCAATGTTTAGAAGTTCTCTCTCTCTCTCTCTCTCTCTCTCTCTCTCTCTCTCTCTCTCTCTCTTTGTCAGATCATGATTCTGTAACTCCTTATTACTTTGGTAGCTGAGTAACTTACAACATATATTTTCCAGGTTTTAAATTTGTTCTCATTATGTTGGTTTGTCCAAGTTACCTAATTGACTATTATAGGAAAGAGAACTCTGGTAACTTTACCTTGGACCTGAAAATTAGGTAATATTCCTAACATTTCACTCCAGTTGAAGTCTATTTTACATGACTGTATTTTAAGGCCATAAATGTCCGTAGGCTAAAAGTGTTCCATATTTTTACCACAAGTTTGTTTATTTTAGTTGCTATATTCATCCAAAAAATTAATATCGCTAATATAAATTGATGATTCAGTTGAAATATGGACAAGTTCTACTAACTTTAACCATTGACATTGCTCCCCAGGTCTACTGATTGGTTTCAACAGAAAAATGTGTGCTCCAACATCTTCTGCTGACCTCTTCATTTTCTTAAAAACCAATTTACTTGCAGATAGGGACAGAAAGGCAGGGTGTGCATACTGGTGAGAATTATGAAACAAAGATTAATGAACGGTACTTGTCAAAGATTTGCTGAAGTCAAGTATTTTGCACAGGCTGCCTGATACAGCAGTCATGCATTCATTCAGTCTGTAGAGTTTAGGACCTAAAAATGGAATCATGCCAGACGAGTGGGCTAAGGAAATGTGAGTGCTTGAATGGTAGCAATGCATCCCACATACTTCACCTTAATAAAGCCTGGCAAAGTCACCCTTCTTAGACCTCATTTTTCCCTCTGTCAGCTGAATATGGGTAACATTTTTAAGAGGGAAAGGATGGAAGTGGTATGCAAAATACTTCAGACTTTAATTTACTCTTAACTCTCTGTTTGACTTTCCAAGCATGCCTGCCGTGGTGCCAGCAGGCAATTTAAGAAAAATTAATCTGCATTTAAAATATGAACCATAGATACATTTAAAATGGCAGTACAAACTGTAGTTACCATTTACAGCACCAGTATAATAAACTTCTAGTGTTTGTTGATATCCAATGAATCATTTTGAGAACGCGGGAAAGCTAGATTTTAAGTTTTCTTTGTAGCAGGCTGTTCTCTTTGACATACACGAACTATATCCTAATTGGCTTCTAACTAAAATATTAGTGACTTATTTGATTGTCAAGCCATCCATACATCACTAATCAGTTATTACTCCAATATTCAAGCCCTAAAAGATTTATGATATACCTTGTGATACCATTTCCTTTCATTGGTCAAAATAAATAGCAAGAATGTTGGGCAATAACAAAAATAATTCTATGTAGAGCAAGGTACTTGTTTACCTAAAGTAGATAAACTGTGTGTAGAGACACTTTCAATTTCTGTTTCAATATTTTACTTGAACTTAAAAAGTATCATGTTCTTAATAAAACTATATAGTTCATCATTTGATGATAAACGGGCTTTTTTGTTTCAATCTTATACATTAGACATTTAAAGATTAAAAGTTACATTTAAATAAAATTAAAAGTATGAATGAAAAGATGAGAATAAAAGTTTAACTGTACCTAACACAATTTTAAAACACTATTTAGGTAAATTTTGAATCACAGTTTTTATTTCATGTCAGAAGTTGATGAGATGACAAATTTAGTGAAGTTATAAAACAACCATAAAACATAAAAGTATGAAAAAATAGTGGTTATTAAAATAATACTGCCACTGAGCTATTTGTGAGTTGTGGCTTCTGAGGGACTACATAGTTGCTACTGCTCACAGGAAGTTTTTTGGCAATTATCTTTCTGCGTGAAAAGAGACCTTTCACCTTGGACTCTAAGAAATAATTATCTTGCTGCTGCTGCTAACAACAACAACAACAACAACAACACAATAATGATACTTTAATTTATTCCCTTTTTTTTTCAACCACCTTACAACTTGCTTCAGTAAATGAAAAGTTGACCTGCATAGGAGCACGTAGCCACTATTTCCTATGGAGTGATAGTAAGATGTTAATAGGTAAATAAGCAAAAGGGCTGGTGTTCACAAGGAAGGGTAAAGTGATTTCGTTACTGTAGAATTTAAAGCATGTATTGAATACATGAGCATAGATAATTAATCTTTGGGAGAGGGTATAGGATATGAACAATATTTAATAATTTTTTTATGACCAGGGTATATAGGAGGATTTCTAAGATGCCCTCTCCCAACATTCCAGGGCCATGCTCTCCCCATCATTAAATTAAACACTGATCTAGGTTTTGCCATGAAAACCCTTTGTAGTTGTAATTAAGATTCCAAGTCAGTTGTCATTAAGTTAAGGAGATAATCCAAGGGACCTGACCTGGTCAGATGTGTTCTTTAAAATGAGAGAGATTTTTTGGGGCGCCTGGGTGGCGCAGTCGGTTAAGCGTCCGACTTCAGCCAGGTCACGATCTCGCGGTCCGTGAGTTCGAGCCCCGCATCAGGCTCTGGGCTGATGGCTCAGAGCCTGGAGCCTGTTTCCGATTCTGTGTCTCTCTCTCTCTCTGCTCCTCCCCCGTTCATGCTCTGTCTCTCTCTGTCCCAAAAATAAATAAACGTTGAAAAAAAAAATCAGAGAGATTTTTCTAACTCATTGCAGAAAAGGAAATCAGAGATTTGAAGCACATGAAAGATATAATGGCCCGTTGTTGGCTTGAAGATAGAGATGGCCATGTGGCAAGGAATAGATGCGGCCTCTAGGAGCTGAGAGTTGTCACTGGCTGATAGCCAGCAAGTATACAAGGACCTCAGTTCTTCCACCACAGGGAACTGAATTCTGACAACAAAAATAATCTTGGAAGCAAACTTTCTCCCCAGAGTCTCCAGATGAGAATTCAGACTGGCCAGTGCTTTTATTCTAGTCTTATAATACCCTGAGCAGAGAACCCAGCCACGCATGCTAGACTTCTGAACTGTAGGACTGTGAATTCAATCACATAACCACAACCAGGGATGCCAGGGGCCATAATAACCAAGCAGGTGGTCTATTTAGAAAAGGAAACAATTTTGAGGATAGAATAGAAGTTTCTGTCTCAGTATAACTAACTCTCCATGCGTTCAAGTCTTTATTGAGTTGTTAATTTCTTAAATTATTAATTCTCATAATTCTCTTTATATAATATCTCTAATCACAGTTGTGATGTATGTTACCTAAAATATTTTTTATGGATTCTATATGTAATATTGTGTTTCTAAAATGATTTCCAAGGGGTATATACATATCTGGATAATATGCAGATAATTTAACTAGTGGTATGCTGACATAAAATTTTTAAAGCCTTCTCAGCAGCACATAAAAATGAGTATCTCTATGGTAATTTCTTCAGTTGACTAATTTGTATCTATTATCAAAATTCCATTGTATAAGCCATGCCATAGATTTCAGAATATTTGAAGGGATATGAGTGACATTCTATCCTAACAATATATTTAAATGAATAAAATTATATCCAAAAATATCATATAAAGACCTTTTAGATAGTTTCTAATATCTCATGAAAAATTAGAAGAGATAGATAAAAGGAATAGTATTGTGAACTGCCACCTACCCGTCATTCATTTTCAACAATTATCACCTCATGGCCAATTAAAGACATGTATTTTGGGTGAATGGGAACATTCCATTTTTCCAAGGCATTACAAGTTTAGAATAATATTGTATTTTTATTTAGACAACCTAAGTGCTGTCATTGACAACATCTTTTAAATTTTGATGGTATAACAGTTCAAGGTGCAAATCCTGAAATAATATCCTCATTTTTATCTACTAATACTGTATGCAGGATATAGAAATGACCTCAGTTTTTAATTTTTTTGAAAACTTTCAAAAGGTACTTGGAACTATATTATTATTTTAAATGCTCCTTGGTTTGCTTGGGAGTTCCAATTATTTCAAATGCCAAAGTGCACACATTGTTGTCTCAAGGAAAATATGTTTCTAGTATCTACAGAAAATAGTTGAATGTGATACTGTCTTAACTGTCAAAGAGCTAACTATTGAAATATTACAGTTAAATAAAACATAATAGAGAACATTGTAAATTCAGTAAGAGAGGTTCAAAGATTCAGAATTCAGAGGAGTAACAGACTACATGTATTTAGGTAAGTGAGGAAAGATACGAAATATGACATTTGATATAAGCTATAAGAATTGGCAAATATTCAACCGTATGAAATAAATATTCTAATTGCAAATATACACACCAACATGCATACATACTTATAAATTCTATTGGGCTATCCCTAAACAAGGTGTTGAAATGGACTTTTTTTTTAAATTTCATAAATATTTAGAAATACAGGAACCATACATTTACTAAATCCATTAATGACACAGCATTTGCAGTTTAGGGACATGACACACAGATGGCAGTCATCCTCAGAAAGAATGCAACACTATGTCATGAGACAAAAAAATTTGGCAGTGAAGTTCAATATAGACAGTATAGCTAATAATAAAAAGAGTCCCTATTCTAATCTGACAGGAAGGCAAGGTATGTTGACAAATATTTTAACTAAAAAAACGTAGTGACCTAAATTTTAATTTTTTTAATGTTTATTTTTGAGACAGAGAGACAGAGCATGAGTGGGGGAAGGGCAGAGAGAGATGGAGACACAGAATCCTTATCAGGTTCCAGGCTCTAAGCTGTCAGCACAGAGCCTTACCCGGGCTTGAACCCACAAACCATGAGATCACGACCTGAGCCCAAATCAGAAGCTTAATCAACTGAGCCACCCAGATGCCCCCCTGGTAACCTAAATTTTAAACAAACAAAAACCAATATAAATGTACACAGTATGTTTCTATCGATTCATTCATTTATTCAATAATCAATCATGCATACCTACCATCTGGGAAAGACTCTCATGTGGATTCGAAAGAAGGAGCAACCAAATATTGTATTTCAAATTCCAAGAATGAGATTAAAAGTGATTTGTTTGATTTAAAGGAATGTGAAAACAGGGAAGGGAATTACTTTTACTCCTTACTTCACTTACTGGTAATACTGTTCATCAAGTCTTTCAACTATAATCCTGTCAAATGTATCTCAGATATGTCTCTAGAAATCTGTTCTCTCCTCTTTCCTCTCATTGTTGCTGCTCAGTTCAGGCCCTCCTATCTGTCACTTGAAATATTGTAAAACAACCTTCTAGCGGCTTTCTGTACAACCGGTTTATCTAGTTCCATTTGATGCGTCATGCTGCCACTCCTGTTATCACATTCAAAATGCAAATAAATCATCTACTTACCAGTATTAGAGCTGTGTTGGGACCCTGGGCACATAGAATAAAATGCAAACCATTGGCTAGGCATAAACCATTGGCTAGGCATAAACTAGAGCCATACATTTTGCAGCATAACCTTGATCAACATTTTTCAAACTCATTTGCTACAACTCTTGTCTTCCCACTCATCTCTTACATTAAAACTTTTTAGGGGCGCCTGGGTGGCTCGGTCGGTTAAGCGTCCTACTTTGGCTCAGGTCATGATCTCACTCCGTGAGTTCGAGCCCCGCGTCGGGCTCTGGGCTGACCGCTCAGAGCCTGGAGCCTGTTTCAGATTCTGTGTCTCCCTCTCTCTCTGCCCCTCCCCTGTTCATGCTCTGTCTCTCTCTGTCTCAAAAATAAATAAACGTTAAAAAAAAAAAAAAGAAAAGAAAAAATGTTTTACAGTATCCTAGATACATAAGGCTTTTTCGGAGTCATACAGCTTGATACAGTTTCCCCTCACTGTGTGGAATTGTCTCCCAGATTTTTTTTTTTTTTTTTTTTGTATTGATGTACTATCATTGAAGACCTAGCCTATGTATCACCTCTTCATTATGATATTTTTTATGATTCTCAAGAAACACTATTCTATTTTCTGTGCTCCCTTA
This sequence comes from Puma concolor, assembly GCF_028749965.1. NCBI lineage: Eukaryota > Metazoa > Chordata > Mammalia > Carnivora > Felidae > Puma > Puma concolor. The sequence goes on from NC_141675.1 coordinate 120,903,704, forward strand.
GAACCATACACATATGCAAATAAAACTATTTTGTTTTTTACATTTTATTATAATCTGTTGGCTTCTGGGTCTCCTATCTTACTCTAATAGATAAAATAAGTTCAAGGTTCACTTTCATTTATCTTTTTTTTTTTTTTTTTTTTTTAATTCCTTAACACCTAACATAGTGCCTGGTATAATGGAAGTAACAATATGTTTGTTAAGTAAATGAACATACCTGTTGAAAATGATGCTGTGGTGAAACTCAGTTTCTATACGTAAAGTGTAGTTTTTGTTTTGGTATTTTTTATTAATCAAGTTTTTTTTCTATATTCTAGCGTTAAGTACAGAAGCAAGGAGAAAAGAACCAAATTTTGTGAATATAATTCATTTACAGTCATATATTTTCTTAACTGTGGATGGCATTTTGCCTGTTGAAGTAAAATATTCCCTCCTCTCCCACCGATTGTGATTTGTGCCTTCTTAGTATGCCAATATAAATGCAATGTTTAAATGTGTGTTCTATATTTTTACCCTTGGAGACAGTAAATGAAAAAAATCTATGGTGTTCTTGCGGAAAAATCTCCACAAAAGATCAAAATAAACTCAGAAATTGGTGAAATATGAGAATTTTAATATACTTTTTCTTGAAAGTCCTTCAGACTTTAGGAAATTTTATACTTAGAAACTTTTAATAGATTTTGATATTTATTTCATATAGTACAGGTTTCTTTGTCTTTGGGGAAGTGGGAGATACTTAGTCATGATTGGTGGAAAACTGGGTAATTTATTAAACCCTATCTGAAACTCATTAGTGCCAGCATTCCTCAGCAAAGTTCTAGAAATATAATACAATACCCCTACAGTACCTTTACTTTTCAGCTGGCGAGTGATGTTAAACATCTTTTTATGAGCTTATTTGTCATTTGTACATCATCTTTGGCGAAATGTCTTCTATGTCTTTTCTTCATTTTCTAAATGAACGGTTTAGGTTTATTTCTACAGTTAAGTATTGGAAATTCTTTACATATTCTGAGTCTCTTATCATATTTATGGTTTGTGAATATTTCTCCCAGTCTGGAGCTTTTCTTTTTATCCTATTAAGGTGGCAGAAGATTTAAGTTTGATGAAACCTAGTTTATTGATTTTTTTGTTTATGCCTAATGCTTTGATATTATGTCTAAGAATACCTCACCAAATCCTATGTGCCAAAGAATATTTTCATACTTTTTCCTATAAAAGTTTTTGTAGTTTTACATTTTATATTTGGCTCTATCGTCCATTTTAAGTTGAATTTGTACAACATGCAAGGCTTAGCTCAAGTTTTTTGGTGAATTGATGTCTGGTTATTCATCTCTATTTGTTGAAAATTCTTTCTCCCATTTAATGACTTCATACCTGTTCCCAAAACCAGTTGGCTCTACTTATATAGGGCCACTTCTGGATTTTCTATCCCACTCCACTGATCTATGTGTCTTTCCTCCACCAATACCATGCAATTTTGATTACCATAGCTATAGAAATTTGGATATGGAGTAGAGTGATTTCTTCTCTTTTTTTCTCTTTTTTCAAAATTATTTTAAATCTTCTAGTTCCTTTGCCTTGAAACAAAGCTAGCTTTTAGAATAATCCTGCCAGATCTACAAAACATCTTGGTGAAGATTTTGATAAGAATTGTGTTAAAACTGTATAACAATTTACAGAGAGTTGACATCTTTATTATGTTTAGTCTTCCCATGTATAGGCACAATCTATCTCACCACCTATTTATACCTTCTTTGATTTATTTTATCAGAATTTTCTAGTTTTCAGTGTACAAATTACATGCATGCTTTGTTAGATCTACATCTAAGTATTTTTTTGAGTGATTGTAAAGTATATTGTATTTTTAATATTGGCGTCTATAAATACATTGCAGGTATATAGAAATATAATTGATTTTTGTGTGTTTTTCTCATAACCTGAAAACATATTGGACTCACTAATTAGTTCTAGGAACTATTTGTGTGGATTGCTTGGGATTTTCTACAAAGACCATTATGTCATCTGTGAATAAGGACAGTTTTATTTCTTCATTTCTGACCTGGCTGCCCTTTATTCCTTTACTTGTTGCTTTTATTTTTTTTTCTTTGTCTTTAGTTTTAAGAAATTTTACTATGATGTGTTTTGATGTAGATTTCTTTAGGTTATAATGTTTTGGCTTTGCTCAGCTCTTTGAATCTTTTGGTTTGTGTCTTTTGCCAAATTTAGAAAATTGTCAGCCATTATTTCTTAGAAAACTTTTTCAACCCCATCTTCTTTCTCTTCTCCTATTGGAATTTTGTTACATAATTGACATGTCTTTTTAAAATCGTCCCGCTGGTTCCTGAGGTTCTGTTCATGTTAATTTCAGCTCATTTCCTATCTGTGGTTAAGAGTGAGCAATTTCTATTGTTCTAATCTTAAGTTCACAGATTCTTTTCTCTGCCACTTCCATTCTGCTCTTAAGCCTACTATTGTGGGTGGCTTTGTTTGTTTTGTTGGTAATCATATTTTTGGGGTAAAATCTGTACTTGGTTATTACTTATGTATTCTATTTATTTGCTGATATTCTCTGGTTCTTTGAGAAGACATTCTATTTTTTATCAGTTTTAAGTTTTCTCATAGTTGCCTGTTGAAATATTTTTATGACGGCTGTTTCACAATCCTTGTCAAATAACTAGACCATATCTGTCATGCATGTTGGTGTTGACATCTGTTGACTGACTTTACTCTTTCAAGTTGAAATTTTCCCAGTTTTTTATATGACAACTGATTTTCAGTTGAAAACTGGACATTTTGAGTATTACAAGATTCTGGATCTCATTTAACTTGTTTATTTGTTTGTTTGTATTAACTAGTTTTCTGACCCTGCTTCAGAAGGGAAAGGAAAGTGGGTACTGCTTTCTTACTTCCAGGTAACTATGAAATTCCAGGTTCCCTTCTTGGCCTCCACTGATACAATGGTTGAGGAAAAGATTACTCATTATTGTCGAGCATGGGTGGAATTTTCAGCTTTCAGTGTGCCTCAAAAGAAACCAGCCTGGCTTGGAGGGTCAAAAATGCCTTGTTAGGGCATCAGGGTGGCTCAGTCGGTTAAGCATCTGACTCTTGGTTTTGGCTCCGGTCACGATCCCAGGGTTTTAGGATTGGGATCCCATGTAATTGGCCTATGCCCTGACAGTTCAGGACCTGCTTATGATTCTCTCCCTCCCTCTCTCTCTCTCTCTCTCTCTGCCCCTCCTCCTCTCCAGCATGCACCCTCTCTCAAAGTAAATAAACATTAACAAAAAAAAAAGAATTCCTTGTTACTCCTCCCCACAGTTATCTTCACTGTCACTGATGAAAGAAGGAGGGCTTATTAATGTTGGCTGGGGGTGAAAGACTTGTCTCTCTACAAGGCCTCTTCTGATGCCACCCCAGAAAGGTGACGTGCCTCCTTTTCACAGTGTGGAGGTGGAGTCCAGACTCCCTATCTAGCCTTCATTTACATGTAAAAGGGGGAATGAAAATTCTGGATCCCTACTTGGGCTTCCTGACATAACCCCAGCAGGGAAGTTGGGTGCCTCATTATAGTCTGTTGGGGATGGAAGTTGTGGCTCCCCACTTAGCCTCTGCGGCTGGAGGTGAGGATAGGACTATAGATCTTTCTGTGGTATTTAGTTAGAATGGAAGATTTCTTATCTAAAATCTGTCTTGTTGGGCTGCCTTTTTCCTGGTCCTTTGTTAAAAAAGAGCAAGTTTTGCTTGTTTGTTTTTGTTTGTTAGTTTTCTGTGACAACTGCCATTTCAGGGTTGCTAGATTCTCCAGCACCAAGTCCAGGGAAAATAGAGCAAAAAAGAAAATACAGCAATCTCACCACCATGTCCTTCGTGGTGTCTCAAGCCTCCTTAGGTAGCTCCATCTTCTCTCCACATTTCAGAGTCTCCTTACATTTGTTTTATAGTATCTATTTTAGGTGTATCTAGTGGGAGGAATGAGAAAAAAAAAAAAAAACAAAACAAAAACTCCTTCTCTCTATTTTTCCAGAAGCAAAAGTACCATATCTATAAGGTTTTAGTGAAGAGTAAAGAAGAAATTTTATCAGGAGTCTAGAACTGTGACTATTATTTAGAAACATTTAATAATTATTAGTATCCTACTCTCACATCTGTACAAATTCTCTGAAAATTAATTAAAAGAGTGATTACATAAAATGAAGAATTGAGTTTCCTCACTGATGATATGATATATATTAAATTCACACATTATTTAATCATCTTCTATCAATAACTTGCATAGAGTTTGTAAGAAAGTGAGGATTTTTAGAATACAATCTACTAAATGAAAGTCATATTTCTTCTGTACAGCACTTGCATGGATTTAATTATTTTGAAATCTTTGGTACAAGCTCCCAATTTATATTTCTTAAACATAATTACTAAAAAGGAATTGCATCAACTGGTCTCACTGCCCTATTGCTTTCCCATCTGTCCTTGACATTTAAATGGATTTTTGAGGATGAAAGAACATAATAAAAAAAGAAAAAGAAAGTGATAAGACCATAAATAGAAAGAGGTCAAACTACTGAATTCTCTCGCCTGTTTAGTAGCTTGAAACCTTAGAGAGTCTCCAATTGCAGATAAACTTGCTGGTTAAGCTATTCCACATCAAGTTTTATTCATAATGGTGCAAAATGAAAAACCAGATAGTGGATAAACCATGATCAATTTAACAGAGTCTTTATCCCTTTTCTTCTTTATGTGGAGAATCAGAGATTATTACTTCTACTCTCTTTCAGGGACTTCGCACAAACATCCTTGACTGAGAATTTGCAAATTTGTGTTACCTACGTTTCCTACTGTTTTATCCCAACCCTCATGCCTACACAGTGCCGTCTCATTTTTTATGTGTGTCTTTCCACTTTTATTATATTAAATGTTACTATTTCTAAAGCTTTTGCACAGAGCTCTGTGTTCTGAGGAGGAAAAGCACTATATAAATCTAACAAGCAAAGCCAAGATTGAAATCCAATAAAGGAGAACCTCTAGAAATTATTAAAGACTTCACTGACAGAGAAATTAAACCTTGATATCCCATTTCCTTATCTTTTCACTGCAGTAGAATCAGTGAAATCAATATATCTGAAATGAACCGCATACAGTCCATTCAGAAGAATGGCTTCGGCACAAAAGTGAACAGCTTCTAAAACTTCTCAAGACTGCTCAATCCTTGAAATAGTGTTCACAGAGTTGTAGCAAGTTTTATTTTTAATGTATCTAAATTGTAAAAGTGAACGTTGTTACTTTTGATGGGTACACAAATAGATGCTAATGGGCCCCAATATTAAAAATTGAAAATCCCAGAGCATAGTCACAATATTATAAAAAGGTCTTGCCTGTTTCATGTTTGGAACTCAGAAGCATTAGGATTAAATGTGTATTAGTAAAAATGGCAGATAAACAAATAGTTTCTTTGCAACTTAGCTAGGAGGCACTAGTATCCAATCTCCCAGAAAGAGTGTAATCAACATCTCAGTCAGCTTAGCACAGGGTATATAACCATCGAAGAGTTAACAGACAACAGTACACACAGATAGCTGAAGATGTTTTAATATTTCTTCTATTCTGGCCACAAAAAATATATTTTAAGTTTAAAATATACATGTTCCTAGAAATGAACAACAAAATGAAAGATAAAACAAGAATCATCAAACACATCCCCGGTACCGTATAAGCTATTTTTGCATACATTTTCTCATTTAACACCCCAAATTCCACTGTAGGTTAGGAGGTAGTGTCCTATTCTAGACTTTTAAGCCACAATTCCTGATATGCTTTTAACCTCTTAAGAGATGCTTCATCTACAGACCTCATTAAAAATATGGCCCTAGCTGGTTGTGAATTGTACTAGGTGTTTTCACTGCATTACTCTCATTTATATGTGATTTGTTTAGGAATAGTCCCCTTCCTCCAGTCAAAACATGGGCTGCCAACATGAAAGGATATTCCAGGCCAAACAAACTCCTTCTTATAGGAATTTTATCTGGACTAATGGAAACAGTCTATCAGTGGGTAGCTGTATAAATCAAAGTTCAGTCAGAAGACAAAAAATACACCAGAGATTTGAATAGAGAAAATTTAATATAGAGAATTGTTACATATATTACTTAAAAGATGAGAAGAATCACTCAATTTATCTCTAAACTGAAACACCTACCACCCCTAAGATTAGGGGGAAAAGGAAGAATTTTGAGTTATTAAGACTTAGAAACTTAGAGAAGGGACCCCACAGAGCTAAAAGTCTGGATTCTCAGGAGAAGATGCTAGCCAACAGTATTGAGGTTTCTGACCTTGGAGGAGAAAACTGAATTTTCTAGTACCCAGGCCAGACCTTCAAACGGGAGCACTGGCTTTTAGTATTGGTGTCTCAAGGCAGGGCAAGATCAGGCTGGTTCTGCACATGTGGAAAGAAACTGCAAATCTGATTTGCTATACCTAGAAGAAGGAACTGCTGCCTCTTGGATTAATCGTTGTTAGAGTGATGCTCACAGATACAGGCAGAGAGAAAGCAACCAAGAAGGAACACATCCCTTCTTTTTCCTCTAGCCTTCTGCTCTTCATTGACACGCCAGCAAAGAGCCAGCAAAACAGATAACATGGTTTATAGAATCTCAGCTCCAGCATCACAGAGCAGATTATACAAGGATGGGTTTGCATCTGAGAAAGAAAAACACCTAGTAATTATTATATTCTGCTCGTTTGGCCACTCAGCTTTCATATATGCTCTTTTATATATATCTTAACTTTTGTACAGCAACAAAACAACTTATGTTTCTACTTAACAAGATGGAACCATGTTTCATTGAGGTGAAGATGTTCTTATACTCTTCTGGAATAGAAAGGTGTAAAATTCCAACAATTATTGTATATGGGTCTGGTAAACTGTCACATTATGCATTCCTGATTTATGTTAATTTTCCTCAAATATGATCACAGTCACATCTACATAGTTTGTTCCCTGAATTATAAGTCTTGTTACCAGTGTGGTAAACTCTGTTACTAAATTATACATTTAACTTCTACAAGGTTTGAATAAAATAATGAGAGGAAGAAAAAATGCAAAAGATCATACATGCACGTATACACACATGCATGCATATATACATACAATAAGCAAAGAAGAAAATATATAAATATAAATGCCAATATAAATATATAAAGCAAGGAATTCCTCATTTCTGTAACTGACCTTGAGGACATAGTTGATATTTATAACTTCAGTCTTACATTAGTTACTCCACTTTTATTTTGCCCTAAAGCCATGGGCTTCAAGTGATATTTCTTTTCTTAGTGTGGTACCCTCAAACTCTCATTCTTGAAGGTTTTAAAACCTTAGTAGTCCTTTTTTTAAAAAAAATCCATTAACTTATATTATCATATATATAAATACTATAATACATCCCCCCAAATTCTCTGGGTTCCATACATAGTTTTTGCTGTCCTCATTTTCTAGCAGCAACCAACATCCCTTTTGGTAATCTGTATCCATCACTCCAGTGAGTAGACTAACCATCTTGTTTGTTCAGTAGCATGGAGAGCAGAAAAGGGCCAGATGACAGTCTCAAGTTGCAATTTAATGGAACCAAGGATGCATCTTTGGTGGAAATCATTCTCCCTTGGAAGCAGCACCTCCAAAGTATAAAAGATCAAAGTTGAGGGAATGGGAAACAAAAACTCTATGATTTAACCTCTACAATTTTATTGTGAGAGGAGCCACTCCCACTTCCACTCCTTGATTCCTAGACCTATGTATTCTGGATGTAGGACAGACAGAAAATATCTTGGTCAGTGATTAAAACATATGCTGCATGCTGAAATATATATAAAACCCCATCCTTTCAAATGTTTGTGATTTCCCCAAACTGGCAGTCTAACAGGATCTTTATTAGGCCCTCCCATCTTCAGTAGGCACCTCCCATTAGGAAGGCTGCTGATAAGGCCAATGAACTCCATGAGTAAGAGCTATATTCTGTTCTTTTGCTATCAAATACATTTCTGGGCCAATCAATGTTATACAAAGTGTTATAATAATGAATAAGTCATACCATAAATCCATGGATAATGGTAGTGGCAGAGGCATTAAGTGTAGGCAAGGTAAATCCATATCCAGAGTACATGTCTATTTCAGTAAAGACAAAGCTGTTCTCCCTCTTTGGTAAAAAGTGTTCCAGTGTAATAAAACTGCGATTGGGTATTTGTCTGGTTACTCTGTGGAATGGTTCTTTACCAGAGACCAGTTGGTCTCTGCTATTGGTAGATAAGGCACTCAGCAGTAGCTAGCCAGTTTAGCATTAGCGAAGAACATCCTTGTGAATATCCCTATGGATAGGCTTTATTCCTGCCATTATGGTTTTCATGGACAAATAAAGAGTCCTACTGAAGTCCATAGATGTGTAATTTTGTCAACCTAAGAATGTCTTTTGCAGTGGATGACCTTTAGGGAACATTCAAATGCAACACAATTATTTTCAAATGCTGTACCCTCCCTGACAGACCCAACCACACACCTGTAACCCAGACCTCATTGTCATCACTTTTCCAATCCCATTCTTTACAAGTTTCTAATTGTCTAGGGAAACCATTAACAACCACCCATAAATTAAGTTAGATTTGTTATTTTGGCCATTATTTTGTCTAGACAAAGTAAAAATCCAAATGTGACACTTGAAGCTCTAAATACTAGAATATTTTCCTTCAAGCCTTTCTTTAAGGCCAACTCTCAGTGAAACTATAATGGCTGATTGGCTACCTAGGCCTGGATGTTTTACTCCTTAGCCATTTGGTCACATAGAACTCCCTAAAAAGCTGCAGGTATAGATTGAGGAAAATAGCCAATATGGCAGAAATTATTATTGAAGAAATTTGAGCCTACATTCATTCAATTTACATGTGCCTTCCAGACTTCCTTGGGCATACATCTTTATATTTCCTTTTGCTGATTGCTATTGAAATTGCCCCAAATTAATAATTGGTCAGTCAAATAATATCATTTCATAATAAGAAGCACAGGCCATACAAACATTTGTCCTCTAGTTAAGTGTTCAATGTCTTGCAGGGCTCAGCAGCAAGCAAGGAACTGTGTCTCAAAGGGGAGAACAGCTATTTGGGGCAGAGGCAAAGATTTTTCAAGAACCACTCAGGGCTGTGATTCTTCTATTAGTCATTATTAGATGATCCACACAGCATCCCTCTTTACCACAGACACTTTGAACCCTTGAGGATCATTTGTTTATAAGGCAAGGTTGAAGAGTAGCTGGGACTTCAGCCTATAATTGCTGTTAAACCATCTCCTGCTTTGATTCTCACTAAAACTTGGCAGACTTACAGGATAATTGGTAAATAGTTTAAATTATCATACTTAAGTAAGTATGTTCCCAAATCCAAAAAGACCCATAAAGCATTGTGTTTCTTTGACGCTGGTAGCAGTGAGTGCAACCACTTGTCTTTCAGTGTGAAGGGAATATTACAACAAACCCCAGATCTTTGTGCTCTCAGAAAACTCCTTGTGTTAATAAGCCCCTAAGTATTCCTGGGGTTCATAATCACCCTCTGATTCACACAGATCTTACTAAGGAAACCAAAATACTTGCTACTTGCTGTTACAAAGTCCAGTAAGCCATTATGCTAGTGGAACAATATGATGTTGTATGGAACATCAAAATTATTATGATCTCTGTGAACTGCATTATTGTAGGGAACAAAAGAATTGATATAGTCCTGAGGCAAAATTTCCAAATGAGTACTATTGGTTTTGCCATGTGAAAGCAAGAGCTTTTCAAACTGATATAGAAAACTGCATTATTCAAGTCAATAGCTGCATATCAAGATCCCAGAGATGGGTCAATTAGCTCCATAAAAGATACCATGCCTGGAACCACAGGGGCAACTGGAGTCTCTATCTGATTCAGTTATAATAATTCATATTCTCCAAGATTCACTCACTTTCTGCACAGCTAAAAGAGGCAAGTCAAACAGTAGTATCGTAGGAATGTTCACACATCTTTCAAGATTTTGACGGCCACTCTAATATCTACAATACCCTTAGAATGTGGCACTGCTTCTGGTCCACTATCTTGGAAGAGAAGGAAGTTTTCAGGGACTTCCACTTCATCACTTCATGTTTCCCACTGTAGTAGCTTGAAACCATTGACCAGATAGCAATGTGGTGATTTTTCCAGTTGTCAATTATAACTATTTCCATTATATTTTCAGGAACTGGAGAGATAACCGTAAGACTTCAAACATATTAGGCTTAACAGGATGCAAACTTAAGCCAAAATCCCATTTATCACCTGAATCAAATACAATCCTCTTTTTGCTGGTGGACCATGAGCAAGTATGATATCTTAATCATTTGCTATCATTTCAGAGCCAGTACCTGGTAATTTCCAAAAAGGTGTGAGAATTTACTTGTCCACAGTGTGTAGTTACTCTAGTAAATGGCTACAATTCCCTTTAGGTAATGCTTGGAAAAAGTATATAATTGTGGCTTTGTTGTGTCCTTCCTTGTGTTCTTCCTCAAGGGAATCTAAATTCTCCTTCAACATTTATTCTTTAGGTCTGTGAACTATCTTAGTTCTGGGCACTAGATGAACAACAATGATTTAATATGACAACAAATCAAGTCAGGTTTTTGGTCACCAGATTTGGATTTTATTTCTGTTATATAGATCAAGAAAACTTTTAGTAACTGGACTAGATATTCATTTATAGAGACACTGAACGATTAACCACCAGTAGATCCCTGTGGACCAAAACTCTCCAATTACCATGTTATCTCTGGTGTTGTTTTCAGTTAAACAAAAAAGAACAACAAAAAAAGAAAAGGTTAAGCTCTGCCACCCTGTATCTGTATTTCTGGCATCCAGTTATGCCCACTAAAATGAGAGAGCTCACTTTAATTGCATCATCTCTACCGTCATGCTTTATTCTACAAAAGACAGCTAACACAGAGGATTTCAAGAATGCTGATGTTCCGCTCACTAATATATTTCTTAATATCCTAATCATTGGAAGGTTCTTTAAATCCTATGAGAATATGTATTTGAAGAGTAGGTATGTATAAAGTGAAAAGTTCACTATAATATTCCTCACAGTCTAATTATTTGAATTTCTTTCTCTTAATTATTCCAGAAAAGTTGTAGCATCTCAACCTCATTAAATTCAGGGCATGGTTTTGTCCAAGCTTTAGTCAACCAACCAAATAAACTGTTATAACTACTTCCAGGTGCACAAGTTAACCCATTAATCTAGAATCTTTGGTAAACACATTCATCAATAAATTTAACTGGTTTAGTGTCATTTCATCCTCCTTAGAATATATTCTCATACATATTTCACATATTTCTTCTGATATGAGTTAGTGAAATCTTGACATTATTTTGATGCATAAGGTATTTCCTCCCAGGGCATTTTTTTTTTTTTTTTATTTTTGTACTCACCTGTCAGGAGCATGCTGTAATATGTAATGTATCCCTCCTTATGGGCCCAGTGGCAACAAGGTGTTTGGGGGCTTATTCTTAAGTAAAATTAACATCTCTTTGTGATAAAATTAGTGTAAATAATGTTAGTACAGGATATTTAAGCAGAGAAAGATTCCTGGTATTAGTGGAGGAAAACTGGGTCCATTAGCAAGAGAAGCTAAGAGTGACTGAGAAATACAAGTTCTTTAGTTTCCTCTGGGTCCTATTAGACTTCCCCATCCCAGGTTTTAGATCCTCAGTCCTTCACAGTTGCCATAACATTCATGTGAGAGAATTTCAAGGCAGTGAATTTACCTCACGTTGCAATTCTGCAACCCCCAAAATGAAAAGTCATGTTTCATTTTAGCCACATTGGCCCTGTCTGTTTGATGGTAGTCATCCTGAGGATGGCTTGACCTCAGAAATTAAAGATGTAAGCATGCCATTTTATTTCTGTAAGCACCTCAGTGCTCAGAGAATCTGCATCATAGACCTTTTGGTCAGCAGTACTTCCATAATTGAAAAGGGCAACAGCTATTTGATTGGCTGAGGCACTTGCTTCAGTAGGCATTCCAAGACAAGATATGTGATAATTGGTTTAACTACAATGATAATTCATGCCACAGGTTATGAGTATTCCATTTCCCATTGCCAAAGACAAACAAACAGGGCACATCATTAAAGACCAAAACTGTGACCAATGCAAGTCCCAAATAATATCTGATGATTTTTTTGTTGCAAAAATTTATCAGTCAAGGTCAAGCCAGGACAGAAACCACATGAGTTATTGGAATAAGAAAAACAAATATAAGGAAGTAGGAAATAACTATGACCTCTAGGACTATAAGAATAAAAGGAAGAGAAACAGGAAGCAGACAGGAAGAAAATGAGAAACAGAAAAGAAAGAGCAAGTCTGTACTGTATCCAGCCTTGCTATCTTTTTCCAATGCTTTTTACTGACATAATCTTTTATGAAATGACTGGCAAAAAATAAACTTGGTTCACAGAGTTTAAGCCTGAGTATCACAACAGAGAGAGAAGTGGGTACTTGGATTTGAGAGACAATAAACTGAAAAGTGGCACATTAGAAAAGAAAGAATCAGAACAGACAAAGTAATGTAGAGCATTACAGGGAAGATTTTGAACTCTCTCTACAACTGATAATTTTCCTAGGTCAATTGTACATATCTTGCTAATTTAATAGGCATATGAGTCCTTACATATAATTCTAGAAATTAAAATCCACTTACTGTCATTATTTTAAAAAATTATTTAAAAAAAATTTTTAAAAATTACATTGGGGCGCCTGGATGGCTCAGCCGGTTGAGTGTCCGACTTCGGCTCAGGTCATGATCTTCAGAGCCTGGAGCCTGCTTCAGATTCTGTGTCTCCCTCTCTCTCGGCCCCTCCTTCACTCACACTCTGTCCTTCTCTCACTATCAAAAATAAATAAACATTTTTTAAAAAGTACATCAACTATTAAAAAATAGATTTTTTTTGTAGCTCTGGAAGTTTGGGTGCAATGAATTCATCCTTGGTCACATTCTATTTTCTGATCGAATGATTAATACAGAGAGTAATTTCACTACTTTTTTTCTATTTTATTTCTAATGTCTGAAATGGAGATTTTGAGACCAAAGGCTCCTGACTAATCCAAAATAATTGCACTGGATTATTTCTTTTGGGAATGTGGATGCCCAATCCACTTAGAATTACATTTTACCTGAGGCAGGTATAACGTTCACTAGAAATTAATTGACTTTAGCTACAAAACTTTTCCTCATGAATTTGGTTTCTGTAAGTGTGTCTGCCAAGGACTGATTATCTGAGGGTTTGTTGTCAACTAAGCTTTCCGAAACACAGGGTAAGACACAAAATCCTTGAAGAAGAAGTGATCAACCTGAGGCAGAATGTTATTCTGAACAACCCATCACTATTCCTGACAAGCAACTATAACTACATTCTATTTGCAACAAAGTATTAATGTGGTGATAAGGCAAAATTTCAGATTCTTTAGTTTTTAGTGCTTAACTATATTTTTTGTTTACTGCAATGGAATTATCATAGACTCTATATACACCATTATGCATTTAATTTTTTTAAAAGCCAGAATGCATTTAATTGCATGCTGGCATTGCATAATATATTTGATGTTAATATTGCTAAATAAATGTTTCTAGTGAAAATTTAAAATAATTGTAGTTTCTCTAGTCAGTATCTATAACACTTTATGTTTGTGTCATTCTATTTTATCCCAAAATGCAACTCTTCCATCAAATTATAATAAAAATCATATCTAAGCAATGCATTTGGTTTACTCACCTGTCACATGTTCCTGCTTTATCTAAATGGCACTATGAAATTTTCTATTTATTAATGTATCATTAACTCTATTACTGCCTAGAGGGGTCAATCCTTGGTAAAAGATATGTGAATATAATAATGTAGTTATTTCTCTACAATCCCTTAATTTTAGATTGACCTACTTAAAAGTAGCATTCTAGGGGTGCCTGGGTGGCGCAGTCAGTTAAGCGTCCGACTTCAGCCAGGTCACGATCTCGCGGTCTGTGAGTTCGAGCCCTGCGTCAGGCTCTGGGCTGATGGCTCAGAGCCTGGAGCCTGTTTCCGATTCTGTGTCTCCCTCTCTCCCTGCCCCTCCCCCGTTCATGCTCTGTCTCTCTCTGTCCCAAAAATAAATAAACGTTGAAAAAAAATTAAAAAAGAAAAAAGCATTCTATTTAGATGTGAATAGCGTATATGTATATATATATACAAATATATATATATATATATGCATGTATTCAAGCATATATACACATGCATATATATACATGCATAAATATATGCATATATATGTAGTTACAAGCAATAGATCTATAACAAATTGCTAAAATTATAAAATAATAGTCATTGATATCATTCTATTAGGTAGTATATAGAAAGGAAAATTTGTAATACAGGTCTAAGGTCACCCTATGTTTTACACGGATAGGACTAATTTTGGCTGCTATTAGTTAACTAATATTACTAGCTGTGTTAATTCATGTGATGAAATAAAATTCTATAATCTTAAATTTGTCATTCTAATACATATACTTTTATGGTGATAATCCTATATCTGAGCATTTCATACAGGAAATAATCCCAGAGTCTCCCTGGGGTGAGGACAAGTCTCAAAGTCTCAAAAACTACCCCTACAAAGGAGCTAAGACTTAATGGATCAAACTATGGAACAATTTATGCCCAGAGCATGATGAAAAATCATAGATAAATTAACTGAGAATTAGTAGAGGCTAACAGTTGGGTATGATGTAAATAGATGTAGGTAATTTAAGACAGATCAGGGAAGAGACAGTGAAAGAAAGCCCTACTAAAGCCATTGTCACACCATTATAACACCATTGTGAGCATGGCCAAGGCTGTGCCATGTAACTCTTAATGATTGACACCAGATGGTGCACACTAAGGGGGGAAAAATTACTGAGATGGTTCAGCCAGTTCACTAAACAAATAGACAAGCAAATAATAACAACAAGAAATCCTAGAGAGGAAGGCTAGATTAGTATCCAGAATCACCACAATAGATTATTTCAAATATCCTCCTTTCAACAACAAATGAGATATGCAAGAAATAGAAAGGTGTTACCTATGTATTAGGGAATAAAACAGGCAACAGAAATTGCTTTCTGAAAGGGTATGAAAGTCAAACTTTACAAAGACTTCAAAGCACTATTATAAATAATTTCAGAAAACTAAAATGAAATATACTTAAAGAGATAAAGAGTTAGATCACAAGCACTCATCAAAATAGAAAATATTAATAAAGAGATAGAAGACATTAAAAAGTCGAATAGAAAGTCTGGAGTTGGAAAATACAATAACCAACATGAAAAATTCGCTAATGAATTTCAATAGATTTGAGCTGGCAGAAGAGAAGAATAAGCTATTCTGATGATAGATTGATGAATAATGTTCAGTATGATTTTCAGTAGGAAGATCAGAGAAAAAAAATATGAAGAAAAATGAATAGTCTTAAAGGTCTGTGGAATACCATCAAGAGTAGCAACATACACATAATGAGAGTAACAGAGAAAAGGGAGCAGAAAAATGAAATTATGACTGAAAAATAATAGTCTTTTCATCAAATAGTACTTGGACAACTATATTTTCACCATCAAAATAATAAAAAATAAAATAAAATTGTACCCCTTTTTATAGCATACAAAAAGCTTTAAATTTGTATTTAAATTCCACTTATTTAACATACAACATAATATTAGTTTCAGGTGTACAATTTAGCAATTCAACACTTACATACAACACCTGGCGCTCATAACAATTGTATTCCTTGATCTTCATCAACTCTTTAACCCCTCCCATCACCCACCTCCCCTCTGGGAACCACCAGTTTCTTCTCTATAGTTAAGAGTTTGTTTCTTGGTTTGCCTCTCTCTTTCTCTTGTCTTTTCTGGTTTGTTTTATTTCTTAAATTCCACATATGAGTGGAATCATATGGTATTTGTCTTCCTCTGACTTATTTCACTTAGCATAATATACTCTAGCTTCATCTATGTTATTGCAAATAGCAAGATTTCATCCTTTTGATCACTGAGTAATATTCCATTGTATTTATATGCCACATCTTCTTTATCCATTCATCAGTACATGGACATTTGGTCTGTTTCCATAATTTGGCCTATGTATATAAGCTGCTATAAATACTGGGGTGCATGTATCCCTTTAAATTAGTATTTTTGTATCCTTTGGGTAAATACCTATTAGTGCAGTTGCTGGATCATATAGTTCTATTTTTAACGCTTTAAGGAAACTCTGTACTGTTTTCCAGGGTGGCAGCACCAGTTACAGCATACAAAAATTAATTCCAAGTGGATCATAGACCAAAATATTAGGTCAAATACTATAAAATTTTAAAAGAAAATGTAACAATAAACCTTTTTTGCTTTTGAAAAAAAACGTCAAAACTTTTGAAAAAGTTTCTTGAGTATAGCACTGAAAGCATAAATGATAAAAAATAAAATAGATGGAACGTCATCAAAATTAAAAGATCATGTGCTTCAAAGGATATTATCAGGAAAGTAAAATGACAACGGACAGAAAAAATATTTGCAGAGCAAATATCTGATAAAAGACTTGTATCCAAATAGGCAATGTAATTTGAAAATGGGCAAAAGATCTGAATAAACATTTTCCCAAAGATATCCAAATACCCACAAATGTATGGCCAACTAATATTTGACAAAGCAGGAAAGAATCCAGTGGAAAAAAGACAGTCTCTTCAGCAAATGGTGTTGGGAAAACTGGACAGTGACATACAGAAGAATGAACCTGGACCACTTTCTTAAACAGTATATAAAAATAAAATCAAAATGGATGAAAGACTTAAATGTAAGACAGGAAACCATCAAAATCCTAGAGGGGAAAACAGGCAACAATCTCTTTGACAGTGGCTGCAGAAATTTCTTACTAGACATGTCTCCAGAGGCAAGGGAAACAAAAATAAAAATGAACTACCAGGACCTCATCAGGTTAAAAAGTTTCTGCACAGTGAAGGAAACAATCAACAAAATGAAAAGGCAACTGATGGAATGGAAGAAGATATTTGCAAATGACATATCAGATAAAGGGTTATTATCCAAAATCTATAAAGAACTTATCAAACTCAACTCCCAAAAAACAATCCAGTGAAAAAATGGGCAAAAGACATGAACAGACACTTTCCCAAAGATATCCAGATAGCTAACAGACATATGAAAAGATGCTCAACATCACTCATCATTAGGAAAATGCAAATCAAAACCATGATGAGATACCACCTCACACTTGTCAGAATGGCTAAAATTAACAACTCAGGAAACACTAGATGTTGGTAAGGATGCGAAAAAAGGGAAACCCTTTTGCACTGCTGGTGGTAATGCAAACTGGTACAGCCACTCTGGAAAACAATATGGAGGTTCCTCAAAAAATTAAAAATAGAAGAACTACTCTATAACCCAGAAATTGCACCTTTAGGCATTTATCCAAAGGATACAAAAATGTTGATTCAAAGGGGCACATGCATCGCAATGTTTATAGCACCATTATCAACAATAGCCAAAGTATGGAAAGAGCCCAAATGTCCATCAATTGATGAATGGATAAAGCACAAGTGGTGTGTGTGTGTGTATATATATATATATATATATATATATATATATACACACACACACACATATATATGTATACACACACACATATATATATACACACACATACATGCATACACACCCAATGGGATATTAGCGATCAAAAAGAATGAAAGCTTGCCATTTGCAACAATGTGGATAGAATTATGCTAAGTGAAATAAATCACTTAGAGAAAGATAAATGTCCTATGATTTACTGATATGTGAAATTTAAGAAACAAAACAGATGAACATAGGGGAAGAGAAAGAAAAATAAAAAGAGAGGGAGTAGCAAACCATAAGAGACTTAAATATAGAGAATAAACTGAGGGTTGTTGGAGGAATTTTGGTTGGGGAGTGGGCTAAACGAGTGATGGGCATTAAGGAAGGCACTTGTTGGGATGAGCACTGGGTGTTATATGTAAGTGATGAATCACTAAATTCTACTCTTAAAATCATTATTACACTATATGTTAACCAACTGGGAATTAAATAGAATTTAAAAATTAAAAAAAAAAAGATATCCAAGTAGCATATATGACAGGTGCTACATGTGATCAGCCATTAGAAAAATACCACAATAAGAAATAAGATGCTACTTCCTACCCACCTAGCATGGCTATAATCAAAACAACAATTAGTGTCAAGTATTGGCAAGGATATGGAGGAATTTAGATCCTTATCCATAACTGGGTACAATGAGGAATACTCTAGCTACTATGGAAAAAAGTTTGGCTTTTCCTCAAAATGTGAAATTAGTGAGCTACCATATGACTCAGTAATTCCACTACTAGGTATATACCTAAAAGAAATTAAGACATATATCTACAAAATGTGTACACAAATATTCATAGCAGCATAGCTCATAATAGCCAGAGAATGGAAATAATCCAAATGTCCACCAACTGATAAATGTATAAACAATATGTAGTATATAATACAATGTAATGTTATTTGGCAAAAAAAAAAAAAACAAAAAAAAAAAACAAAACTAATGAAGTATAATTACCTTCTATTCTACAACATGAATGAATCTTGAAATTATGCCAAGTAAAAGAAGCCAGACATAACAGGCCACATATTGTACAATTCACGTATGTAAAATTTCTAGAATAGACAAATCAGTGGAGACTGAGGGTAGATTAGTGGTTGCCTAGGGCTGGAGAAATTGGAAAACCTGGAGAGAGACTGCTAATGTGTTCAGTTTCTTTTCTTAGTGATGTTTGTCCAACTCTGCATTTCCAAAAAGCCATTAAATTGTGCACGTTAAGTAAGTGTCATGTATGGCATATGAATTATATTTCAAACTGTTAAGAAAGTACATCTGAAATCCTGTCATTTGTGACAACATGGATAGACCTTGAGGGCATTATGCTAAGTGAAATAAGTCAGAGAAAGACAAATACTGTATTATCTCACTTATATGTGGAATCTAAAAACAAACAAGTCTCATAGAAAAAGGAATCAGAATTTTTGATTACAGAGGTGGGAAGTGGGGGAAGGGGAAATGGAGAAATGTGGTCAAAAGGTACAAAATTCCAGTTATAAGATAAATAAGTACTAGGGGTATAATGCGCAGCATGACTAGAGTTCACACTACTGCATGATCAGCATAAACATTGTTAGGAGAATAATGCCTAAGATTTAACATCACACACATAAAAATGTTTTCTTCTTTTTTCACTCTTTTTTAGTTTTCTTCTTCTTTTTGTTATATTTATGTAACATGATGAGTCCTAACTAAGCTTATAGTGATAATCATTTCTCAATAAAAAAGTCAAACATTATGCTCATACTGTGAACAGTGATGTCTATCAATTATATCTCAAACTGGAGCATGGGAGAGGACATCTACTCTAATTATAGAATGATAGAAATATCACTCCATTTCTCTGAATAACACAAATGTAAACATTTTATAGAGTATAAGACTAATAAATTAAAAAAATAATTGGTATTGTAGGAATTTGGTTTTAGGTATTGTGTTTCTAGCATAGCTGAACTATTTTTATGTCTGAAACCAGAAAAAAAGATTCTCTTGTGATCTCTCCTAGTCACTAATTTATGTTCTTGAATGTGTTGATATCATAGTAAAAGGGTTTTGATACATTGATTCAGTAACCTTGAATCTCTAATATTTGAAGTGTATGATAATTAAAGTTTAAATTTTTAGTGTTTCAAAACTTTATCAGTATGTCTAAATACTAGAAATGTTAATATTGGAAACAAATTATTATTATTATTTTAAATCTGTGAAAAGTAAAACTATGACTCACATTGAATTTATTTCCAAAGTATAATTATATATTAAGACATTTAAAATTATATAATTTTATTCTGTTTTAAGAGGCACACTTAACAATCTTAAACACCTTCTAATAGTCATATTGATATTTTAATCTTTTTGTAACATCTGAAAGGTAAAATAGATGTTGGAACTATAAAATTAAGGAAATTTATTTTGGCATAAAAAAAGAGTGCTAATGACTTCTCCATTAAGCTTGAAAATTGTCATATTCAGATCTTTATAAACAGCTAAAATAGGATCACATGGAAAATACCAGATGATAAGATGATATTTCTGAAGAATTTCTTTATTTCTTATTAAAAAGAAAAATATGTAACAAACTGGTTTATAGGTTATTATAAGGGTTAGTAAGGACAATTATCTTCTTCATTTGAATACTAAATTTAAAATAAAAGTTCATTTTAAATTCAGTCATTAAAGGATACACAGAATAAAATGATTTTTTTAAGTTAATATTCAGGAATAGAACTCCATAAATCAATTCCCTAAACAGAATTAGCTCTTTTGAATTATTTTAATTATCCTAATGGAAGATTAGAATAGGATTTGAATAAAACCAATATATTATATTTTCTATACCCACCAAAAAATGATCTAGTTACAGTGACAGTTTTTAGGATTCAATGTAAATTTCTATTAAATTTTAAAAAGAGGGGTCTTTTAAATCTGTTTAATTAATCAAATTTTAATGTGTAATTAGTTCACTGTTAGAAGTAACGTGTCTTAAAAAATTTTAAAGGAGATGTAGTGTATGAAATTTATATGAGTTGTCCAAAAACTAAACTACTTTTAAAATGTCTTACTAAAGTCAAACTGTTCAGTTTAAAACTGTGAGTAACTAGAAAACAATATCCATCACTTAAAATTAATAGAAATTATAATAAAATTAAATATATACACAACATATGATATTTATGTATTTTTGAAATGTAAAATGTAGATGTTAAAATGAATTGAAATAACATTTGATAAAATTATTTAAAAAAGAAAATAGAGGGGGCGCCTGGGTGGCTCAGTTGGTTGAGCGGCTGACTTCGGCTCAGGTCACGATATCGCGGTCCGTGAGTTCGAGCCCTGCGTCGGGCTCTGGGCTGACAGCTGGGAGCCTGGAGCCTGTTTCGGATTCTGTGTCTCCCTCTCTCTGACCCTCCCCCGTTCATGCTCTGTCTCTCTCTGTCTCAAAAATAAATAAACGTTAAAAAAATTTTTTTTCAAAAGAAAATAGAAATGAGCTTTGACTTCAAAATGTTGTACATTAAAGTAATATGTGTTTTATGTTATATATCCACATTCTAAACAATCTTTTTAAAATTAAATATATCTTTCCTCAATGACAAAATAAGTTAGACCATATCATAGTATTGCATATCAGTAAGTTTTAAATAATGCTATCTTTATCTAGATTACAGTATTTATGCAATTGTATTCATATATCATTTTTTACCATAATTATTTTTTAAATGTTTATTTAGTTTGAGACAAAGAGAGTGAGCAAGCAGGAGAGAGGTGGGGGGAGAGAGAGAATTTCAAGCAGACTTCATGCTGTAAACACAGAGCCCGATGTGGGGCTCGAGCCCATGAACTGTGAGATCATGACCTGAGCCAAAATCAAGAGTCAGATGCTTACCCCACTGAGCCACCCAGGTGACCCTACCATAATTATTTTATGACATTGATAATATTTATCCTAGTGATAAAAAAAAAACATAGGTCTGAAAATATTAGCTCACGGTAGATTACAACAAAACCAGTTTAAATAATGCTGAAGACTTAATATCAGTGAGCATTACATTTTTCATGACTACAATATCTGATACATTATGAAAAAAAAGACAAAATCAACAGATGAGGGGAAGATAAGCTCGCATTCCCCTCCCCTTTTCTAGATCTTTTCTTTGCTACTACAATATCTATCTATATCATAGGAAAGATATTACTCAGAAAAATATAATTGTGTTATCATTGTTATGGAAATACTATCCTCTTTTATGAAATCAATGTTTTTAAAAAATAAGAGTGGAACTATTCATTAAAATATATATAAAACAGGTACTCTCAAACCTTTGAAACGAAAGGAAATACTATGGAAAATTATAGGTTATTTCCTAAAAAAAACACAACAGAAGGTTACTTCCAGTCTTAGCTATGTCAGAATAAATTATACTGTACTAACCTCATTTCAAACAACTATAAAATAATAAAATATACAAAGCACTCCTTTTTACATGTTGTACGACACAGAGTCCAGAACTATGATCCTTGGGGGAAGTGTAACATGTAGAGTGAGTTTCAAAATCACCCTGGCTTTGTTCCAGAGCTTGTTTTTTTTTTTTTTAATTAGTAAAACAATTTTTCTTTCTCACTGAGGAGCATTTCATGACATCTGAACACATCTTTGATAATATTCAATGGATGGTTTTACTATGTTTTTTGAATTAGTTTTATTGAGGAATAATTGACAAATTGTATTTAAGTATGCAATGTTATTTATGATTTGACACACATATATACTGTGAAATGATTACCAAGATCAAGATAATTAATATGTCCATCATTTTATACAATTAACTCTTTTGTGTGTGGGTGTTGTGAGAGATACTTAAGATCTACTCTCAGCAGTTTTCAATTATTAACATACAAAAATACAGTATTATTAACTATAATCATTATGCTGTACATTCGATTCTCAGAACTTAGTCATCTTATAACTGAAAGTTTGTATTCTCTGACCTGAATCTTCCCATTCCCACCCGCAAGCCTCTGGCAACCACCATTCTATTCTGTTTCTATGAAATTAGCTTTATTCCTCCTTCCTCCCTCCCTCCCTCTTTCTTTCTTTCTTTCTTTCTTTCTTTCTTTCTTTCTTTCTTTCTTTCTTTCTTTCTTTCTTTCTTTCTTTCTTTCTTTCTGATTCCATGTATAAATGATACCATACCATATAGTATTTGTCTATCTCTGTCTGACTTTTTTCACTTAGCATCATGTCCTCCAGTTTTCGTCTATATTGTAGTAAATGGCCTGCGGAACTAGGTGGTAGAACCTGGGGAGATCATGGTTGTTTCAATGAGCAAGGTGGGAATAAATAGAAGTAGTGAAAAAAGATAGTAGTTATAGAGAGAAGGAACCCCAAATTCTGTCTTTGCCAAATCCTAAACTATCCATGGGAAGGGAGAAAATCTGAATAGCATGGAAAGGAACGGCTTGGGAAAGCTGTGCACTAAACCATAATTCTGGATGTCACACATTACTAGGTGACATAAGAGTTCCAAAAAACAGAGTGGAGAGATTGCACTGAGTACACTGGGCATTCAATTAGGACACCAGAAAGAATGCATCTTAGGAGTAGCACCCTGAAGTCAGACCTATCCTGAGAAAACATTGGGGAAAAAAGTCACAAAAGGATCAAGATGATCCACCTACTTGCTAAGATGAAAGTTGACCTTCTTTACAGAAAAATATCAATATAAACTCTCAACAATATAACATCCATAGTAGCAAACATGCAATTATTAGACATGAGAAGGACCAAGAGAACATGACCTCAAAAAAAAAAAAAAAAAAGGCAGTAATACTTCTAGAGATGATAGATACATGGAAATGAACAAACAAGGAGTTTATACATTTGGGGTCAAAAAAGTAATTGTGTTTTTTTTCCCTTGTTTTTTTTTTTCCAAAATAAAAATCTCCTCAGTTATAAGTTCAAAAAACTTTAAGCAAAGTAAACAAAAAAACTACACATAAGAATGTCACAGTTAAATTTTGTAAAATAAATAAATAAGTGGGGAGGGGGAGAAAGAGAAATCTTCAAAGAAAATTTATATATATATATAAATATGTATTTACATATATATACAAACCTCAGATATATATATATTTATACATATATATTGATATATATATATTTATACATATATATATTGATATATATATATATATATATATATACCTCAGATAATAGCTAGAACTTGAAACAAAATACCATATATATGTATATATGTATATATACATATATATACGTGTGTGTGTGTGTGTATATATATATATATATATATATATATATATATATTACCTAAAGGGAAATAAATACAACTGACTTCTGATCAGGAAAAAATGCAATTGGGAAGCCAAAGGAACAACGTTTTTAAAATGTTGAATGAAAAACCTGTCCCATTAGAATTCTGTGTCCAATAAAAATACCCTGTAAAATTATGGCAACATAAAAATTATTCATATACCCAAAAGCTAAGGGAATCTGCCACCAGAAGATATGCACTAAGAAATGTTAATTGAAATTCTTTGGGATGAAGAAATGTGAATCTAGATAAAATTTGTGATGGTTAATTTCATTGTCAACTTGACAAGGCTGTGATGCCCTGCTGGTTGACTGAATACTAGTCTGGATGTTGTGAGGGTATTTTGTAGATGTTATTAACATTTATAATCAGTTGACTTTAAGTAAAGCAGATTACCCTCCATTAGGTGGATGAGCCTCATTCAACCACCTAAAAGCTGTAGGAGCAAAAACTGGGTTTTCCCAAAGATGGTTACCTGTCTCAAGACTGATCCATAAGTATCCTTTCTGAGCTTCTACCTTGCTTGCCTGTCCTGCAGATTTCAGACTTTGCCAACCCCACAGTCATGTGAGCTAATTCTTTAAAAATCTCTCTATGTATCCTTATACACATATGTATCTCAATAAGATATCTATATCATATTGAATCTGTTTCTCTAGAAAACCTTGACTGATACAAAACTCTTATATACGTGAAAAAAATTCACAAAATGGTAAATATGTGGACAATTGTAAAAAAAAATCCTTTCGGGGTGCCTGGGTGGCGCAGTCGGTTAAGCGTCCGACTTCAGCCAGGTCACGATCTCGCGGTCCGTGAGTTCGAGCCCCGCGTCAGGCTCTGGGCTGATGGCTCGGAGCCTGGAGCCTGTTTCGGATTCTGTGTCTCCCTCTCTCTCTGCCCCTCCCCCGTTCGTGCTCTGTCTCTCTCTGTCCCAAAAATAAATAAAAAACGTTGAAAAAAAATTAAAAAAAAATCCTTTCTTTATATATTTTATTTTAAGTTTTTAAATATTTATTTACTTTTGAGAGAGAGCGCACATGCTGGGGAGGGACAGAGTGAGGAAGAGACAGATTCCAAAGCAGGCTGCAGGCTCTGAGCTGTTAGTGCAGAGCCTGACACAGGGCTTGAACCCATGAACCATGAGATCATGACCTAAATCGAAGTCAGGTGCTCAACTGACTGAGCCACCCAGGTGCCCGTCTTTATATATTTTAAAACATATGTAGTGTGACTAGTTCTATTTTAATTTCAGCCAAGTATGTTCCTAGAAGACTGACCTCACCTCAGATAATAGCTAGAACTTGAAACAAAATACCAGTAAAAAATTATAACCTGAAGCCTTCAGAAAATAAATAAAAACAGATGGATTATAGAGACAACATACAATCAAGAAGTGGGAGTCATTATAAGATGAGTTCTTGCTTTTACTACATTTAGCTCAAGGGTTAAAATTGATTTAAAAAATGTGCAATGTTTGTGGTCTGAAGAACTGGAGGAAAGAGTTCCGGGCAAATAAAGCAAATTTAGAATGTGAGATGATTGTGAGATATCACCTCACACATATTAGGATGACTATTATCAGAAAAAAACATGTGTTAGTGAGGGTGTAGAGAAAAAGGAAACCTTATGCACCATTAGTAGAAATGTAAATTGATGCAGTCATTGTGGAAAGCATGAAGATTTCTCAAAAGATTAAAAATGGAGGGGCATTTGCTTGGCTCAGTTGGTTGAGCATCTGACTTCCACTTGGGTCATGAGTCTCGAGGTTCATGATTTTAAGCCCCACATCAGTCTTCCTGCTGTCAGTGCAGAGCCCTCTTTGAATCTTTTGTCCCCCGCCCCCCTCTGCCCCTGGCCCACTTGGGCTCTCTCAAAAATAAATAAGCATTAAAAAGTTAAAAATAGAACCACCGTATGATCTAGAAATCCTACTTCTGGGAATTTATCCAGAGGAAATATAATCTGGAACTTCAAGAGATATGTACACTCCCATGTTCACTGCATTGTATACAATAGCCAAGATATGAGAACAGCCTGTATCTGTCATTGGATAAAGAAGATGTAGTATATATGCAATGGAATATTATTCAGCCATGAAAAAGAAAGAAATCCTGTGACAATATAGATGATCCTAGAGAACATATGCTATGTGGAGAAAGGCAAAGAAAGGCAAATACTGTATGATCTTACTTATATGTGGAATCTATAAATATTGACTTATAGAACCAAAGAGTAAAACAGTGGTTGCCAGGGGTTGATTGGGGGTTGAGTGGGGGAAATGGAGCAATATTGGTCAGAGGATATAAACTTTCAGTTATTCAATGAATAAGTTCCAGGGATCTCAGGTACAGACTGGTGAATACAGTTAATAATACTGTATTGTATACTTGAAATTTGCAAAGAGAATATATATAAATCCTGTGTTCCCAAGGACAACAACAGCAAAATGGTAGCTTTGAAATGATAGCTGTGTTAATAAACTTGATTGCGGTGATCATTCGTAATGTTTATGTGTATTAAATCATCATGTTGTACACCTTAAATATAAAATTTATATTTGTCAATTGTACCTCAATAAAGCTGTTGAGGTGGGGAGAATGCAGGATGATCCAAGCGAAGAGAGTGTCAGAGAAAGGGAATAACAAATTTTTGTGTAAATTCTGTAATTCTCTGTTCAATTACAAAACATGACTATGTGAGACTGAAGCAAAGCAAAGGGGATAAAACTGACTGAGATTTAACTATTGGGACTTTATCAAAATCAAAAGCTTCTGCACAACAAAGGAAACAAAAAACAAAATGAAAAGGCAACCTACCAAATGGAAGAAGATATTTCAAAATACATATTTGATAAAGTGTTGGTATCCAAAATATATAAAGAACTTGAACAACTCAACACCCAAAAAACAAGTATTCCAATTAAAAAATATGCAGAAGACATGAGTAGACATTTTTCCAAAGAAGACATACAGAGGGCCCCCAGGCACAGGGAAAGATCCTCAACATCACTGATCATCAGGGAAACTATGAATCAAAACTACAGTGAGACATCACCTCACACCTGTCAGAATGGCTAAAATCAACAACAGAAGAAACAACTGGTGTTGGTGAGGATGTGGAGAAAGGGAAACCTTCCTGCAGACTGGTACAGTCACTCTGAGAAACAGTATGGAGTTTCCTCAAAAAGTTAGAAATAGAACTACCCTACAATCCAGCAATGGCACTAAGTATCTACACAAAGGATACAAAAATACTAAATGAAAAGGGATACATTCACCCCAACGTTTATAGCAGCATTGTCAACAATAGCCAAATTGGACATCTATGCTCTCAAAAAGACTTGTACGAATGTTCACAGCAGCTTTATTATAGCCCCAAACTGGAAAGATGCAGATGTATGTTAATAGGAAAATGGATAAACGAAATGTGATATATCCATGAAGGGAGATATACTTAGCAATAAAAAGTAACAAACTACTTATAAATACAATATAGCTGAATTTCATGGACATTGTGATAAGCAAAAAGAGCAGATATAATACATTCTGTCTGTGTTTCATTTATATGAAGTTCTAGAAAGGCAGTAATACTCTTATGATAAAACTTAAGTGTTTGCTGCTGGGAAAACTTGGGCATGGAAATGTTCTTCATCCTAGTATGGGTGTTGACTTAGTGTGGGTGTGCACATTTGTCAAAAGTCATCAAAGTATAACACTTATGATCTGTGAAATTCTCTGTAGAAAAATCAATAGAAAAAAGTTAAAATGAAAAAAGTAAAGGGAAATAAAATCAAAGGAAAATTTTTAAGAGGTGACAGAAAAACATCACATATAATAGTCATATTTGGTTCTTGATAAACTTTAATAATTAATGAGGAAGAAACATATTGATATGTTAATCACTTTATAATTTACCCCTTTTTTATTTAAAAAAGATACTAATAGGTTTTATTATGCTTCTTAAAATGACTCCACTTAAAGCAGAGCCATCTCTTTGATAATTAGGTGTGGCATTGATGATGTAGTTTCTCTGCTGCTTTGAGATGGTTGTACAATCGTGTGCGAACCATTTATGATATGTACACAGGCACCAAACACTCCATTACTTTATTAAACAGATATTTATTAAATAGCCATTAAACGCTTGACAAAAGGCTAAGGATCAGTACACAAAGATCCACAAAGCTTCTGCCCTTTAAGAATCTCCATTAATATTAAATGAAATAAAAAACCCTTCTTATCATTGCACTTGACAGCCGACAATTACTCAATAAATGTTAATTGCATGTAAAACAGTATTTCTACCTTTTTTGGTCATTTTGGGAATTTGATGAAAGCTATTGATATACATTCTGGAAAAAATATATAGGCATATCACAGTTTCCTTACAGGAACTCTCCCTTTAGGGAATTCATGGTCTCTTGAAATTGTTTTATGAAACCTAACATCAGACCTTAGAAATTCTTATCATATGAAAGACATTGGAACAAATAATGTATGTGTGTCAACATTCTAAACAAAAGAATGATTTGGGCCCTGTTAAGGGAGCAGCCGATTAAGAGCAGTACATTCAGAAGGAGAAAAGTCACTGCACAGTGGGTTGGATGGCCAAAATCTGCTTCAACTTGCTTATTGCCACATCTAAATTGATCGGTATGGAAAATCCTTGTTTTGACTTAAAACATACAAGTTTTATTTCTTTGTGTTAACTCAACAGTTGCAGTATACTTGAGAAGTGGCATAACGTTGAATTCTGAGGTCAGACTTTTTTGGTTTTAAAGCCCAGCTTTTAATAATTATTCATTCTAAGTTATGGGTTTTTTTTTCTCCGTAAAATTAAACTCATACCATCAACCTTATGGTGATTCTTGAGGTTTAAATTAGTTAATATTTGTAAAGAACTAAATGTGACATGTGGAAATACTAAAGGGCATATGAATAGATATCAAATAGTATCTCACTGACTTTGTCATGAGGTAAGGAAATCCTGAGATGTGAAGACATCAAATTAGAGAGAGCAAAGCGAGTTGGTAAAATTACTGAGAAAGGCCTAAGACTGACAAGTTATGCCCACATACTATTTTTACAGCTACAAAAACTGTTGTAGCATGCTATTGAAAGTAAAAGGAGGATTCTGAAAAATCTCTTTGTATTTAAATCTCTATACGTGTACTTCCACAATGATCTGAACTACTAAAATGCATATTTTTTAAGCAGCTTGCTAGGGGCACCTGGATGGCACAGTCGGTTGAGCATCTGACTTCAGCTCAGGTCATGATCTCTCGGTCTGTGAGTTAGAGCCCCTTGTCGGGCTCTGTGCTGACAGCTCAGAGCCTGGAGCCTGCTTCGGATTCCGTGTCTCTCTCTCTCCCTGTTCCTCCCTTGCTCATGCTCTGTCTCTCTCTCTCTCTCTCTCAAAAATAAAGATTAAGAAAATAAAAGGTAAAGCAGCTTGCTAGATGCTTTTTGTAGATGTCTCAATTATGAAAGATACACAGGGTAAGGAGAATTTTATGTGCCCATTGTTAGGCTATAGTAGGTCTATAAGGAGATAACAGAATGAAGGCTGAAAAATGAAAAGAATAGAAAAGAAAACAAAAAAAAAAAAAAAAGGAAAAACCAAAGAAAAAGAGCTTGGAAAGCATTCTCTGTTGCTCATACACAAAACTAAGTGAAGGCAGAGTTAGGCCTGGATATGGGGGAATCTGAGGGCAAAAATGTGCCATTCACAAAACCTGGAATTTTTCAACCATTTCCACTTTGATTAAATATCTGGGCATATAGTCATTTTCGGTATCCTAGTAATTTCCTTTATCTCTTTCATTCAGTAAATATTTACTGAGTACTTAATATCTGCTAGTTTCTGGAGAAGAAATAAATAGAGAAAGATGCCCTGCACTCTGTCTCTGACGCTGATGTGCCTAGGCAAAGGCAGAGAGGCTTACATACATATATAAGCTGCAAAGATATAAGTGCCATAGCAAAAATATAAACAAATTGCCAAGGAAGCAGGAAAGAAGGAATGAGTAAGTGAGGAAAGCAGAATCGAAAGTGGGTTTCTGCCATTTATCCTTCTTTAGTTACACATTTTTTTAGCTATGAGAGTCTACACTTTTCATTTTTATTTCAGTCTTTTCTCTCCTTTAACAGGCATATTTCTTGTATTTTTAAAAATCATCTTCAGGACCCTCTTCCAGAACCTTTCTTCATTATCCTCTATTTAAAATCACTTATTGTTAAATTTTGCTTTCATTTTTAAATTATAATATGTGAATAATAACAGCAAAGGATTTCTTTTCTGATTTCTACATGAAATTATTTTCAGCATTGGAAAAGAATTGATTTGAATGACATAAAAGAAGCCCCTGATCTACCTCCAATTAAAACATGGAATAGAAATATTACAAATTTTAAAGTCACCTGAAGTAATTCATAATTGTTTATGTAAGATGGGGCTCTAAATAGACCAGGTGTCTCAAATGGGCTTTTTAAAAATTAGCACATTTGAATCCATCTCCCTATGTATGACAAAAATCACAGCTTCAGTCTTCACTATTGAGACAGCGTTGGATACAAGAAAAGACAAATTCAGATACTTATTAGTCCATAACAAAAGAAAAGATAATAATCTTTTACATCTGAATTCTCCTGAAGCTGTAAATTATTCTATGCACAAATGCATAAACATATGAAAAAATCAAAAGACTAAATAAAATAGAGCACAATCATCTTGTCTCTGCTCAGGCGTATTCTCTATGTGAATCATCCTTTTGATAGAAATGACTACTTTTCTACAACATAGACTACCTGTCCATGTTAGCTCTTTCTTACTTTGCCCATTTCAAAATATGGATAAGAATTCTTAACTACTTCCTACATATCATGAGGATTAATGATTCTAAGAAGCTTTCAAGATGGAATTTCTTTCAAGTATAAAGCATCATTAATAATAAAGGAAAAGGAAATTAAACCTTTGCATAAATATCTTTGCACATGATGACAAATTGATGTCCTGATGAACATAATTGGCATTTCATATTCCTGGCTGTAAGGCAGATTTTGTAATGCACCATTATAATTCTACCCAGGTACACAAATGACACTCATAATGAAACTTACACATATGTGCATAAAATGCATACACACAAACACACACACATATCAAATCTCACATGCTTTCCAAAAACTTACCAAAGGAAGAACTTAATTTCATGGGTGGGTTTAATCAACTAAATATGCTTTCATCTTCAAAATCTGAAAGCAAGTTAAGTTGACCACAAATAATATACATGCATTTTTTTTTGCTATATCTAATATTTTAATATCTCTCAGGTATCTTTGAGAGTTTACCTGCAATAAATAGCTATTTTGTCAAACCACACAATGTCATAATCTGACTTTATAGGATATTAATTAAAATATGAATAAAATCAGTATTCTCAGAAAATATGCAATAATAGTTTTGCTACTAAGAGAAATAGTGATAATTTTCAAGTCAAGTCCAATTCCGTGGTCACTAAGTAGATAGTTTTAAATCTTTGCCATCACTTAAGAGACAATCTAATATGCAAAGACACACACAGACATTTGTAGGAGAATCACAATTAATGTTGATATGTTTAAATAAGAGGGTACTTCAATCAAAACATATATTGCAAAACAATTCTCTGTGATGCATTTGATTCAGAAGTTTAGAGATGATAACACTGATGAGAATGTGGACAGTAAAATATCAAAACTGGAAGCACACGACTTTAATTTAGAAAAGAAATTAGGTTCCCCTGAGAAATAAATTAGGAAAGGAAGTAGAGACAAAGTGTGGTAGAACACAAAGAAAATTCAAGCAACTCTTTTGAAACTGGAAAGCTGGGTTTGCATTTCTGCTTCATGAACTGGATGATTTAAAGACCAGCTCCTCAGGCTTTAAATGGGGAGAGCTGGTAAAATAGTTACTGGGAAATCTGCTTTGAGATTTAAAATATCCGTGCTGAGCATGACACACTACTCTTGCGTTTCTGTAGTTCTAGAACTCTAAAATATTTACTTGTCCTAAAAATAGAGAATATTTTAATCAAAAAGTGTTTAAAGGTATAGAGTTATTCCAGTGCTAAAAGTAAAAACAACATAACATTGGTAACTCACATTTGTAATCATCTAAAATACTCATTGAGTTACTGCTGGTTGCCAAGTCTCTTTCTAAGAGGGTAACTTTTGTGGAGATAACTTTCCTGAGTGTGACTTTCTAGTAGAAGATAGACAACAGAGAAAAAAAAAAAAATACAAGAAGACTACATAGAATATTAAAGGTGCTGAGTATTATGGAGAGAATAAATATAAAGCAGGGAAGATGGCCAGAAGGTGCCTAGCTTAGGGGTGAAGGTTGAAATATGAAAAGGTGGTCAGGAAAGGACTCACTGAGGGAGTAATGTGAATGAAAGAGGCTTGAAGGAGCAGAGAGAACTAGCCCCTGAGGCTAATTCTGGTTCTGGCTGGAGCTTACTAGCACAAATACCCAGAGGCTATAGTGTCTTGGCTACTCTAGGGATGACAGTGAGTAGTTGGAGGGCAGGGAGAGAGGGAAATAGAGAGAGAGAGACAGAGAGAGAGAGAGAGAGAGAGAGAGAGAGAGAGAGAGGGAGAATGCAATAGGAGATGGAGACAGAAAGAACAAGATTCAGATCAAGTAGATTTGTAGGCCATTGGAAACCTTTGCTTTACTCTGAATGAAATAGAAAAGCATTGGATGCTTTCAAGCACGAGGTGACATAGTTGGACTAGAAAGGATCACATAAGAATATTGCATTTATATATTATACATATTATCTACACATACACATAGTGTTTAGATAACTAAAATATTGCTTATTTCCTTGCTAATTTTAAAAGGTGTGAAATCATTTCCATTGATCTTTATGTAAAAGGGTTGTATTATGTACAGTAGGCATCTTATCTTCTTTTTTTAGCTTTAGAAATTGAGAACATGCATGTGCACACAAGTTGGGGAAGGGCAGAGAGAGAAAGTGACAGAGAGACAGAGAGAGAGAGGGAGGGAGAATCGTAAGCAGGGTCCACACTCCCCATGGATCTGGATGAGAGGCTTGATCTCAAAACACTGAGATCATGACCTGGGCCAAAATCAAGAGTCAGTCGCTCATCCACCTGCGCCACTCAGGTGTTCCAAGTAGCTTATCCTCTGAATTTGATGTTTTCTTTAAAACAATTCCAGTAGAATACACTATAACACTATAGTGTATAGTTATGGTAGAAACTACTTGTTTTTTCCTTAAATCCATTTTGTCTTTCATCCATAGTAGTAAAATGGTTAGCTGGGTGTGTTGCCATCTAGAATATGATTATATTACACAGCCTTCCTTGCAGATAGTTGTGACTAATTTCTGGCCAATGTCATGTATGTAGCAGTGTCTATCCTAAAGAAAGAGTTTGCATACACAGTGCCTTGTCCCTTATTCATCCCCTGACCTTCCATTCTGTCAAGGGACCGCAACATTTCATAGTTCTTATGTTGCCCTCCAAACTTATTTCTGCCCTCTAGCTTTCTCTTTCTGGACAGTTAAAAGTGTGATGATAATATTGTGGTTAAGACTGTGGGCTCTAATGCAAGAATAATCAGATTCAAATCCCAGATTTGCCATTGGCTTAGCTGTGTGAGCTTCAGTGAGCTATTTAACTTATTGGTGCTTAAATTTTATCATCTGTAATGGGGTTATTCTGAGAATTAAATTCATACAAATGAATTCATATAAATCTATATAAATGAATTCTGGATTCATATATATATATATATATATATGTATATATATATATATATATATATATATAAAATGACATAAGTGTCATTAGTCTTATTCTTATTCCTTTTAGCAGCAAGTAAACAGATATATCCCAACATTATAAATCAGGCCCAAAATATAAACACTTTGAAAATTGCATTCAACTAGATAGGTAACACTATCTGAAATGGGCATAAATGAGATTATAATTTTGTAAATGTTTTAAGAGTTAGTAATGATTGGGTGGAGAAAAAAGAGATGTAGTGTCTTAGTGAAAGACTGTGCTGAAATTGTGCATATTATAGAAGGAGTAAAAACCTAGAAGAGATATGGGACAGAACTAAAAATTAAAAATAAGGGCACATCTTCATGACAAAAAAAAAAAGAAGAAACATTTGGGCCTGTAAAATAGGGCATGGACTTTCAAATTATGGAGTTATAAATTAGAGAATTTTAAATTTTAGATTAAAGAGATACTAAAGGACCGAAAGTAAAAAGGTATAAACCAAGTAGTTTGTCCTTGGGCCAACTACCCAATCTCAGTTACCTATAAAGGAGGATACAGTCTAATGCTAAAAATATATTTATGATGATTTAATTAGGTAAAACATAGCAAATGATCATCAAATTTCTCCTCTCTTAAATTTCACCTCTCTTAAAGAAAGGAATTTCAGAATTTGGTTAACACTAGAAATTAATGGAAGAAATTTAAAAATTTTATCTTGGAAAAACTGCTTGATTTTTTGAAAAATAGATACATTCTGTTTATCTTCTAACTTTAATAGTTAATTTTTACTAAACTACACAACTACATGAATATAAAGAAAAAATAAAGAATAACCATAAACAAGAAACTTACAGTAATGCACACCATATTATAAATGCAGCTATTACAACACTAAATGTAAACCTGCTAATGTCCCTTAGCACAGGTAGCAATAAGAATAAACTGAACAGTATGTAAACTATCATTTGAGAATTGAACTTGAAAATCAACATATTGCGGATCCTAACTGACAGAGCCAAAAATCACCTTCAAGAGATGGAAATGAATAAGAAGAAATGCCAATTCCAAGGAACCAACACTGACCAGGCCCTTCAAAGTACCATCTGGGAAAACGGTGTTCTTTGAGAGAAATCAGTTATCTAATTTCATGACAATCTGTCAGCATATATGTGGTCATCAGAGTTGGGACCAGGAAATCTTTGAATTATTAGGATAGGCCTTTTTGCTCTGATTTGAAGCTCAGCCAGTAACCTTCTGTCAATTTGATTTCCATGAAGTTTGCCTACAGGGAGAGAATATGCTGATATGCAAGCTGCAAATATTTCTTTCACTTAGCACTTATATTTATCATTTAAATTAATAAATTAGCACTCTGCTTTTTTATGATCAGTCTCCTGTCATCTTTGCTATGTTGGCATCTGTCATTCTAACAAACTGTGTGACAAAGACAAGGTCAAGTATAATATCTAGAAGATCAAGAACTGAACCCTTCATCATGCCAACCTATTTTCCCCTGGATTCTCCCTCAACTACTCACTTTTTATTTTAAAAACAAGCCCAATATGTAAAACATAATGCTCAATTATTGTATTTTGCAATGTTAATCATACATTGCAGACATACCTTTGAAACCAAAAGGCCAACTACTCTTTTCAAATTGACTTTGGCAGCAAATACAAGAAATAAAAAAGGATTATTATTTTGGTGAAGTGAGTAAACTATGTCAAACTATGATAGTAACATATACATTAAATCAAAAAATAGATTTGATAAGGTTTATATTTAGAAAGTTAACTCATGTGATATACTGAAGAAGAGGCAGATCACTGAAAAGAGGGCAATTAAGAGATGATAGAGTAATAAGGACCCATCAGCAGCAGGGATGGAGAGAAGATTTTTGCTTAGAAAACCCTTAATATGTGTTTTAAATTGCAACTATAAAAGCTGACTGCTAGATGAAGCAGGAAAGGGGTTTATTAAAAGGATCCTGGGTAGCTCAAGAACTGAGAAAGCTAGATAACATATTCCTAGGTGAGTTTTCAGTAACAATGCTATAAACCTGACTACCAACTTTACCAAATGAGAAAACATTGCTTTTCCACTCAAGCCATTGATGGTGATGATATATATACAGCAAGTTTTATTGCCAGCAACTGGAGATTAATGTCATTGCTACTTCTTTTCCACGATCTTGACCTTAAAATTATTGCTAGGCACCTCCCCTAACCAATACAACTAATTCTGTATGGAACCTCATTCCTCAGTTTGCTTATTTTTAAATCAGACTTTCAAACAAGTCTACTTAATTGTAGACTTAACAGACTAGGTCCTAGATGCAAAACTTGGGGAAGCTAGGTTTTTTTACTTCTACTTTGGTAGAGTCAAAGAAGAAAATCTCCCCAATGATAGTGCATGTGATAAAAAATGTTGGATGTTCCAGAAAACAATGGCAAATTCTATTACAGGGAGACATTTTAGAATTCAAAATTTTGTGATGATTTGAAGTGGTTTGTAAGATGTAGTGAAAGTGAAGAATGAGGGAGAAGGAGCTAGAGTAGCAAGATTGGCCCCACCAAGAGCCTTCCCTGGGAACTATACTCAGCATCTCAGCTGCCATGGCTTGGAACTGTGTCTGTGAACATCTGCACTTCATCGTAATTTATTTTGTGCATCTGTTAATGAGATGTATCCTAAGGTATTAGAAAAGCCTAAGAGAGGTTATTTTTGGGATCTGGGAATGTTCAAAAGTTTTTTTCTTATAAATTAATGATAATGGCTTCTTTGCTTTATGTCATTTCAGCTTTTTATAAAAGGTTCCATAGGAATTCTGTACTTTTGGATACTGGGAGAAACCTGTAATATACTCCGTAATTGCTTATTATTTCATAAAGCCTGTATTTTTATTACTAATTTCTATTAGTTGCAAAACACAATAGATTATTAGTTGCAAAAACACAACAAAAGCACCTCCTTAACTTTATGAATTTATTAGGGCTCTCTTTTGCAATCTCAGAAATTATATTTTTTAAAAAATATTTTCTTAATTTGTAGAGGAACTCAGTTTAAGTATTTGGAAACCACACTGGGAGATTTCTTCAGACTTGCTGCTGTATTTCCCACTTCGGTGCTGAAGTGATATAATAATCTCTTTCCTTCACAGGGGCGCCTGGGTGGCTCAGTCAGTTGAGCATCTGACTTCAGCTCAGGTCATGATCTCTCTCTCTGTGAGTTCAAGCCCCTCGTTGGTCTCTGTGCTGACAACCCAGTGCCCACTTCAGATTCTGTGTTTCCCTCTCTCTCTGCCCCTTCCCCTGCTCATGCTCTGTCCTTCTGTCAAAAATAAATAAAAACATTAAAAAAAATTTTTTTAAATAATCTCTCCTTCACAGTCCCAACCCTCTCCCATATGGGTAAATCCTTAACACATGATAATGTGTTAGTCTTTGCAGGCATCTAACTGTCTTCATAGCATGTTAAATTCTTCACAAAGTGTTGTCTCTAGTACCTGCCGGAACTTTCCCATAATTCTCAGAAATACTTGTATAAATCAATCCAGATCTGAACTTCAGATTGCAAATGAGTAAATTTTTAAAAATAATACTCTACCAAATGAATTATTTATAACATAAAACAATTCAAGTGTAAGAACAGGTCCCTGAAAAACTTGAAAATCTGATGGTTAAGAATCACTTCTTGTGAAGGGATTTACAGGTTTTACAGGTTAAAAATGAGCCACCAATAGTGCTGGGACAAAGATGCCCTAAGACAATGGTGATGGTGATTGGGAGTTAAAGTCTGAAAAGAGAAATATTTTTCAGGCCAAGATGAAAGAAGGAAGTCACATGACTGGTAGTTGAAATCTTATAAAAGATATCCTGAAAAATTATTTTCTCCTAGAAGTGAAACCTTTTTTTAACATTAAAAATTCCACACACGTAGTATTTAAAATCAGTACTGTAAGGATAACCCCAGTGTTATCTTCAGAGAGTAGGTTGATAAATTTAACTGCTGAGATCACTATGCAATTCTCAGAATAGTGCTTTTTCTGCCCCATAGATGGGTGACCTTTAAAACAGCTGGCTTCAAAAACTTTGCCTTGAGTTAACTTGCAAATGTGAGTGACAGCTTCAGGGTACAACTTACAAATTAATACAATTAATTAATCACTAAAACAATAGAGGTGTCCATTAAACATCAATTAACTGCTTTTATTTTAAGGAATGTTCTACTCCTCCCTCAAAATATCAGTTTTAATGGATGTATTTAAGTCACCTTAAATCCACAATTTAAAGTAATCTTTAACTCAAAGAATAATGTATACGAGTTCTCTGACAGAAGACAGAAAAGTAAATTGATTTATCAAATAAAATGCTACAATTTCTGCCTAAGTTTTGCTCCAGGAAGCAAACTAATTCTTCCAATTTAGCTATTGTTATCTGGGTATTATGAGGATGACAATCAGATTGAATCAGTCTAAGAAGTGAATCAGTGAGATCTCCACCCACCGGCCCCCAGGGTTTTTGCATTTTCAATGGACAAATTTTTTCAGGAGTATGACACAGCAAAATGAAAAAAAAAAAAGTCAAATTATAACAAGGAGATATTTTTGAACTAGGATACATTTTTAGACTGTTAAATCTTACTTAGCCATCTCAATGTCTATCCTAGTCTGCTTGAGCTGCTCTAACAGAATACCACAGACTGGACGGCTCATAAAACAGATTTTTTTTTTTTTTTTTTTCTCACAGTTCTGGAGTCTGGGAAGTCCAAGATTAAGATACTGGCAGAATTGGTATCTGGTAAAAGCCAGCTTCCTGGTTCGTCGAAGGGAGTCTTCTAGCTATGAGCTCACAGGGCCGAAGGGCACGGAAGCCCGCTGAGGCCCCTATTATAAGGACACTAATCTCATTCATGAAGCCTCAAGCCTCATGATCTGATCACCTCTGAAACCCCATCTCCTGATAACATTGTACTGGGGAAGTGGTGGCAACAAATAACTTTAGGGTATACATAAATATCCATTCTATAGAAGACTATTTTTCAGATTATTTCCACCCTGGATAGGGCATCTTTGTTTACATGTTCTTTATATATGTGTAATTTGCTCATGGGAAAACTTGATTTGAGGAAAATCTTCTAAAGCCACAGAGAATTTGGGAGAATGAGGGATGTCCATCTACCATAAGCAAGTCATAGATTATTATTATTTGGGTTAATTTCCCCTTTTTAATTTAAAAGGAAAGAAACAAATTAATTTTATTAAAGGTTTGCATTTTAAACTGTTCATGTGAAAATAAATAGTTCCTATCTTATTTAACTTGACACTTACTCTGATGACTAGGTAAATGGAAATATTTCTTCTCTTTGTCCCATACTCTTTCATTTCATTATGTGATACTGATGACAAGCTTTTCACCTAGATTGCAGTGAGCAGGCTTGAGTATCGCCTGCCAGAAGTGATTAATACCAATCAAACCGAGTTTGTTCAGTTGGAAAGACTGGCAGAAAACATTTATCATCTTCTCAAGGAATTAGAGTTCCAGATTGGCTCTGCACTTGAGATAAAGAGGATACAAATGCGTTTGCTCCAATGTTCACCTTGTTATCACATTTATTGAGCTTGTTTCCCAAGCAATGAAAGTAACTGTGCCCACACTTTCCAATGGCCTTCATGCTTAAATTGCAAACACTGACAATCTTTCAATAATAATTCTAATGTCCAAATCTTAAAATCAGGGAGAAACTGCTCACACACACTAAGACAAAGTGTTAACCTCAAACTCTTTCTTAGATCTCTTTTTAGGTAATGGAATATAAATGAGATGCTATAAACCTCACATGTTGAGGCATTCATTTATGCTTCCCTAATGTTACATTTTATCATAAAACAAGTGCACTTTACTATGTTCCCCCTCCCAAAGAAAGATGTTAGGAGAACTCCTGTTAATACTACCATTGCCTTCTGTTTCAAGAGGGTGAAACTGGGTGGCTGAAATAGACCCAGAGAGGACAAAATGAGAGCAATGAGAATAATAGGCAGGTAACATCTGATACTCACTTAGGGCTCTTTCCTATCTCTTCCATCCCCCCCCCCCACCGCCCCCGAGCAGTTCCAAGACCTGTGCTCTCAGCCCTAGCTCCAAGTTCCTAAAAGTTCACACCCCTCTTCCCTTGTTGTGCACCTTCTAACTCCAACCCTGGTTATGTATATGCAGCCCTCCCAGGATAATGTAGTTTATCTCCTCATCTAATTGCTTTCCAGTCTCATGTTTGGATGTAAGCTCTGCCAGGCTTTCCTCAAATTGTTTCTCTTTCATTTTTAAGAATCTACATTGCAGTTAAAAATAAACATTAAAATAAGCATTTCTGCTTTAATAATTTTCCTCAAGGCTATGTGGTAGATTCCCAGGGAAGCCTGGGCTGGTGGCTGATCAGGGAAAGATCATAGCCAAGAAAAGAAAAGCAAACGTGGAAATCACACAACCATCATCCTGTGGTTTGTTCTTTCCTTCACATAGTAAACATTTATTCAGCATTTGCCTTTTATGAAAAGGCAAGGGGCTCTCAAGGGGCTCATTGACTCATGGGCTGGACAGAACAAAACAAAAAAAAATCAATCCTTACAATAAGTTACATTAAAATAAGTGTATGTGCACAGTGTATATCTAAGAGGTCCAAGGAGAATATTTGGAAGGACACTTGATCTGACTTTTAGAGATGAATAAGAGTTCAGGGAACTCCATCTAGACCAATGGAACAATGGGAGCAAATACAAAGACACAAACAGGTCGACTAAAGCTGGGGAATGAAAGAAAAGTTGTTCAGTTTGCCCCCTGATGACAGATGGCAAGAGGGAAACAGGAAGCAGAATTCATATCAGAAAAGGTCTTATTTATCATGATAAGCACTCTGAACATTAAGCAAAGCAAGGGAAGACATTATCAAACCTCAGAAAGATTTTAAACAGGAAGTAATACAATTAGACTGACAAATAACAAGGTTAATCACTGTAAGTGTGAAGGATGGTTTGGAGGGAAAAGAAACAGAAGACGGGGTACTGCATTTATCTAAGAGAAATTATGAGAGCCCTAAGGCAATGGAAGCAGACATTTTCAACTCAGGTTTTCAATATAGAATCCCTCTCAAGCAATTTTTATACATAGTGCTGTTTCTTTCCAATTAGTTACTGCACAGATTCTGTGGCATAGTCAGCATCAAATGATGTTGTACTCTTGACATTCCTACTCTAAGACACATGGTGGTTGCAAGTTTGGGGAAATATCCTCTTTCCTGTGGTAGAGGGGGATAGTCATGTACTGACAGGTACCACGAGAGCCAGCCTGGCAATTAGTTAAAAAAGTCAAGCCAAATATTGTTTGATCCTTTGATGACATTAAAATATGAAAATGCCTAACGTTTAGTTTTACCTAAAAATTCTGTTTTTGACTTGGTAAGTATAGCTTTAAAAAAACACAGACTAAAACATGCTATATAACATAATTCTTCAACCTAGACACATAAAACAGTCTTAAAACACAGTTTGTGCCTTTTCAGTGAGCTTGGATTCCTGCTTGTGACAGAAACCATAAACAGTTTCTTACTAATAAGATTTTAGAAAAGGTCACAAGTAGGAAACCGTGTAGGTGGGAGGTCACAGTTAGCACTTCAAGTACTTACTAAAAAGCATGTGTTGCCTGAAACTGTTTACTCAAGTCAGAACCTTTATTAACTGCATTCTTTTCTTCTGGAAGATAGGATTCAACTATAAATTATTTGGATAGGCTACAATCTCCACATTAATTTACCAAGGCTTTTATCCTCCTACACTGAAGTGTATTTCTTAATACAACTCAAAAGGCATCAAGTACCTCATCTAACCTATTCACCAACTCTAAATGGGATTTGACATTACGAGGTCAGCATTGCTTTTCCTCATAGATGACTAACAAATTTGTGGAGACATAAGTTCACTGTTCTCACATGGATCACTGCTCAACAGACCAGTGGTTTTTGATCATAACATTTAGGTTTCAGTTATTAAATGAAAGCGGAAACTCAGGCTGTGACAAATTGCTTGGCACCTAAACAATGATCCAGAGAGATGCCCAGAAGGAAAGCCAACATGTTGTTAGGTTTCAAGATGGAAATTTGGCCAAAAGTAATGAAATTACATTATTTTATGAAATTCAACCATTAGAATAAATTCAAGTATGATGTACAATCTTAACATTCCATTAATTTACATGAAATTATTTTTTGAAATTATAATGAATTTCAAGTTTTGTGAAAATTTCCACAAAGCTAATAATAATAGTATGAAAGTAAACATTTATAAAATTATAGCTTATTTTGTCATGTACAAAATCCCAAACCTGAGATTGAAAACTGATTGCCCTCTTACTAGAAAAACCAAGCAAGTGAAGAGAAAAATCCATGTGAATCTCCAGTGAAAAGGGGACTCATAGTTCATTGTCTATGTCTACATGAAGTTACAAATTCAAAGGAAGAAACTACTCATATATTCCAGTGTGTCCAGATGCAGGCAAGCTTTGACTTGGGACAAATGTTTTAGGAATGGCTTGTTGACAGGAAAAAATTAGTAGTGGCATGTTGGCTCACAAGCCACAATTTCAACTTTTGCTTCCTAATTCAGAGCAACTTGCAAGTGACTGGACTGGACAAATGCCTTTTCTTATTTATGTGTCCATCATGGTAATTGCACTCTCTTTCTTTACTTAGACAACAAGTTTTCCATGTTTAAAAATAGTAACTTCACCTCTCCTTCACCCCTCACTTCTACTTCATTTCTCTGCCTTTTTCTCCATAGTTGGAAAATGTGTTTTCAATATCTTTGGTTATAAACCTGAAAGCATTCTGCCATTGAAATCATAGATACTCATAGAATCAATGTTATAATGCTTGTTGAGTTGAGGTGAAAAAGCACTAAAGAAATCCCTTTTCCAATGCATAATTCATGTATCAATTCAATAAAAATGTATTAAGAACACAGTACATGCCAGGTACTAGAGGTAAGAGAAGCAAGAAACTAAACAAAACTTCTTTAAATGTCCTTTCTAGTAGAGGACAAAGACAAAAAAATAATTACAATACAGCTAGTGGGTATTGTAGGTTATTTACCCAGATTCATTCTTTCCTTCTAAATTAAGCTTAAATTTTCTTGAATTATCCATAAATCCTCCAGAAGGCTAGGGATCTGAAGTACGTCTTTAATAGTCTAAGCCAGTGTTCTTCAACTGGGAGTGGTTTTGCCAATCAGGAGATATTAGGCAATTATGGAAGACATTGTTCATTGTTACAACTTGGGGGGATGCAGGTAGTGCATAGAATCCAAGAATGTTGGTGATACTCTACAATGCACAGAATAAAGCATTATCTGGTCCAAAATGTCAATGCTGTCACCATTGAAAATCTCTGGTCTAAACTCAGGGTAGTAACCCTATGCCTACCTGATTTAGTAATTCAGGAATGAGATTATAATTTTATTCTAGCAACTGCCATTTGTCCAGTTGGTGTAATCAGAATAATGGGGGAAAGGCTTTCTCTTTCATCTTTCAGACTTGAATAAGGAGACATTTTGCTCCATTTTTTCTTGCAATCACATTGGATTCCTTGGGTAGTCAAACAGAGAATAAAGCCAACACAAGGAAGCATGCAAAAACCCATTTATTTGTCAAGAGAGAACCAGAGCCTTGACAGTAGCATACTTTGTGGGGGCTTTAATGTGATATAATACATTTCCTTATTATCTAAGTTTTTTGGTTACTTAAAAGTCTCCTAAACAAAGGTAATATTAAGGTATACTTATGTATTGGGGAATTAGGGGAGTACAAAGATACAACTAGGAAAGCTAGAAAAGTCTTGTATGGTTTCTCCAAGGAGGAGGTGTCTGAGTTAAGTCTTAATCAGCCAAGTAAAAGTGTGGTATAGGAAGGATATAAAGTGAGCAGCCAGTACCAAAACTTGAAAATAAGAGAGGATATAACTTACTGAAAGAACTATAAGCAGTTCAGTGTGGGTAGAATGAGCAGTGCATGGGTTACGGGTGAGTGAGAATGATAAGAACATGACCCTCATGTTGGCTGGAGAGTTGGCTGGAGACTGATTCTTAAGGACCCTGTGTGCCAAGCCTAAGAGTTCAAATATTTTACTGAAGCCATAGGGAACCCTTGAAAGATTATAAGCCTTAGAGTATGGAATTATATTTATGTTATTGTGATGGAATTGTATTTGTGTTGTTGAAAATCACTGTGTCTATGCTATGAAGAGTAGAATGGAGAAAGAATAATAATAAAAGGGGCCACACCTATTAGGTGCTATTACAGTAAGCTAAGAGCAAGTGTTGGAAGCTGGGCCTAAGATAATAATAGGAGTAG
Source organism: Puma concolor (assembly GCF_028749965.1). NCBI lineage: Eukaryota > Metazoa > Chordata > Mammalia > Carnivora > Felidae > Puma > Puma concolor. The sequence continues at coordinate 120,947,959 of NC_141675.1, forward strand.
AGAGAAGGGGATAGATAACATTAAACACTAAATTTGAAAGAGGTTAGATTCGAATGGTTTCACTGGTTCACTAGAGGAAGAGATGAGGCAAAGATGATGATAATGAGAATCATGATCCACAAAACTTAACAGGAGTAGTATGTCCATTCACAAGAGTGCTCATACTTGTGAGGTGGGTGATGGTTTAAGCTGTTGATTTATGAGATTGAGGTAGAAGGAAACAGTTTTCTGTGGCAGGACCCTAGAGATTTGTAATGAAAGTTCTAAAGGAGCAAGGGGATGAGAAATAACCAATGTCTTAAAATCAGAAAAGTGTTGTTGTAGAGAGAAAAATGGCCTTCCAGAGATGTCCATGCCTATTCTCTGGGGTGTGTGAATGTTACTTTATTAGTCAAAATTCTCTAACGGAACGGAATCAATAGAATGTGTGTGTGTGTGTGTGTGTGTGTGTGTGTGAGAGAGAGAGAGAGAGAGAGAGAGAGAGAGAGAGAGAGAGAGAGAAAATGATTATAAGAAATAGGCATATGCAATTACGGAGGCTGAAAATCCCAAGATCTGCAAAGTGAGTTGGCAAGCTGAAAACCCAGAAGAACCAAAGGTTTAGTTGCAGTCTGAATTAAAGACCTGAGAAATGGAAGAACTGATAGTGTAGCTCCAGTTCAAAGGCTGCTATCTCAAGAACCAGGAAGACCTGATATTTCAGTTCAAGTCTGAAGGCAAGAAAAAAGTTGATCTAATTTGAAAGCAGTCAAGCACAAGGGATTCTCCCTTACTCAGGGGAAGGTCAGCATTTTTGTTCTATTCAATCCTTCATCTGACTGGGTGATGCCCCCCCCCCCCCACATTAGGAGGACAATCTGCTTTACCCGGTCTACTGATGATAATGTCATTCAAAAAGATCCCCACAGAAACATCCAGAAAAATGTTTGACAAATACTTAACATTTGGGTACCTAGTGGCTCAATGAAGTTGACACATAAAATTACCATCACAGTAACCCCACTTGGCAAATTGGGAGGTATAATTGGCAGATGTAATTTAGAATCTCCAGAATATCTTGGGTCATATGAGTGAAGCCAATATAATCACAAGGGTTCTTGTAAGAAGGAGACAAAGGGATCAAAGAGAAGAGATGTGACAATAGAAGCAAGTTTGGAGTGATGTGTTTTGAAGGTAAAGGAAGGGACTATTAGCAAAGCAAAGCAGACAGCTGTAAAAGCTGGAAAAGAGAAGGAAACAGGTTCTCACCTTGTACCTCCAGAAGGAAATGGAAAAAATAACCCCACTGACACTGTGATTTGGGACTTCTGATGTCCAAAACTGTAATGAAATAAATTTGTATTGTTTTAAACCACTAAGTTTGTTGTGATACGTTACACAATCAATAAGACACTAAAATGTGAATTGAACATTTGAATGGGATGCTCAACAGGAAAAATATTCATCAAAATATTCATAGTTCTGTCACAAAATTAATTTAAGCACATTTGGAAATGGCTTTGTTGAAGTAGAGGGAAAGAGAGTTTATAAACCCTCTACCTATATTCTCTCAATTAATAAAATAATCTCTTGAGTTAGGACTATAATTTTCTCTGTTTCATGGATGTTGAATTGAAGCAGGGAGGTTAAGGAGTTGACACAATGTCACATGGTTGGAAAAACTGGAGTCTTCAAGAAGAGAATGTAAAACTATTTGTCTCATGGTTTTTAGAGTATTGAGGTGAGGATAAGTTCACATATTCCTTTTAGTTTGCGATCTTGGCCTTCTGCTAACATACTGTATTACAACTGTGTGATGAAGGAGAAAGCAGTACCCGAGAGATTTCTAGTGCACAGTCTAGGGTTGGCAAGGCTTAAGGGCAAGTCATATGGTATTAGACAAGTTGCATTCTCCCAAAGTTGTCTGCCTTTTTGCTGCTGTAAGATTTGAGAAAAATGTTTTGTCTTTTCTGAATTTCCTCCCACTCATACATGTTTTACTATGAGTATAATGTTAATATGTGACTTTAATTTACAAACTATAGATAATTAAATTTTAATAACTCTGTGTTGCCTGATTTTTAAGTGAGCTGTCAGTTACTCCTACATTTACATACTAAGTTTAGTTCCTGAGTTCTAAATTAAACGACTTTATGAGATCCTGCTGTAATCAGTTTACCGTTGTATTCAGATTGCTTATATTCATTTTTGCTATAATACATACAATCATCAGTCACTGATGCATATCCATAAGATGTCTGATTATAGAAGAGCTTTAACCATAAAATAATGTTTTCCTATTTTACATAGTCTACAGAATGCTTCTAGTTTTCTGTGTTGTTCAATAAATTCTACAGATTAAATGTCTCTCCCCACCAGGATCTTTGCCTTTAAGATGTCAAGCATTTTGTGGTTCATACTACACAGTTTTTGAAACCAAATTTGTCTGAATTATGTGATTTGTGGAATGATGTTCAAATGTGATAATCAGTGATCTAACTTTTTCTTTAAAAGGATGAATGGTGAATTTTTTTGTTTGGTTTTGTAAGCTTTATGATCTCTATCACAACTACTTAACTCTATTACTGTAGCATGAAAATAGCCATTGATAGACAGTATATCAACAATGGATGTAGTTATGTCTCAATACAACTTTTTTTTTTACAAAAGGAATTGCAGGACATGTTTGTTTTGTTGGCCATAGTCAACCTACCAACTCAATAATGTTGAAAGAGCAAATATTTTGGTTATTTGTAGAGGGGGTGTGAAGGGCATTGGTAAGGAAGGGTGGTAAGAATTTTTGCCCTGATAGTTGCCTAGTTGTCTCCTTAGAAATATTTTTATTTTGGAGTGCTCTGTGTTATTTCTCTCCCTAATCCAGCTGGGGGCAATGAAAACGAATGAATGAATAATAAAAATCACACACACAAAAGAATATATTTAAGAACTCTCAATAATCAGTAGACTACTAAGAGTTTAGAAACTCCAAATTTGGAATAAACAAACCTCTTTTCCCCCTCCATTTGTATGCAATCTTCCCTGAATAGTTCTGCTTTACATTCCAAATTGCAAATTAGATTTTTTTTTATTGCAATAGCTAGGACTTCAGACGATTTTATGTTTACCTGTCCTCTCAGGGAAAATGACTGACTACTACCCTGTGAGCATTGTACACTGACTCTTAAGGGAGAAAACATGAGAGTCACATTTCACTTTGTTCATTAGGACTAAAGCTCTGACTGTCCTGTTATACAGTCACTGCACAACTGAGTTCTCAGCTGAAAAGAATTGAGGAAATGGTGTTGGGCTCTCTAGCAAACAGAAAGAAACGGCAGAAAGTAAAGTAGCAATAAGGCCATCATTGTAGAATCTCTTTCCTCCAGTCCTCCCAAGCTATCATCTTAAATATGAAACATGCATGATTATTCAGGACCATAGAAACAATCACTAGAAGAAGATGCAAAAATATTCAGTCACAGCACAATCACTTGCAAATGATTTCAGGAAACAATTTTGTTCTCCATTTGTACATTTCTTTGACCAGAAAGTTGCTGCATTAGCTGTCTTCCTAACTCTGATAGAGAAATATCATATCAAGTATAATTGTAAATATAATTGAGGCTTATATAACTACAGAATAAAACTGTAAATCTTCTAAAAGAAAATCCAATGTAGAGTGGACCTACTGTTTAAAAAACAAGAAGAAAAAAAGAAAGATTAATAGATATGTGCTCCCATGGAATGAGGGCTCTCATGCATTTAGCGTGAAATTGGTATTCTGCCATTAAAAAAGGGAGACATTTTAGAGACCTTTTCAGTTATAAGAGGAGGTATTGAAAAAAATTTTGAGGGGAGTGAAGGAGAGGATAACTATAACAAAGAGTTATTGGATATTATGTTATTCTCACCTGACTTAAAAAACACATTAATATCTGTCAATGAGTGTGTTACAGAAATTTTAATAGAGGCACTTCTCATATGCTTACTATTATTACCTCAGAGGATCATCTCCTGCCTATTAACATAATCTTGTTATCAATGTTCCATTAAATAAAATTTTGGGGAAAACTTTTCATTAAATCATATTTTTATAGAGTTGAAAGACTTAAAATATATACTTTATATTTTTTAGAAATATCCAGTAGAAATGTTTACTGTGGTGCCTAATACATGTTAGTTACTCTAAAAAACTGAGCTTCTAGTAGAGAGACAGTCTATTTATGTGAAAATTTTTATGGACTGGGTGTGGGACATGTTCTATCTCTGTAATGGTAGGGACTTATTAAAATTTCTATATCTAAAATCTTCATTTTATCTTGAGAAAATATGGTTTTCACTAGATCGTTGTTACCAGATGTTATTGTATTGCTTTCTATTTCTCCTATCATCCTGGAGCTTCTCTAGATTTTAAGGATGCTATGCACTGAATTATGTCCCTCCAAACATTCATATGTTGAATCCCTAACCCCAATGTGATGGTATTTGGTAATTGTTCCTATAGGAGGTAATTAGGTTCAGATAAGACCATGAGAGTGGGGGCCTCATGATGGGATAAGAAGGTGCTCATAAGAAGGCACTTGTTCGCTTTCTTTCCTTACCTTCTGAAGACATGGCAAAAAGATGGCCATCTGCAAGCCAGCAAGAGGAGTCTCATAAGAAATCGAATCAGCTGTGACCTTGATCTTTGACTTCCAGCCTCCAGAACTATAAGAAATAAATATCTCTTGTTTAAGGCACTCATTTGTGATATTTTGTTATAGCAGTCTAAACCAACACAAGAGGAACCCACCCCTACCTCACCTTCAGGACAAGCTGTTAATGTGGATATCAGTTCCAGCCCTTTGGTGGGCACAAAGGCTGTCAGTAAATATATCGTCTCAGTGTAATAAATGCCCCTCAGGTGTTCATATGGGGATTTAAAGATTTTTCTCATGCTTTTGAACCTGGAAGAATGAAGCATCAAGAGCTCAGAAAGTCATAATGAAACCATGGTGGGAAAGCTTGTTTAAAAAATGGAGTCGGGAGCACCTGGGTGGCTCAGTTGTTTAAGCCTCTGATTTAGGCTCAGGTCATGATCTCACAGTTAGTGAGTTTAAGCCCCATGTTCGTCTCTGTGCTGACGGTGAGGAGCCTGCTTCGGATTCTCTCTCTCTCTCTCTCTCTCTCTCTGCCCCTCCTCTGCTTGCTCTCTCTCTCTCTCTCTCTCTCTCTCTCTCAAAAATAAATAAACATTTAAAAAATAAAATAAAATAAAACAAACAAGAAAAATAACAAATAGAGTCAAGGGGCTTAATCAGTTAAGCATACAACTCTTGATTTCAGCTCAGGTCATGATCTCACAGTTCATGAGTTCAATCCCTGTGAATGGCTCTGCTCCAGGTTCTGACATTGCAGAACCTGCTTGGGATTCTCTCACTCTGCCCCCACCCCCCAACTCATGTGCTAACACTCCCTGTCTGTCTGTCTGTCTCTCAAAATAAATAAACTTTTTTAAAAAATAGAGTCAACCCTGAATAAGAATTTCCAATTGGGTATGGCTGAGGTGGGAGAGAGAAAGAAAGAGGCAGAGAGACAAAGAAACACAGGGGTTTTTAAATATTTATTTATTTTGGGAGAGTGCAAGCCGGGGAGGGGCAGAGAGAGAGGGACAGAGGATCTGAAGTGGGCTCTCTACTGACAGGCTGACAACAGTGAGCCTGATGTGGGGCTCAAACTCACAAACTGGGTCCTGAACTGAGCCAAAGTCGGGCACTCAACCGACTGGGCCCATGTTTTAAACTGAAGTCAGAAAGATCCCTGGATTGTTTTAGTTTCGTTAGGTTTTTGTAGTCAGTTTGTTCAAGATGTTGTATATTATCTATGCCTAAGGACTCTTACATGTTTCAACCTCTAAAGATTGAGTTCTAAAAATCTGTACTATTAGTTTGATCCATAATGATATTATACTCCACAATAAAGTTATATGTAGAACTTCATATGCTAAGTGCTACTCTGTTATCACTGGTTAGCTAATAAATATGATAGACTCCCTTTTACACTGTTTGACCTCCAGTTTCCTCATATGTAAAATAGAACACTCCTATCTGTCTTTAATGAAGATAATCAGTACCAGTCTCACCCAGTTCACCTTTCAAGTTTAATGTCTCTAGAACCCATTCTCTGAACTGTGCCCATTATCTCCTAACATGTTACGTACATTTACCCCTCATTCCACTGAATATATATTTTTTCCTTTGTTCAACATGACCTGCTCATGTTTCTATATCTGGCAAAGAACATTTGATTTTCTAGACTTGCTTAATTTTCAGTTATCTGACCTCTCCTGAAAACTATTACATCATCTCCATACTAATCTCTACATGACTTTAATATGCCTCATGCTATTTTGAAATGTAGTGATTTGGTGGTTTCTTTACATGAATATAATTGTTAGAGGTACTGGGGAATGTGGTATTATCTTGGTATCTTTAGTATACACAAACAATTACACATACACAAATGCTTTTTGAGGATGGCCTCTTAGAGTCATTTGCTCCTTGCAGAAATATCGAGAAGTAGTATTTTAAAAAAGCTAAAAAATAGGGAGATGAGTTAGTAAATTCGGATTTAATCTTGTAGCTTTGGTTTTGTGACTTCAGAGTCTTGCAAATAGTTAGAATTAAAAAAAAAATGTTTGTGGTTTGCAAAAATAATTATTGAATGAGAAGCTCAGCTCAGAGAAGCAAGAATGATGCTACATATCCCTAACAAAATGTCTCATTCATTAATTATTACTTATCAAACCACCCCAAAATTTAAAACAACCAACATTTTATTGGCTTATTATTCTATATGTTATCAATTTGTACTGTATTCAGTTGGCTGTTTTTCCGCAATCATCTGGACTTTGACTTGAAGGATTGATAACCTAAGCGTTCCCTCCTGCCGGAATGGTTCATCTATGCCAGGTGATCATATCTTCCAACAGACTGACTATAATAACTTGTGAGGGCTTCCACAACAAAGTACCACAGACTGGGTAGTTTAAACAACAGAAATTTATTTTCTCACAGTTCTAGAAGCTAGAAGGCCAAGATCAAGGTGATTGCAGGTTTGGTTTCTTTTGAGGTCTTTCCTTGCCTTGCAGATGGCTGCCTTCTTGCCATGTCCTCACATTGTCTGTCTTCTGTGTTTGTGCAACCCTAGTGTCTATTTTTATCTATTTTATATGTCCAACTTTCCTCTTTTTACAAGGATACCATTCAGAAAGGAGGAGGGCATACTTACATGATTTAATTTAACCTTAACTACTATTTAAAAAGCTTTATCTCCAATAGTCACAATCTGAGGTACTAGAGGTTAGGCAGGACTTCAGCATATGAATGGAGGGGGGACACAGTTCAGCCCATAACATTAGCCAGAGCTGCCTCAATGATGATACCACTTTGTAAAAAATCAAATTATACAGCTTCTTTAGGCCTGGACTTAGAATCCATGCACTTCTGCCACACTCAATTGTTCAAAGCAAAACATAAGAAAAGTCTAGATTCAAGGATGGGGAAATACAAGTAATGGCAAAAAGGATGTGCATTGGGAAGATTAATTTCAGCCATCTTTGCTAATGATCACTAATGGAAGTACTAATGAAAATAATTATTTTAAAAGAATCTTAGAGGAATGTCCATAGAACACAGCCATGGAGAAAAATATATTCTAGTAGACATAGTAGTTACAACTGAACAATAGCAAGGAAAATACTTTCCTAGAAGATCCAAACTTCTTATTCTTCTAAGGAATGATGCTAAGTCCTTAACTGTATATAATCCTCAAAACCATATTTGGAGATATGTACAATTATTAATTACATTTTATAAATAGAGAAATTAAGCTTTGTTGTGATTAAGTAATTGTTCACGTTTTAGGATTGCTAATTTATAAGCTGAACTGTTAGATAATTCATCAACATCACTATATTTGTGAGCTATTTAGTATCAATGCCAAGGGTTCCAATAATAGGAGACTTAATTTATTTTTGATATCTGTAAAGTTCATATAAGTCAATACAGATTACATTATGATTAATAACACCTTATTCTACCTTGAATTTATCACCTATCTTATCTCAAGGTGATAATTTATCTTTACATATCTAGGTTTGTGATTTTTTAGAAACAGTTAATTTTTAGGATCAATCCTCATAGACTTTGCACTATCGGATATTGAAGTTGTTTCTTTAAACACATAAGTGAACTTGAACTTATACTGAGCCACACAGTGATTATGTAAGCAGAAGCAAACCTTTTTTTAAGCATACTTTTAAAAAATTGGATATACAACTCTTGCTAAAGGATGGGCATCAAAACAATAAGATTGTTATAAAATTTTTGTTATTAATATAAATTCAAAGTTGAGAATTAAGTTATTTAAGGAAATGTGTTTAAAGGCCATGAAACCATGGGTTGGGTGACTGAGAACAATCTTAAAAGAAAATCACAACTAATATAAACAATGAGTTGGTATTTTTCATGTATCAAATCACCAAAATATCTAAAAAGGATATGACTAAATGCTGTTGAGAATGATATGATATTTTAAATGAAAATCAGTAAGCTATTTTAGAAAGCACTTACTCACTATACATTAGAAAGTATGTGACCCAATAATGACTAATTGGAAAAGATCCCTAAAGAAATATAAATAATCAGAGGTGCCTGCGTGCTCAGTCAATAAAGCATCTGACTTTTGATCTCGGCTCAGGTCATGATCTCACAGTTTCATGAGTTTGAGCCCCACATTGGGCTCTGTGCTGACAGTGCAGAGCCTGCTTAGGATTCTCTCTCTCTCCCTCCTCTGCCCCTACCCCACCCATACTGTCTCTCTCTGTCAAAAATAAATAAACTTAAAAAATAAATAAATAAAAATAATCAAAACAAACAACAAACAGTAATACACACATGTACCTTTTCACAAGGATGTCTAACAATTTATGATTCTTAATACTAAAAAAAAAAAAGCCTTAAGTTTCAATATAAGATGTTGTTTAAGTGAATTATGTTAAGAGCCAGTATTTATTTTAATGAAGAGTTTAAATAACACAATTATCTTGGTCCTGATGTTAAGAGAAAAATATAGAATATTATATATGTCAGTGAGAGTAGGCCCTGTTATGGCCCCATAACAAACTGTCCCCAAATCTTGTGTTCTCAACACAACAAATATTAAATTGTCACTTATACTATAGGAATAATTGTGGGTCATCAAGGGGACTCTTGTTTTTCATCAGAGACTCAGGCTGAAAGGCTTCACTCATATACATTCTTCAACCATGTCTGCACCACTGGGATAGAAACATGGTGATTGCACAGTGCCTTTCAAAACTTGCACCAGAAGTGGCACATATCATTTCCCCTCATAAACCATTGGCCAAGTCACATGGCTCACCACTTTAAAGCATATAGGGCACTACAAACACACCAGGTGTGCCCAGAGTGCAGCAGAGAGGTAAATATATAATGTTTATTTACTAACTGTTAAATACACAGATACCTACAGGTGCACGCACACACACACACACACACACACACACACACAATGATCACGGCTAAGGAAAAAAATAGTATCCATTGAAAAACAAAGCTAGAAGAAAATCTTGGAAAGTTATAATACTGAATGGACTTGAGATAATGTATTTATCATCAATCTACCCTCCTGTATTTTCTATAATAAAATGTATCTATTTCACAGTGGAAAAATATACAATAAATGCAGTGTGGATTATTAAATTTTTAAAAAGAATGTTTAACTTCCATTTTTATTATTATTATACATTGTGAGTTATCAGTTCTCTATTAAATACATGGTATTTTTAAGTAAAATATTATGTATTTTTTTTCCAAAGCATAAAAATCTAGAAGAATATCAGTGATTATATTTTTATTGTTATTAATACATTAAAACCTGGAAAGTTTTATCAATTTTTCTCTGACTGTATTTTTCCAGGACAAATGTCAAATTGATTAATGTACTGAACATCTATTGTAATTTATTGCACAGCTCTGAAGAGCGGAGCTGAGTAAGCTGACAAATTAGGAATAAAGTTTCACAGGAAGACCAACAGTATAAATTATACTGTTACCAGTCACTGGGCATCAATGTTTTAAGAAAAACAAAATAGTTATACTTTTTTGGGTAAAGTCTAAAAACTATTTTATATAGTGATGGGTAGAAGACCATTCTTCTTTTCAAATAAAAATTACACATAGTAGCTTACTCTTGTCATTAGTCAAAGAACCTATTCCTATAATCCAAACTAAATTGAACATTTTCCTCATATATACCCAGGTAAGATTCACACCTGAATTTTAAATCCTTAGTGAGGAAGTTGCATATACTGGTATTGTTTCTCAGAATCATGATAATTTTAGGAGTTTGCCTACAATATGAAATATTTTATATATAAATACAAAAATAAGAATTAAGAAAGTCACAAATTTCACCCAGAGAAACAATTTAGATTATCTTAGGAATTTATAGAACTACTGAAGATTTATTTTGAAGGGAACTTGGAGATAATAACAATTCAATGAATTATCAGTCTCTTCCCCTGCAATTTCTTTGTTCAAAAGAAATCGTAACACGATGCCAAAACTTCAAGATACCAAATAATATAATTATGGTAGAAGTCGAGTGGGAAAGCTTCCTTCCTCCTTCCTTTTTTCTCTCTCTTTCTCTCTCTCTCTCTTTCCCTCTCCAGCCCCATCATGGTTTTTAAAATACAGAGGTTCTAGTTCAACAGAAGAGAAACTTGGAAATAAAGAATCCAACTGTCTGTACTTGTCCAATGACTTAAAAATTTCAAATAATTTTCTGATATTCAAAACAACTTAGAGTTTCTCTCTCCTTTCTTTCTTCTTTCTTTCTTTCTTTCTTTCTTTCTTTCTTTCTTTCTTTCTTCCGATTACATTCCCATCTTTCAAAGAACTTTGGATTCTAAATAGAGTGCCCTCATTATGTCAAATCAAGTCTGGCCTTAGCACTGTGCCAGATCTTATCAGAATTTTATGAACTGATATTAGGAATTCTATATCCTGAGCCATTGTGGAAACTTGTTTGTTTTGTTTGCCACTGTGAAAACTCTTACCTGCTCGTAGAAGCTCATTGTTATTGTGTCCATCCACCTCAAGGCCAGGTGCTCAAGAACAGTGACTCTATTTCCAGCCCCAGGAATAAATCAAAATATTATCATGTGACCAAGTCCTAACCAATGCCACATGAAAGAAACCGCCGACACATTTTTGTGGGAGATTTTTCTCACTGTAAGAGAGATGCACAGGACCATATTCTCTCTTCTTTCCTGAACAATGTTATGTTTTCATGTTTTTGTGGAACAGCAGCAGCCATTTTGTCTCCATGAGGAGAAACACTGTAAAAAAGAGGAAATTTGTCTTTATTTCATATCATTGTAAGTAACAGAAATAGAGAACTAAACAAATTTAAAATTCTACTTTTTTTCACCCAGCAAAAAATCTCTAAGTTGGTATTTGCTGCCTTTGGGACAGCAACTCTAAGATGGTAAGAGAAAGATTTCTTCAGTTGCTTCGGCCTTTCCCTATGGTATAGGAAGGCTGTCCTAGACAACATGTCCATGTCAAAATAGTCAAAGGAGAAAGCAGGACAGAAGAAGAGGTGTGGTAACTCAGTGGGAAGACAAAACACTTTTTCATATAAACACTCTTCATTGGAAAAGAGTCTGAGAAAGTGATTTTTTTCTTTCCAGTCTCTAAAGTAGAGAAAGCAAGGAAATGGTTCTTGAGATGGGTACTGAGTGACCCATCTACTGTATCCACCACACTCCCCAAGGGAGACAGAAAAGAAAGACCTGAATTCTCTCTTTTTTCTTTGTTTTATTTTAGAGAGAGAGAGAGAGACGGCATGTGAGAGAGAGGGGCAGAGATAGAAAATCCCAAGCACACTCCATGCTCAGCACAAAGCCCAACACGGGGCTCAATCCCATGACCATGTGATCATGACCTGAGTCAAAATCAAGAGTTGGGCGCTCACCTGACTGAGCCACCCAGGAGCCCTGAAAGACCTGAATTCTTGATGATGATGCTGATCCATTGACTAAAAAACACATGGGATAGCAATTTCCAGACTTTGTGTTATAGGAGACAACGAAAGTCTTTACTATTTAAAATACTTGTAGTTTGGAATTGGGTTGTTTTTATTTGAAAATATCTTAATTATTAGAGCCAAATAAATAACCATACAAAAAGAAACTTAAAGTCACACATCAATAAGGTCAAACTGGTGATATTTTTAAGTTAGAAAGGATAAATTAAATATACCTAAAAACTTTATACTGTAATTTATAAACATGCTTACTCTTAACTTAGAGACAAACAAATTAGTCATCACTGTATAGACATCCATTATGAGTTTTATATCTGTCTTCCACTATTAGAATGTGGCCTTTCTGAGAGAGATACCATTTCTGCTTTTTGCATTGCTGTGTACACAATGTCTTTCATATAGCACATACCAAATACATGTCTCAAAAAATACATACTTCTTTTCATTTAGCTGGATTTTTGGCAAACGTGTTTAAAAAACAACTCAAGATTTCAGAGTTAGTACAGTCTTTAATAACATGATCTCTACTACATCTGAGGCCATTGGTATGGAAGAAAAGAAAAAAAAAATTGTCTATGTTGAGTAGTTGAGATGTTTGGTGAAATGAATTTTGTTTAAATCAATATGCTCTGAATAACAATATTTATATAAGAGAAAATGACTTATTTTCTTTCTTTTATATTTACCATTGATCTATGAATTAATGAAAGCTTCAGATCAATGTTCTCTTCATAAATGAAGGTCACTGAATCTTAGTGTAGGTCATTTAATCCAATCTCTTCTTCTTAATCCAGTTCTTATTAACAGGGAGAGACTGAATATGCAAACAAACAATGGGCAGATCACATATATAAATATACCTTTGAACCACAACCTGCACAACCTGCTCAGGAAACCAACCCTGCTATCTACAATAATCAATCAAGAAAGCCAGCCTGCTCACATTGCTATCTGTAGTGACAATCCAGGAGCTAAACAATAACTTCTGTAACAATTGGTCCAGAATTTTCAGGACTTGATCAATAAATGACAGCTTCCCCTACTTTTGTCTCTGTTTCCAATTTAGGACCAACCAGAGAAAGCCAAATATATAGACCAAACCAATCAAATAGGAAGCCCACTTTTATTTAGTCCACCCTACAGCTACCCCAGGAAAAGAACCTTCAAACAGGACATACCTGAAATCTTTCTTTTTCTCACTATAAATCTTTCCTTCTCCACTGCATGCCCAAGTCTCTGCCAAATCCACGTGACAGTGGCTGACTGCTTTGCTATAGCAAACTCAGAATGAACAGCCTTTGCTTTTCTCATTTGGTCGACTTTCGTTTATTTCCATAGCACATACTGTAAATATATTTTAACAGTTATACTATAGAACAAAATTTGCATTAAAACATATAAAGTCTATTTGTATTTCCTCAAAAGGAAATTCAAAAAATGATGCAATATAGATGATCATTAGAAAGAGACGCATTGACCAAGTGGACAACAAGGAGCATTGATTTAATTTAAAAAAATAAAAGTAATCTTTATAAGGTTTCCTGACCTATTTTAAGCATATTTATCAGTTAGAAAATAGATAACTTTGTTTCCCTGAAATATTTATTAGAATTCAGATGTAACAAAAATAGATTTAGGGTCAATAATTAATCAATCTGAAACATTCTGAATTACCTTTCAAAAACTATTTACCTCAAATTTCAACATATGAAGGAAATATGTAACATTTTTTAAATTAATTTGTCTTCCCAAAAAATGGAAGGAATATAGCTGCTATTCCAGATTTTTTTAACTGGCTTGTTGGAATTAAAGTTTTCTAAGAAGAAAACATGGATACCCATGTGTCAAATTTACAAAATTTCTGACCTAATCATCTAATTATTTTTCACATTTGAATATAGAATGATTAAATATTTTTCAAGAGAAGGATTGTAGATGAACTAAAAGTTCATTCTTTCTAATCTTTCAGCTGATATTTTCTCTTTATATGAAAATTCCATGTAAAGATATGACATCTATTAAGGGTATACTGATTTCATTTTTAATCACAATGGGACATTTAATCATGAAATGATAATAAGTTACTTTATGTTGATCATTTTTAAGAAAAAAATATAATTTTCAAAAACTGAAAACAATTATGAGGACTTGGTTTATTTAAAGATATTTCATTGATTTTTTGTTTTTCTTTTCCTTAGGGTTTGTCTTAGATCACAGATGTCCTTCTTACCACCATAAGAGCTTAGAGACAATGATGCCACTAATCTTCAATCCATGAAATAAGAATCCAAGACATAAAAACCAAAAGAGGGCCTTTCAAGAGAGAATATTAAATCCGAGCAATGCTCAAAGGGAGAGTACTTTGCCTCAACAGGGGTTACATAAAATTCCACTCTGAGATACTCTCTTTGGGCCATGCTGACATTTTAGTCAGTTTCTTGAACATCCCTATGAAGGTTAAACTTTTCTACACTAAAGTGGCAATATTTTAAGAGCTTTAAAATAACTTGAGAAGTTGCTGTTCAAAATTTATAAAATTTCAGTTGTGCAAAATGAATAGGTTCTAGAAATCTGCTTGTACATCATGCTTATTGTTAACAATTCTTTACTGTACATTTAAGTATTTAAGAAGGTAGATTTTATGCTATTTTTTCTTACCATAAGTAAAATTAAAAACAAAAATGGAATGTTAATAAGAAGATGTAGTCTAGAACAGTCTTCCTGAGTCTCTTTCACCAGCTCAACATACAAAAAATATAAGGTCACATAGTATTAAGCAACACAATAACAGAGGAACTTGTAAAACATTGGTTTCCAAACAGGAATTTTTCTTTTCCTTGATTTTTCTGTAATTCTTAAAATTTTTTTCAAAAATTTTGAAAATACCTGGAATGAAATATTTAGCACTGGGCAGAGGGAGAGTGAGTGAGAATAGAAAAGAAGGAGAGCCATGTAACTACTACACAATTTGACTTGAGTTAACTTTCACATTGCCTGTAGACACCTTTACATCTATAACATATGTAACATATAAGAGGACACTGTGGGGTTGAATGCCTTAGAAATACAGCACTATTGGGGTACCTGGGTGGCTCAGTCGGTTAAGCGTCTGACTTCGGTTCAGGTCATGATCTCACAGTTTGTGAGTTCGAGCCCCGGATCGGGCTCTGTGCTGACAGCTCAGAGCCTGGAGGCTGCTTCAGATTCTGTGTATCATTCTTTCTCTGCCCCTCCCCCACTTGTGCTCTCTCTCTGTCCCTCAAAAATAAATTTAAAAAATATAAAAAAAAAATACATCATTATTCTGTAGGAAAGGTCATATTGCAGTGAATAATAAATATCCAGTTTCTCCTTAAAAATTACATGATATTTTATTGGAAAATGTAGGATCAATAAAATAAACATATACTTAAATAATACAACAGACAGCAGGTGGAAAATCATTTTTTACCCAGATCCTACATGTTCTTATACAATGATATCTCCAAAACAAAGAAAATTCAAATATAGAACAGAAAATATGTTGATGCTATTTTTTAATTTTAAACTTATGAGACTGTCTATAGATGAAACTTATATTACAAAATACATGTGGAAGTACTAAAAATAAGACCATGTTAAATATATAGTCAGACACTGGCATTTTATCAAAAAACAACACTTATGCTATTTTTTTCTTTTAAAAAATGCCCATATTCAAATCTTCTTACTTCAATGCCTAATTTATTCTTCTCTAGAAGCTCAGAGGATTGTTACTTACATAAATGATTTTTTAAATTGCAAATAACAGCAATGCTACATACAGGATTATGATCTTTCAATTTTATTTCAATAAATAAATGAAATCAATTGATTCTTTCCCAAAAGCAAACTAATTTATTTTTGCTATTTATATTGTTTCCTTTCCACCTAAAATATTAATGTTATTATTAAAGGTATAAAAACAGGTATTTAGGTGGAAAAATTCCAAAGAGTGTAGGTTTTCATTCATGATGTAGTTTAGATTAGTAAAATTGAGAGAGACAGAGAGAGAGAGAGAGAGAGAAGAAAGAAAAGAAAAGAAAAGAAAAGAAAAGAAAAGAAAAGAAAAGAAAAGAAAAGCGAAGCTGAAGTATTATTTCTCCAGAGGTGCTGGAGGAGATGCCTAAGGAATTGGAAATGATGTTGGTAATGTAATGGTCTGTGTAACCTCATGAGCTGTCAAATCCTAGACTGCACAAGACTAATAGCTCTTTTATAAAGAGTTTCTTTTAGCACTGCTCCCCAAACTCAAAGGCGCAGAACACTAGCTATTTAAGGGCAAAGTGATAAAGACTCACTTACTTAGGTTGATAAGCTTTCTCAGGAGTAGCATTTCGATTCTGAAACAAGTCACAGAACTCATTAGCAGAACCAATGGCAATGATAATAGACTATGACTATCTTTAATTGTCCTTCTGTTGTGTTATGCATTTAAAGGCTATATTTGAAATGAAAGCTTTGTCGGTGATTTAATGGCAGGATTTGGGTTTTAAAGTAAGATAATCTCACACCTATAACAAGATCAGTTCTGCATTAGACACATGCCCTGGATCACCTTCAGAAATCATTGTTGACCACATAAAATGCACACATTTTAAGCTACTCATTTTGTAAAATAATAGTTAAACTCTAACTATTGATATCCAAAGATATTAACTTTATGTTTCATGAAATATGAAATAAAACGCTAACTACAAACCAGGCACATACTTCAAATGGCATTCTAGAGTTTAAAGCATCAAAAGGTTTTAAATACATGGTACCATTTTATATTGCAGAGCTTTCTTAAGGTTGTAAGTATGATGAAGAGACACATTTCAGCATCCCTGGAAGGTTGTATAAAATTTAAATAAGCATATTCAAAATGACAATATAGTTTTATATTTATAAATGTAAAGGAAAAGTCACTTTTTAAAAAACGTTTATTTATTTTGAGAGAGAGAGAGAGAGAGAGACAGAGAGTGAGAGCTCTAGCGCACGGGGAGCACAGAGAGAGGGAGAGAGAATCCCAAGCAGGCTCAATGCTGTCAGCACAGAGTCCGACACAGGGCTTGATCTCACGAACCACTAGATCATAACCTGAGCTGAAATCAAGAGTTGCATGCTTAACTGGCTGAGCCACCAAGGTGCCCTGAAAGTCACCATTTTTTTAACACAAATCCAGAAAGTAGGTTTATAAAGAAAGTTCTACTTCTTCGCACATTATCGATTCTCAAAACAGGAAGAGTTATTTTGGATATGGAATATGTTTCTGAGATGTTTGTTTTTAATGGAATACAGTTTATATTATAAAAACTTGAGATCCTCCAATAGAACAAAAACATGCAATAGAGACTAAACTGGGGCCCAGAGACCTGGATTTCAGCCATTGTTCAATATATAGCCCTAAGGATTTAGACTGCTCAATTTGGACTTGCTTAGCTTAGCAGCCCTGTGGGTCTGTCCCTTACTTGCAGAATCATATAATTCATATAATAGCCCCCATGTTGTTTACAGTGTCCTCTGTTGTTAAAAAAAAGTGGTTTCAATTAATAATCAAATTATTTCAGATGTGCACTTATTTAAAATATTTTTTGAGAATCTAGTGAATTATATTCTCCCCAAATTTTAAGTGGTTATCCTTAATACTATAGGTTATATATATAATATATATATATATTAAATATATATAATAAAATATTAAAATAATATATTTTATATATAGTAAAATACTAAAATAACTGGGAAAATCAATGGAAAGGTATTTACAGTTCATTAAATCTGTGCAAAGCAATGTGATTAGAAATGGGAGGGTTACAGAGATTCAGAAACCTTTACAAATCAGTCTTCTTTATTTCCCCCCCTTCGTTTCTCATATATCAAAAGGAGAAATCAAATAAACCAAAATAAAACTTGGTTATAGTAAATTGGATGAAGGGTCAGACCACTAGGGCATTTGTTGTTTTTATCTTCCATCATCCCTTTATTCCTTTTTTAAAATAAACAGTTCATTGGTGAAGCCACTCTGGAAAACAGTATGGAGTTTCCTCAAAAAGTTAAAAATAAATTACACTATGACCCAGCAATTGCACTACTAGGTATTTACCCAAAGGATACAAAAATACTGATTTGAAGGGGCACATGCACCCTGATGTTTATAGCAGCATTAGCAACAATATCAACAATCTGAAACAAGTCACAAACTATGGAAAGAGCCAAATGTCTATCTATTGATGAACGGATGAAGAGGATATGATATATATATTTACTCAGCCATCAAAAAGAATAAAATCTTGCCATTTGCAAGGACATGGATGGAACTAGAGTGCATTATGAAATAATTCATGAAATTGGTGAAATAAGTCAATCAGAGAAAGACAAATACCATAAAACTTCACTCATAGGTGGCATTTAAGAAACAAAACAGATGAGCATACAGATGAGGTGAGTGGAAGGAGAAAAAAAGGGAGGAGGGAAACAAACCATGAGAGACTCATAACTATAGAGAACAAACTGAAAGTTGATGGTGGGAGGTGGGCAGGGGGTGGGCTAAATGAGTGATGGTTATTAAGGAAGGCACTTGTAATGAGTACTAGATGTTGTATGTAAGTGATGAATCACTAAATTCTACACCTGAAACCAATTTTACCTTATATATTAACTAATTAGAATTTAAATAAAAACTTGAAATAAAAAAATTTCATTGAGATATGATCAACAACAAAAAAGCTGTACATATGTAATGTACACAACTTAATGAATCTGAAGAGAAGTATACATTTGTGAAATCATCACTACCATCTGTGTCGTAAACATATCTATCACTTCCAAATACTACATGATAAGAAATCTAAAATTGTCCTTTTTTTTTCTCTAATAACACTTCCATGCTTTTTCCTTTGGGGCAAATTTTTGGGAAGTAGATATTAACCACTCTTATTGAGAATATAACAAAACCACTCAATCATTTGTACCCATCCCAACTGTAAGTTACAAAATATTGGAAGGATTTTAATTTGGCTATAGGAACCTATGTGATCAGCAAACTTGAATGCAGTATAATGAAATTGGGAAAAAATAAAGGAGCCAAGGCATATGAAACACTTTGGCTTCAAAAATGTTACTTCTCAACAAACATTTACTGAGGCCCTACTATGAATTAAGTTTATTAGAAATGCAAAGATGAAAAACACACCATCTGTAGTCTAAAATATTTACTCTCTACTTGCAAGAGGATAGATAGCAAAGAGATAATTAAAATTAATAATGAATGCTGTGAGAAAAGTGGACATGGGTAACTACAAGGTTTCATGGGGGAGATAAAATGAGGGATCGAGTGCAGTACCCACATTGGAAGGACACTTTAGAAGATGCTGATGCTGATTTCTAAAACATCAACAAAGGTTAGAGTCATTAAAATCTGATCCATGCAAAAGACCAAGCACATGTGAAGATATAAGAAGATAAAGCCTTATTTTTGGTGGGATCCAAATCTACGAGGATGAGAGTAGAGAGTGAATGAGGATTTAAGCAGTTTATGTCGGAAAGGCCCATTACAACAAACTAAGAAGTGTGCACAATAGCCTAAAAGATGTTGGAAGCCATTGAAGAATTTTAATGAAGGAGTGGTTTTTCTTTTATTCATTGTTTTAACTGAAATATAGTTGACATATAATATATTAGTTTCAGGTGAACAACAGTGATTTGGTGATCATATACACTACAAAATGGTCATCATGATAAGTATAGGTAACATCTGTCACCCTACAAAATTATTACACTATTATTGACTAGATCCCCATGCTGTATTTTCATGCCTGTAACTTATCTTTCATAACTAGAAGTTTGTACCTCTTAATCCCTTTCAGTTATTTTTTCCATCTACCCATTCCTGTCCCCTCTGTCAACCACCAGTTCTCTATAGTTATGAGTCTGATCTCATTTTTGTTGTCGGTTTGTTTGTTTTTTTCAGATTTCACATATCAGTGAAATTATATGGTATTTGTCTTTCTCTGACTTATTTTACATAGCATAATACCCTCTGGGTCTGTCCATTTTATTGTAAATGGCAAGGTTTTATTCTTTTTTATAACTGAATAATATTCCATTGTGTGTGTGTGTGCGCGCACGCGCGTGTGTGCACGCCATATCTTCTTTATCGAAGAACACTTAGATTGCTTGCATATCTTGACTATTGTAAATAATGTTGCAGTAAACATAAGCTCATTCTCCCCCCCGTCATACCCTCCCTCAGTACCACTATCTCACAGCAAGCCAGGGGTCCAAAGGTAACCAGGCTGGGGATCTCAACCCAGACAAGATGTAGCAATGCCTTGGGTCTGAGACTTCCCCAGGCTGCTTTCCTGCCTGCCCTACCTGTCTTACGTTGTATGGCTTTTTTTTATTTGTTTCATTAATTGTTGTTTTTTAATTATTTTAAATGAAATTGTCATTATTTAAATGCAATATCTCTCTATACAGACTGGCTGGGCCAGTCTGGGCCCTGCATGTGGCCATCCCACAGTATTTTGTACAACAGAGTCCCACACCCAGAAGCCTGGCTCCCAGCCTTTCCAAAGGCCCCTATTTGGAAGCCTGAGCATCACCAGACCCTAGAGTCTGCTAAGGAAAGCATGCCTAGGCCATTCACCTTTCTACCCACCACCTGCCAATCCCAGTTACTGGGGGGACCTGGGAACTATTGGAGACCATCTGGGAAGTGGACAAGGTTGGGGATGCGGCACTCTTTCCCTCCCGCAGTCCATAGATGGGGCCTGCTTCCTACCCTTCCCTCATGCCCCGTTCCACTTGGTGCTGTTGAGCAGGGGCCCTACCAGAAACTGACCAACTCTTCAAAGGCCCATAGTGTTTATATGTGCACAAGTAGAGTCAGAGGGTTACGTGAGGATCTGTGCCCAAGTGTTATCCCCTAAACCCTGAGGAGGGTAAGGAAGGGCAAAGACAGTCTCTGGGGTCAATCTCAGATAGGTGGTTAGCTCCTCATCCTCCACTCTAAACCCTAAAGCTCTTGAAAGGGGTGGGAGCCCTCCTAGTGGGGTTTAGGGTGTTAGGTTCCTGAATGCACCTTATTTGCTGTATGAATATTAAAGTCTAATGTGAAAAAAAAATCTAGTATCTTTTCAAATTAGTGTTTTTCTTTCCTTCAGATAAATACCCATAAGTGGAATTACTGGATCATGTGCTACTTTCACTTTTAGTTTTTTGAGGAACCTCCATACTGTTTTGCACAGTGGCTGCACCAATTTACATTCTCATCAACAGTACATGGGTTTTCCTTTTCACACATCCCCTAACATTTTTTATTTCTTTTCTTTTTGATACTAGTCACTTATGTGAGGTGATATATCACTGTGGTTTTGATTTGAATTTTTCTGAGAAGTGCTGATTTGGGGCATCTTTTCATGTGTCTGTTAGCCATTTGTATGTATTCCTTGGAAAAATATCTTTAAGATTCTCTGCCCATGTTTTAACCTGAATATTATTGTTTTGTTGTTGTTGTTGAGTTATATAATGTATTTATATATTTTGGATATTAACCCCTTATTGATATATCATTTGCAAGTATCTTCTTCCATTCCATAGCTTCTCTTTTTGTTTTATTGATGGTTTCGTTTGCTGTGTAAAAGCTTTTTAGTTTGATGTCATCCCAATTATTTATGTTTCCTTTTGTTTCTCTTGCCTTGGGAGACAGAGCCAGAAAAATATTGTTAAGGCTAATGTTCAAGAGTTTACTGCCTATCATTTTAGGAGTTTTATGGCTTTAGGTCTTCCATTTAGATCTTTAATACATTTTTAGATTATTTTTTGTATGCTATAAAAAAGTGGTCCAGTTTCATTCTTTTGCATGTTGCTGTTCAGTTTTTCCAGCACCATTTTTTGAAGAGACTGTCTTTTCCCCATTGTATATTCTTGCCTTCTTTGTCATAGATTAATTGACCATAGAAGTGTAGGTTTATTTCTGGGCTCTCTATTCTGTTCCATTGATCTATGTGTCTAATGAAAGAGTGGTTTTTAAATTGCATTTATAATTTGGAAAGCTCTCTTTGGCATCAGAGGGGAGGCTAACTTGGGCTGCTGTGGTAAACTTGAAGAGGAATGATAAAGTCTTGGACCAGGGTAAAGACAGTAATCAGTGATGGTAAATATACTTGAGTAGGTTCAAGAGATATTAATCCTGTCTTTCCTTAACCAAACCGTGGGCTCATGATCTATGATAAACCAATCCTACTAGCTTTTCTAGATCAAGACACATGAGTATAATGATACTGTGATAGAAGAATGTTTAGAACTCATTCATTTCAGTAGTGCTTTCTGATGCAAAGCTCCAGGGACTAGTGATGTCCAGACACCTGGACATTCCTTAGTTTTTGCCACAGATTTTTGCCTTTCAGTTGATACTCTGAGTTAACTACTAGCATTTCAACAAATTCTCATTATGTACAATAAAGCTGCCTGCAGTCGGAGAACGCTTAACTGCTAAATATTCCAGTGCAAATGAACAACTACAGTTAAAAGTAAAAATAATCCTCATAATTTGATACAGGGTTGTTTGAGATAACAAAAATCCTGGCTTTAAAATACACTATGAATATACCAGGAATTCAGTTAAGTGTTTTATAATAAATGTAAATAATTGCTTCAACTTTTTCTAAGGTTAGAAATAACAAAAATTTTGAAATAAATAAACTTTTTAAAAGGAGGCCATAAAAGCAAGATTTCTAATACAGGGTTTACTTGGAAAAATCCTTTGTCATTTTGTTTTCTAAGTGTTTCATACATTTACTACATAATTTAAATGTAAAACTAGCTTTTACTTCATCATCAAATATGGAGAAACTAGACAAAATGAGTAACTTGGGACAAAACAGTGAAGTGGTCCTTAAATAAAGTTTAAACCAAAAATAAAAACTGATGGTTCCAAATATTAAAACTGTCTTTGAGAGGTTAAAGAAGTAAAATTTGAACAAAGCAAAGGAATATTTTACATTGAAGAAATGTACACAAAAACATCCTCTCTGAAGTAACTACTACCGTCAGAACAACAAAATTCATAGTTACATGGATAGTATAATTAAAGTGTAAATTAGGTACATCTAAAAAGAAAAATGTTGGAATCCTATAAGAAAAAAAATCAGTTAAGAAGAAATATGTTTTCAGGGCGCCTAGGTGGCTCAGTAAGTTAAACATCCAACTCTTGATTTCAGTTCAGGTTGTGATCTTGTGGTGGTGGGATCAAGCCCTGCATCTGGCTCTGCATTGAGTGTGAAGCCTGACTGGGATTCTCTCTCTCTCCCTCTCCCCCTGCCCCTCCCATGCTCTCTCTCTCTCTCTCTCTCTCTAATCTCTCTCTTAAAGAAGAAGAAGAAGAGGAAGAAGAAGAAGAAGAAGGAGGAGGAGAAGGAGGAGGAGGTGGAGGAGGAAGAGGAGGAGGAGGGGGAGGGGGAGAAGGTGAAGGAGAAAGAAGGCAAAGGAGAAGGTGAAGGCGAAGGCAAAGGAGAAGAATAAATATGTGTTCTTACTAGGACTTGAAGCTCTTTGATGGCCAGGGACACACGTTCATTAAATCAATTAAATCATTAGTAGGCACCAAGTCATATGTGCTGTGTACTTTGAGCCTTTGAGGAACTCAGGGGAACAGGTCTGAAATAAATATAATGTTGTCTTGGTCCACAAAGAAGAAGCAGTCATGGAATAACTCATTACACTAAATGTGATCAATGCCATCACAGGGCTAGGACCACAAAAGAAATATAGCAGTCTTTTCTACTTGCAGAGTGAAGAAAGACCTCAAGGACAGACTTTTTAAGGCATAACTTATGAGTATCATAGAATAGGTGTGTTTATGTGTGTGTTTAGTAATAGAATAATAGATGAGTCTTTTATGTGGCTGAACTTGAGTATTAGTAAAATGGGGTAAGTGGAGTAGAGGGAGATAGAAGTGGAAAATCTTGAGGACAGATTGTAAAAGATATTTAATAATGTGCTAAGTTATCTGAATTACTATCAACAACATGAAGTCACTAAAGGTCTTTAAGCAAGAAAATGACATGATTAATTGAGTTTGAATGATATTCTTACCTATCATGCAGAAGACAATAGGCAGGAAAGGAAACCAAGGGACTTACCAGGAGGCTAGTGTGACAGTTCTGAGGAGAAATAATACACAATAAATATGGTGTTTACACAGAGGAAGATATATATATATTTTAAATCTAGTAATCAATTAGATTTGAAGAGCAAGGAATTTGAAAATGACTCCAAGTTTCCTAGCATTAGTAACTTGTTATATAGGTAGTAATTGAAGACTTAAGGAAAATGAAAACTTGGAGAAAAGACAAAGAGGTCCTATTTATATACACTAGTGGAGATGCTTGACCAGCAGACAAAATGTAAAAAGATAAATACATAAATATTAGCACTGTTTATATGCATCTTGTAGTCAACTAGTGTATAAGAGATAATTAAAATTATTGAAGTAGATTCATGCTCTAGGAAATTGCATTTATAATGAGATTGGAAATGTACTAATGACAGAATATATGATCTAAAGGTCAGGGAACAGAAGAAGAGGAAAGAGAAAGAATAGGCAGATTACCCAGATGAAAAACAAGAAAAAGTAGAACCCCGAAGTCTAAGGGAGAAGAAATCACAAAGATGAAAAAGATGGCTGGCAGTAGACAAATATTGGTTTTATTTTCTCTTTTTGTTCCATTCTATACAATTAAATGACACCTAGTTGACATATTTCATATGGCCAAATGATTGCTTTTTTTAAATCCTTTAGGATACAGTAACTTCTAATAGGAATATAAAAATTATCTATTTTGGTTTACATTTTGAGGAGCAGAATCTTTTAATATTATATATTTATCTTCCTAAAAAGTACTGAGTTTCAGAATTAAAACAGATATCACTTTAACCTACTTAAAACAATCTAATTTGTTGAGAATAAAATTCAATTTCTTATACATTTTTAAGTACACCAAATGAAATAATATAATAACTAGATTGTTAACATTCTCAAATTTTATTATAAAGTTAAGGACTGACCCAGATGGCCTTAGCATTTCTCTTGGCTTAACGAATCTTTGGACAGACTTCTTCCTGCCTGTCAGCCCCTGATCTGCCTTTCCACAGAGCATTTGCTTTAGAGAATGTGTTATTGCAAATTCTTTCTCTGCCCTTTGGAGAAGTAAATCTTTTTAAAAACCTCTTGCTGGTTTTAGAACCCAGGACAGTCTTTCTCAAGGATCTGGGAGCCATTCCTTTGAAGTGTAATTGTCAAGGAAGATAGTATCCCTACCTCTCAGTCTCTGTGGAAGGGTAAGAACCTAACTTTGATGTATACTTTGATCCAAGTTGTAAAACTACCTTCTGTCAAGAATATTGTAGAAAGTTTGCTTTTCCTTTGGCTAATTAGCAAACACAGATGACCCACCCCTCCCTCCATCCCCAGCTCTTAGAAGCCCTCCCACCCTTTGTTTCAATGGAGTTGAGCTCAGAATGAGTTCTGGTTTCTCTCCCCTTTTGAAATAGATTTGAATGAAGTCTTTCTTGTCTTTAACTGTCTGGTGCAATTTCTGCTTTGACAGTACTTAATGTATAAAATCCACAACAATGAGTAGTCTAACACATAGGATTAGATTCAATGGGTTTGTCTTTACATTTTCCCTTTGTTCAGTACTGAAGTATACATTTTGCAGAACAAAGTTAGAAATCTGTCCTTGGCATTTCCAGTATATGAAAAAGATTGTTGTTATGTACTTTTACTTGTTCTTCAGCTCCTTTACAAATACATGTTATATGGGAACAATCTGGTTTGTCTGCTCTTCAATTGGCAAAGTAAAAATTAAATGAAAATATCAGTATTTTTTATCATTTATTAAAAGCACTCATTGATTTTATCAGTACAGTGTACTGAATCACAATGAAAAATACCCCCCGCAGGTTTAATCATACACAATATAAATCAAACAAAATAAAATTGTAGGTGAGGGAGATTTAGGTATAATCTCTACAAAATCACTGTCATTTCAGTGACTGGCTTCATTTAGAAAAGGAAAGTTAATATCACATGTTAAAATCAATGAACCTAAAAATTTACTTTCAACATTTAAGAGAGACAAATTTCCCCAAACACGGCAGGTATACATATAATTAAATGTGGTATAACAAGAGAGTTTTTCCTAGAATGGTGAGAACAGTAATTCTAAAACCTCACAAGAGTCTAGAAGTATACAATTTGTGTGAAATGATTACTAAATTTCTCTGATGACCTATTATATTTAGTATCATTTCCAAAAATGCATTTGTTAAATTACAACCACTACTTGAGGAGAAATTTGGCATGCCACACAATCACTGGGCTATAAGCATTCTTCCATGTTATGTAATAAAACACTTTATTTCTAGAAATAGCTGTTAAGGCTAAACCATCTCAGATAAATAAATGCTTATGACATGTCTGAATGTCTCCAGTAAATGGTACTAAATACACTACATATTAAAATGGAGACAAAGTTTTCATATCTTTTAATATGTTTCAAAACATCTTGAATACAAGTATAGCAGTGGTCTTTCCAGAGCCTCTGGTTTTACCCCATGTACACTTTGAAGTCCAGGTCATAACTTTTAACCATCTCATAACAGATTATACCTACAATTTATCGATAATATGTTTATAATGTGGGTAGATTTATGAGCTTCCTATTGTATGTTAAGCCCCAACCCCTTCCTTTTAGGCATAAGAGACGTCAGTCTCATACCCTCTTAGAATTCTACACTGTCCACACAGGCTTCTTACTGTAAATACCATGGAATCTCTGCTTGTGGGCTTTTATCTGTCCCTGGGAGCATGGTAACCTCACAAAGAAGAGAAATGCTTCCCATAAGCAGTTCTCAATAAATGATTATAGACCCTAGTTTCCTTGTCATAGTTAGAATGACTCTGATATGTGTTCTACACTGTAATTCCATAGATTCTTGGCAGAATTGAGTTTTAGTTGCCACAGTAATCGC
This sequence comes from Puma concolor, assembly GCF_028749965.1. Classification (NCBI taxonomy): domain Eukaryota; kingdom Metazoa; phylum Chordata; class Mammalia; order Carnivora; family Felidae; genus Puma; species Puma concolor. The sequence continues at coordinate 120,975,088 of NC_141675.1, forward strand.
TTGCTTGATCATTCCCTTTCATGGATTTCTGTTTCTCTTTGTCTTACCACCTGAGTCCCCTACCAGTGTTTCCAGTAAGCAGCTCAGAAATATATTACTTGCACTCATAGCATTTTCTGTTGCCTACCTTTCTTGCCATTGCAAGCACTGCTAAGATACACATGAGCTTTAGACACACTTTTATAGCAAAAAGGAGAAGGTTCACCTTGTAAAATATGCAGGAAACCTTCATAGAAATTTTCACTGCATCATTTTTAAGTCTCTAGTATTTTTCTCCTTAGTTATGTCACAACCTTCTCTTCCTTCACATTATATTTTAAAATAGTTTCTGTTATGATGAAGAATTCACTTTCTACACTCAGCTTGCACAATTGACACAAAAACAAAGCCCCAGTACTGCGCCTCAATCAGATCTTCTATTTTTTTTAGTGTGTTCTTCTAATGGGCCCTCTTGTTTCATAGGCACATAGCCCTAGAAAAAAAAAACTAAAAGCTTTTCCTTGCTTAATTTTCAAATTCAGAATAAAATGGTGACAGGCAAATTGTTTCCAGGTTTAAAAATTAAAAAGCCTCAGTTTCACACATTTACATATATGAAAAATGTGCCCACAAAGGAGGGACACTGTACCTGAAAGTATGAGAAAAGAATTGAGATAAAAATAAAAATGGTTCCAGAGTATCTAGCAATGTCTCAGAGATTGAAATCTTCTGGATTCTAACAAGCCAATTCAAATAATCACACTTGCAAATGCATTGTGTGCAGTATTTACTTTAATCTTTATTGTCGTACTGTGTACAGGATAAAATTAATATATCTATTTTACATAAGAAGCGAAGGCAAAGAAAGGTTGAGGGGGAAAAAAATCTCCAGATTCTTACAAGTAGATAGTTTCAGAATTCAACCAGTGTTATCTGGTTCCAGAGCTAGTGTTTTTGAGCACCATGTGATTCTACTTTTGTCTACCTGATATTTCCTTTCACTAAGAAACATCTGTTTTGAGAAGAGTAAATAGTGGGCTTCCCTGGGACTTAAGGTGACTATCTCTCCAAAGCCATCCCATTACCTTTGTTAGTAATCCAAACTCAACTACATTTAAATCTGTAATTTAACTTCCCAGGTACTTGGTCACAGGGAATAGGGTTTGCCATAGATAGCAAAATCTTACATCCTCCATTATAAAGTAAGTATATATCTTTTGGTATTCACCTATGAGTTTGTTCAACATATGGATGTTGAACTAGAATTGTCCTAGAATAATCAGACAATGATTACTAGATACTAGAAAAGTGATTTCTGAATATGTAAATCTGAAGATTGAAAACATGAAAATGGTAACTTTAAAGGTCGGAGAATAGCCAGCTGATGTACTCAGACAGCCACATCTTCCTTGAACCCTCAGTGGTGTCGTATGGAAACATGATTTTGGTTTCAGTGTTGCCACTAAAAATAACCAATATTTGAGTGAAATGAGTATGCACTTTGTAGTCAACAGAATCCCGCTCTATACCTGATATTTACCTGGGCAATGACTTAACTAATTTGATATTACATTTTATTTCTGTCAAATAAATACAATAATATTTAAATAGTTCTGTTGTTTTGAGGATTCAAGACAATATGTTGTCTATTTTAGAAATTTTTGGTGTTGAAACCAGGAGTCAATCCTCAGTCTTTACCAGCATTATCCAACTAATCACTTCACCTTGGATTCACTTTTTATTTGGCCTCCAGGATACTACATTTTTTTAAAATGTTTATTTATTTATTTTTGAGAGAGAGAGAGAGAGAGAGCATGAGTGGGAGAGAGAGAACCCCAGCAGGCTCTGCACTGTGGGGTCGAATGTGGGGCTTGATTTCGTGAACCATGAGATCATGACTGAGATGAAATCAAGAGTTGGATGCCTAACTCACTAAGCCACCAGGCACCCCCAGGATACTACATTAAAAAAAAAATCTAGGGGCGCCTGGGTGGTTCAGTCGGTTAATGTCCAACTTCAGCTCAGGTCATGATCTCGCAATCCGTGAGTTTGAGCCCCGCGTCAGGCTCTGTGCTGACAGCTCAGAGCCTGGAGCGTGTTTCGGATTCTGTGTCTCCCTCTCTCTCTGATCGTCCCCCGTTCATGCTCTGTCTGTCTCAAAAATAAATAAACATTAAAAAAAAATTAAAAAAAATCTAACTGGTGGCTACTCTGTTTCCTTTAGTGGGCTCCTCATTTCTGGCCCATTTTTCAACATTGGTATTTTCCATGTTTGTTCTTGGTCCTCTTCTAAATTTGTATTCACTTCTTTGGTGATCTTATTCAGTCTCTTAGCATTAAATACTGTTTAGATATTGATGACTTTTAGGTTTATATCTATAGCCCAGGCCACTTTTACAAACCACAGATGTATACCTAGCCACCTATTTTAAAGTGAATGTTTTTTAGAAATCTCAAAATTGACATTCAGTATTTTACATGTGATTTTGCCCCAAATCCTCAGTTGGTAGAAATTTCATCCTTCCAGCCACTCAGATCTCAGTCCTTTCATTTTCCCACACCACATATCAAATCTTTCAGGAGACTCTGTGGCTCTAGAATCTGACCACATCTGCTATCACACTGGTCTCACTAAACATGTACTTGAAGGGCTGTCTAATTTAGTCTCTTAATAGATCTCACTGTTTTCATTGTTGACCTCCCAGGGCAATCTCTACAAGGGTTTTATCATTTAAACTTTTTTTTTTTTTTAATTTTTTTTTTCAACGTTTATTTATTTTTGGGACACAGAGAGACAGAGCATGAACGGGGGTGGGGCAGAGAGAGAGGGAGACACAGAATCCGAAGCAGGGTCCAGGCTCTCAGCTGTCAGCACAGAGCTTGACATGGGGCTCAAAACCATGGACCGCGAGATCATGACCAGAGCTGACGTCAGACGCTTAACTGACTGAGTCACCCAGGAGCTCCAAGGTTTTTATCATTTTAGCAACCTTATTGTGTTATGATCTGCTTAAAACCCTCTGGAAGCACCTAATTGCATTCAAAGTCAATGGCAATATCTCACAATGGCTTACAAAATCTAACATGATATGGTCCTCGTTATTTTTTTGATGTCATCTTCCTCTGCTCTCTTCACTCTTTATTCCATTTCAGCTTTATTCTTGCCATAGGACCTTTGCATAAGCTTTTTTTTTTTTTTTTTTTTTTTTTTAACCAAGAGATTCTCTTCTCTGAGATAAAAAAGTTTATGGCTAACTCCAATACCTTCTGCAAATTTTTATTTGACTGGTACCTTTTCATTAATTCCTACCATTACCACCAATTTAAAATTACAATCTAAAAACAAACAAACAAGACAAAAAAATAAATAAAATTACAATATGCCTTACCCATCTCCATTCACTTTTACCTTTGAGTTTTTCCATTACCACTTATCACCTTTTGATGAATTATACTACTTTTTTTATATTAAATGCATATTTAGTCATTGGCTCCATGGTAATATGAAATTCAGGCAGGCAAGGATCTATATCTTCTGGGTAATTGACAATATCCAAATACTTAGAATGGCACCTGATGTAAGTAGACATTTAATAGATTACCATGCCTGGCAAAAAGTAGTGGCTATCATTATTGCCTATCCAGTCCACAGTTTATCATCAGTTATTGAATATTGCCCAGAGGTCAGCATATTCCTATTTATCATATTTTATTTAATAGGCAATGAAATTGTACATAGGCAATCCTTGAATAAAATGTAGCATAAAATTTTAATGCTATATCAAACAGGAACTCAGAAGAATTACTAGAAAAAAATCTTAAAACTAGGTTTCAGTGAATCATGAAGCTAGAGACAACCATGATGGGGATAAAAGAAATAATGATAGTGGAGGCTGTAGTGAGTCACCCACGTCCCCAGCTAAAGGAAAGCTGGCTGGTGACAGCTCATAGATAAGCTCTTCTCCAGGTATTACTCTCAGCTGGAGAACAATGATTTGCTCAAGAATGTGGTTCCTTCATTATGGGCAGCTGATATCTATTGACTTGTCAATGCAGGGTATAAAAACCCAGCCCCTTGCTTGATTTGAAGTTGGAGATCTTAATTCCAGCGTTGTGTATGAGATTGCTAGTGGCCTCTGTCACAAAGGTACAAACTTCCAATTCCTCCTTTTAGCTAATTTTGTTTCTCTTGCTCCCTTTGAGTTTTTTGCAACCAGAAATGTTCCCCAGTACAAGTCCTGCACATCAATCTCTATTTCAGAGTCTTTTTGGGGGAAACCTACCTAAGACAGTTTGTACCAGAAATGATCCTAGAAATCATAAACTAAATGGTATTTTGGATTGTGTTACCTGATGCCTGGCTGAAAATGAGGACCATATCACTGGAGGTATGCTGTTTCAATGAAACTTTAAAATTTTCACTCGTGTTAAACTGGGATGGAATAATGGTGGGAGGGAATGTGCTGACTGTTGCAACATCTCAGACATCTAAGAATTGAGAGAAAGTAGTATTTCGAGGACTCTGAAATCCTTTGTTGCATACTAATACATTAGGGAAAGAAAAAGAAAGACTGGAGATGATTAATCACCAATTTAGGTGAAGTATGAAAGCTAGATGACCTTGTAAGCAGCATAAAGTTATTTTCATCTCTGAAGGTCAAAACAGCTATGCATGAGGCCTACCATTTAATTATAAGAATAAAGGAGCTTTAGAATGAAAAAGAAAGAAAAGTTCAAATTCTGAACTCTACAAGCATGTTTATCCAAAGGTTAAGGTCTTAACTGAAAAGGCCTGAGACCCTGTTAGGGTCTCACAGGTAAGATAAGAACTGGATAAATGCATTTAAATTTCTAGATTCCTTACACACAGTGGGGCCTTGGAGAATGATCCACATCTCCCTTAAAAGGCTAGAGTTCCAGTCTTAGAAGAGGTTGATTCAGACACACTCTGCTTCTATCCCCACTTCCAGTCTGGGTTGCCATACCAAAAACTTGGGTTTAATCACATCATAACCCAACTGAGGCAGTGCTGGGACTACAAAAGGAGGAAATGGAATGCACCCTGAAAAAAGCTATAGGACATAGACAAAAGTTACTGGTAGGGGCCAAGAAAAGTATATATAGATCCTGAGAGGCTAGATTGAGAAGGGTCTAGGGGAGAGGTGTTGTTTGTTTGAATATATAAGCAGTTGTGGTAGGGGCAATGGTGCCCCCATCTGACCTCCATAAATCTCCACTTCCTAATCCGTGTCTCTCACATCTTTCATGTTGTCTAAGGAGAATTAAAATAGAAAATGGAACTAAGTTTGCTAATCTTACCTTAAAATGAGAGTGTTATTCTAGATTATCTAAGTTTTTCAGTAGAATTATAACGGTTCTTAACACTATAAGGGAGTAGAAAACAAAAGCCGGAAAGGAGATATGACTATTCAATCAGAGTGATGCCAGGTGAGCAGGATTCAACCTGCTATTGCTTGCTTTGAGGATGAAGAAATAGTGGCAAGACACCAAGGAATTTGAGCAGCCTCTAAAAGCTGGAAAAGGCAAGAATAATGGGTCCTACCCTAGGAATTCCAGAAGTAACAGGGGTGCCTGGGTGGCTCAGTTGGTTAAACATCTGACTTCAGCTTAGTTCATGATCTCACAGTTTGTGAGTTTGAGCCCTGCACTGAGCTCTGTGCTGACAGCTCAGAGCCTGGAGCTTCAGATTCTGTGTCTCCCTCTGTCTCTGTACCTCCCCAGCTTGTGCTCGCTCGTTCTCTCTCTCTCTCTCTCTCTCTCTCTCAAAAATAAATACATAAGCTTAAAGAAAAAGAAACTCCAGAAGTACCACAGCTCTGGAAAATCTTAGCCTACTGAGACACATTTTAGATGTCTGTCCTCAAGTTTTGGAGACTTGTTGTAGCAACAACACTTCTTCATGAAATAGGATAGAGCAGCTTGGAAAGGATCCCATGAGATGGTGCTAAGATGGTACTAGAAGGATGAATAAAACCATGACCTGCACTAAGCAAAATATTTATGCCTCAATTGCCGAGGCCCCTATCACCTGGAAGAATGATCATCTCAGCCTTGAAGGAAGGAAGTGGGCAGCCACCTCAATATCTGTTACAGTTTACCAATGCCTTTCAGATGCATTTGCTTCATGTACTTTTGCTCCATCTGGGAAAATTTCCAGAATAATTCTTTAGAGTGTGAGCTGCTGATGGCATACTGTTAATTTTTCTTCCAGAATTGTTCTTAGCAGAAGAGCTCTGCCTTTCCCAAAGTTAGTATCTTCCTCAGAAAAAGTGTGGTTGGTTTGTGAGGGAGTACAAAGACCTAGATCTTTCTCCTCAACTTGAGGCCATTAGGAAGGATCATCCCAGTTCCAGAGCTTCCTGTGGAGAGTAGCTGAGATACCTGTGGAAACCACACCACATTTCAACCTTTTCTTCCGCCCAGTACTATTTCTTAATTGCTTCCAGGTGTTGTTCTCTAGAGCGAGGGCCAATAAACCTGCATGCAACTGTCCATTTTGGAGTTTGTTTCCAGAGAATTCATCGAATGACTTTCTGAGGAAAGAAAATAACCTCTCTGCCCTTTGAAATAGTGATTTCCTAAGTAAGGGGCTACAAGCAGATCAATGTATCCTCAGATTTTCAGAGGGTCAAAGGTTGAGCTTATCTCAATATTAGCTTTCAAGTTATAGAGCTTTTTATTGTGACCTAAAGAAAGCTGCTTTGATAAGATGGATTGGGGGAGAATTTGTAGCCCACTTCTACTGTTTGATGTGATCCAGGTGTGTTGACTTATCCTAAGAATGAAATGCTATTGCTGGTTTAAGATATAACCAGCATGAGTTTGAGCATTGGCTCTGGAACCTATACTCAGGAGGCAATTACTTCATTCATTCATTCAACAAGTGAATGAGTGTTTGTCAAAACTTTATAAAATTCTTGGCACTGATCCAGACGTAGGGCTAGCACAACTGGGGAGAAGAGACCCTGTTCTTGTCTCTTCAGATAGGGTAGAGACTTGTAAACATACACTTTTGATATTTGATGATGAGTGCTGTGAGGTAAAAACAGAACATACCTAGGCAAGGTGGAATAATACAGCAAAGCAAAAGCAAATGCAAAGGCCCAAACTTCAGAGACGATAGCCTGGTATTGCTCAGGGACTTGAAATACTTAAGCATCTCTGTAGGCTAGAATGGAAGGAAAGAGGAAGATGAGAGAAGGGGTGAGCAAAAACCAAATTGTGAAATGTCTTGTAGGTAGGTCATGTTAAGAGTTTAGACTTGATCCTGAAAGACAGAGGGAGATTTGGAGGATTTTAAACAGGGAGTGATAGGATCATATTTGCCTTTCAGAAATATCAGTGTGACACTCTCACAGAGCATGGCTCAGATGACACAATCTGTAGCAGTTTCTGCTACTAGGGAACTTGATAGCATCAAGGCTCTGTAAACCTTGATCTCTCAGTGGCCTGTAGAGATTTAATATAGTTAGGGCTCTGACACCTTTTATTCATAGGATGCAAATAGATAAAGAACATCAGGAAACTCTAACCAAGAAAACACACAAAACACCTCGGAAATTATTGGTCTAGTCACCATAGTTTCTCAAATATACACATGATATAATTTGTGGCATGATTAAATAGGACCTCTCAGATCACAGAACTATTCTTTGACTACATTTTTAAAAAGCAATTCTGCTCGGGGCATAGGCTATCAATTAACGAACAATGAATCTTCGCCTTATTTCCATCAGTATTTTCAAATTTTGTTCAAAGATTCCAAAGATGAATAATCATGGGTGGTAATAACACAATAACATTTTTGTAATGGTCTAGAAAATGCCATTTCCTTTAGATACCAGAGAAAAAGCCATGTCCTTGTCTGGAATTTCATTTTCATAAGCTTCAGTAAAAATCTTAGAATCTTAGCTCTTGGAGAACACTGTTATTACTCCAGCGAAGGTTCATCTGACCCTAGGCAGTAGGAAATCTTAATTTGTGATGTCAGAAATTATCAGAAATGTTGTCTTTCCTATAGCCGAATGTAGCAGGACTTACTTCCAGCTCACCTTGTTAAAGCTGGATTGTAAACAGCCTTATCCAAAACATTTAGTTTTCAGATCTAAGTCTCATTAAAAGCAACTGATCAGGATAATAAAAAGCCTTTTTAGGCTCCGTCGGCCATCATAATGCCAAGTGAGCAGTTGTGAAGCCTGGACAAGAAAACAATATGAACAAATGTTTGCTCTACAAATCTAAAATATAAATCAAATGATATGGGGGTCCCTATAGCAGAATCCTACAAAACATCAGTTGATCAAAACATTATTTATTGAGTTAGAGAAATAAAACCTGATTAAAAACCCTGAAAAAAAATAGGGTCTTTTTGGAATGGACTCTACAATGCCTGTTTATCTTTCTATATATTAATACATATAATAGTTATTAGGCTCTCATGAAAGATAAAAATGAACTTACAAAGTCACTAATGCAAAATAATAGAATAAAATATACTGGGAAAGTAAAGATTTTTTTTTTTAGGTTGTCCAGATTAAGCCATTTAATTTAAATGTTGAATGACCATGTAAATTTTATTGAATTTCCAATTTTTACAGCAAACTATTAGCATGGGATATAAAGTACCATTATATCCTGTGAACTTATTCCTGATTATACCAAAAAATTTGAATATTTTTTATAATACACCCCCAATACAACATTGGTTCTATAAAATAATTATTTCCATATTTGATTAGCAATGCATTTGGTTTTTATTATAGGCCTTGTTATTAACTGTATATACCCTTTTGAGATAATGCCATGCAGTTAGGGTATGCCTTCTATTCTGGGGTATCTATGGCATTTATTCTATATGTCCTGTATTCTAAATCTACACCTCTGACCTAATTTATTTTCCTGCCCTTTTAGACTTGCCATTCAACTGCAACCCTGATATTTGTGTTCTAATATCATCAACTAAGCATCCCAAAACAAATATTCAAAACTTAAATATTTCCCTAAATCTGTGTTTACTTCCATAATTTTCTTTTACTTGGGGCAGCATATCCTCTGATACAGCTGATAATAAAAGGAATATTTTGACAAGGAAACATCTGTACTTTTTAATTACCAAGGAATGTGTATTAAAAATATTATCTGTGCTTCATTCCATCCTTAAAACCACAACTGGAGTTTTAGACTTTGAAATCTTTCTATGTTGTTTGGGTTTTCCAAGAATACATATATTATCAGACTATCAAAAATAGTCTGTTAGAAAAATCTACCATGTTACATAGCAGTAATGTCTGTATACATACTGCTGATATCCCTAACATCACTGTTAATAACACAATTCATTATTTCCTGTGCAGCCTGGGATGGAAATAAAATAATCAAATACTGTCCCTTATTGCTCCCTCCCCCCAAACTAATTCAAGACCTATGTGAAGTATCAGACTAAGTAGGCACTTAGCGAGCTCATTGTCTCCTTCTCAAAGGAGGAAAAGTGGTAAACAGAACCAAGCCAACAATAAAAACAACTTCGTATGGATTTAACCATTTACTTCAAGTGTACTCTATGCCAAGCACTGATCTCAGGCCTTTACATCTATTTAACCCTCAGACAACTAAAGGAGTAGTTACACTTGTTATTCTCACTTTATAGATGTGTAAAAGGAGACTTGGAGAGAGAAAGTTACTAACAGTAAAAAAAAAAAAAAAAAAAAAAAAATGAACTAGGTGGAGGGAATATCTTTGGAGCCTTGTTGAGCTATAGGGCCAAGACTCTTAAACACTAAACTGTTTTTTCTCCCTGGGTGTAATGCTTTTCTTGCACTTGGCATCTATTCTTATCTGCTTCTCATGACACTGTTAGTCATACCTCTAGTCCAACTTAGAAATGGGGATGGCGTTGAGAAAGAGAGGGAGATCTGAGAGGGAACAAATACTTTGTCTTTAGATGGAAAGGGAATTTGTGATTTAGATTACTCGGTGATTTTTAAAGAGTTACTCATCAAAGCACTATTTTCAGCTCACATCAAAATGCCTAATGTTTCTAAAGTAGAAATGTTGAGTGCAATCCTGGACTCCTTTCCTTCCCCTTTCCTTTCTCTTAATCAACAAATGTTATTTTATCTCAGATTGTCCTAAAATTATCCTGTTTTATCCATCCTAACAATATTGCTGCCTCCCCTTCTCCCACGTGAACTTTCTTCATAATTGGTTCTGTATCATCATGTTTGGCTCTTTATAAATTATTCTGTAAATTTCAGTAAGTGCACACTTTCCAAAATGCAAATCCTATGCTAATCTCTTGCAAAAACTCCCCGACTCCTTCCTCATTTCTGAGTGTATAGTATATTTTTGTATAATCTGGTCTCTGCTTAGCTCTTTAGCTTCATCTGTTCCTACTCTCTAGCTCACACTTTGCACTCCAACTATGCCAAACTTCACTGGTCTTTCAATGCATTTCATGCTCTCTTGACTATGGGCTTCTGATTATTTATGTTGAAATAATTTTAGACTTTCAGAGTATTTGTAAAAATAGTACTGAGGTCCTGCATATTGTTCATTCAGCTTTCCCTAAGGCTAACAACTTGTACAAACATTAAAACTATGAAATTAACATTGGTAAGGACTATTATGGAAATTACAGTCTTCGTAACTGTTTTTACTAGTGTTTTTTTTTTTTTTTTTTTTTTTTTTTATTTTAGAGAGCATTGTGAGTTGGGCAGAAGGGAAGGAGGAGAGAGAATCTGGAGGCTCTGTGCTCGCAGCACAGAGCATGAACCTGGGATCATGACCTGAGGTGAAATCAAGATTCAGATGCTCAATCTACTGAGCCACCCAGGCCCCCTGTTTTTTACCAGTTTTTACACTAAAGTCCTATTTCTATTCCAAGATCTGGTGGAGATTCCCATATTACATTTAGTTGTCATGTCTCCTTTGTGTACTCCTTTCTGAGTCAGTTTCGCAGTCTTCTAATATCTTTCAGCATGTTAATACTACAAGAATACTAGTCAACTATTTTGTGGGATTTCATTCAGTTTGAATCTCTCTGGTGTGTTCTCCAGATTGAGGCTTGACGTTGTTCGGCAAGAATATCACAGAAGTGATATGTCGTTCTCCTTGCATCACAAGAAAGAGTATGTGATGTTGGTATGTCTTATTACTGGTATGTCTTACTAACTTTGGTTAAAGATTTTTTCATGGTAAAGTTAGTTTTCCATTTATAATTGATAAATATCTGAGAGAGATTTTCAGACTATGCAAATGACTGTTACTCAAAGTTTTTTTCCCACAAATTTTAGCATCCATTGGTGGAACTAGCCTGAAAAAATTGGGTTCTGATTGTAATTTTTTATTTTTCTCAATCCTACATTACATTTTTTCTCTTTAAAAAAAAAAAAAAAACCTGCCTCTGAGGTGCCTGGGTGGTTCAGTTGATTAAGTGTCTGACTCTTGATTTCAGCTCAGGTCACAATCTGATGGTTCGTGAGTTTGAGCCCGTGTCAAGCTCTGTGCTGACTGTGCAGAGCCTGCTTGGAGTTTTCTCTCTCCCATTCTCTCTGCCCCTCTGCTGTTCATGCTCTCTCTCTGCCAAAAATAAGTAAACTTGTTAAGAATTTAAAACAAAATTAAAAAACCAAATCTGTCTCTTCCATTTATTCACTTATTTATTTATTCATTCATAGGACTATGAATTCATGGATGTTGATTTTATTCTAGGGATGATAATCAGTGCTGCTGTATCATTATGTGATGCTCAAATTGTTGAACAGTTGTTGAGCAACTCCTACAGAATGGCTCCTGTGCCTTTTCCACATTCTTACCCTTTTTTTTTAATTACTTGTTTTCTAACGTCCACATGATGCTATAAATTTATCTTGCATTTTCTCAGCCCTAGATTCAACCACTTCTCCAATTTGGCCTTGGTTGCTTCATTGAGAATGGCACTTAGAAATCGATATCTGAGTGTTAGAGGTGCTCATTGTTACTGTAATACCATTGCTTCTAGTCCCTCTGATTAAACAGATAACAAATAAGTATATATGTTGAAACCTACGATGCATATAAAGCAGTTCCAAGATTGCTAACACATATCCTGTGAGCAAAAAAGCTAAAGTACAGTGTTGGCATATACTTCTTGTTGTCTTTAATCTTTACAGTATCATGTCAAACTACTGTTTTTCAAAGATCAGCAATTATGTTCTTCCTTACTTCATTGTTATTTAAGTAATAGGTTCATCTGTTATAGTTTGTATGTCATTTATATCTCTGCATCTTTTTGTTTTTATTTACATACAGTAAAATACATTCTCTGTGATCTACAGTTCCTATGGATTTTGGCAAATGCGTGGAGTTATTTGCCAACACTATTGTGAATCAGAACAGTTTGGTCACTCCCAAAATTGTTCTGAATTGCCCCTTTTTAGTCAATTTCTCCCCATCCTCAATGCTAAAATGCTATTTTCAATCCTACGGTTTTGTCTTTTCCAGAATATAATCTACATGGAATCCTACATTATAGGACTTTGTGGATCTAGCCAAAGCTTTCAAAAGACATTTAATTTTGCTCCATATTGTTGTATGAATTAATGGTGTATTCCATTTTATCAGTTAGTAGTATTCCTTTAGTGGCTCTACCAGTTTATCCATCCATTTGATGAATGACATACGGGTTTCCACTGTGGGCGATTATGAACAAAGCTGTTATAAATGTCCATGGTACAGGTCTTTACGTGAACATAAGTTTTTATTTCTCTTGGGTAAATAGCTGGAAGTTGTACTGTGTGGCAATAGGTAAGTGTCTTTTTTAACTACATGAGAACTAGCCAAATTGTTATCTGTAGTGCCCATACATTTATTTTGTAAAAGTAGTGGATAGGAGTTTCCATTGCTCCACATCCTTGCCAGATCTTGGTAGTGTCGATATGTTTTTATTTTAACCATTATGTGAATAGTCACATCTCAGTGCGGTTTTTATTTGTGTTGCCTAGTGGCTAATAATGCTGGGGACTTTTCCTATGCCTATTTACTACTCATCTATCTTCTTTGAAATGTCTATTTGAATTTTTTTTTTCCTATTTTTTCAATGGATTTTGTGGTGGTAGTCATTAAGCTTTCAGACTTATTTAAATATTCAGGAAATATGCACTATGTCAGAAATGTGACTTGCAAATAATTTCTACCAGTATTTGTCTTTTCATTACCTTCAGACTGTCTTTCTTGGGCGCCTGGGTGGCTCACTTGGTTAAGTGTCCGACTTCGGCTCAGGTTGTGATCTCATGGTTCGTGGGTTCAAGTCCCACGTTGGGCTCTGTGCTGTCATCTCAGAGCCTGGAGCCTACTTTGGGGTCTGTCTCTCTCTCTCTCTCTCTCTCTCTCTCTCCCCCTCTCCCTCTCCCTCCTTCCCTCCCTCCCTCCCTCCCCCTCCACCACTCACTTTCTGTCTCTCAAAAGCGAGTGAACATTGAAAAAAATTTTAAAAGATTGTCTTTCTTAAAGGAAAATATTTTAACTTTAATAAAATTCAATTTTTTATTGTATGGATTATGCTTTGGTATCCTATATTAAGGAAGAAGATAAAATTATTTGCCTGAGTATTACAAGTAATTTTCCTATGTTTTCCTTCAATATATCTATAATTTTGCATCTTTGTCTTATCTTAATATAGTTTTTGGTATAAGATAAGATATACAGGTTATACAGGTTAAGGCTTATTATTAATGTATAAATGTTGCACCATTGCTTGTTAAAAATGTATAAATGTTCCATTATCTTTTGAAAGATTATTTTTCCACATTGAATTGCCTTTTCATCTTTGTCAAAAATAAGTGGACAGCAAATAGGTGAGTCTATTCCTTGATCCTCTATTCTCTTGTTCTAAGTGTTTTTCCACTCACCCTGATTAGTGCAGAATTACACTAAGTCTTAAAATCTTCATGTGAGCTTCCAAAATTTGTTTCTTCCTTTTTTTAAAAAATACGTTTTTCTTCTAGTTCCTTTTTTTCTTGCTATGAAAATTTTAGAACAGCTTGTCAATATCTACAGATAAACTGCTTTAATCTTGACTGGATGTATTGAATCTACAGACCCATTGAGGGGAAAAAAAAGAATATTTTAAACTATTGAATTTTCTGAGCCACAGACCTAGCATATCTCTACTTATTTAGGCCTTCAATTTCTTTCATCAATGTTTTGTACTTTTCAGCATATAGATCCTGAACATTCTTTGTTAGATTTGTACATAAATAATTCTTTTTGTAATACAACTGTAAGTGATACTTCAAAACATTTTCCAATTAATAATTAGTAGTTACTAGAGCTACAAATGATTTTTTGTATTTGGCCTTGTATTCTGAGCCCTTTCTAAACTCACTTGTCACTTTTAGAAGTTTTTTGTATAGATCCTTTGAGATTTTCTACATAGACAATTGTGTCATCTGTAAATAGAGGCAGTTGTATTTTCTTCCCAATGTAAACACCTCTTATTTCTTTTCCTTGTGTTATTACACTAAGGCATTTAGTATAATGTTTAACAGGAGTGGTAAGGCAGACTTGTTCCCAATTATTTATTCAATCTGAAGAGAAACCAGAGTATGAGACTTGTTCCCAATTGAAAGGAAAACTTTCACCATTAAATATGTCACCTGTAGATATCTTACAGATACTTTTTATAGGTTAAGACTTTTTTTCCTGTCCTTAATTTGCTGAAAAAAAATTGACAATGATTTTCTTCTATTAAAATAAATCATATGATTTTTTAAAAATGTTTACACAATGAATTAACACTGGAAAAGGTGTGTGTTCTCTATTCTGATTCAAATGTAGGTAGAAACCATGTCCCTGGGTAGAGAGCATATGACCTTTTCATTACTTCTGACTCATGAACTTTGAAGGGATCTGGGTCTGGCATATATTCCTGTCTCTCCTCCAAGGGTAGGAGAGTTGTCCCTTTCTCTGATCTGTCTGTTGCTCTGATTAAATTGGATTTTCACCAGTGACCAAGGATGTCTGTTTTGGATGACCTTTCTCTCAGAGAATAGAGCATTTTTCCATAGGAGAGATAGAGAAAAACTGGGCAGATCTTTACGTCCCTTGCACAGAAGTTGCTCTTTCTCCTCACCTAAGTGTGCACTAACTCGGATTCTTTCTCTGTATTCTTAATACTTTGTGAGCATCTCATAGGGTTGATGTTGAAAAGATCTGCAAACATATGTCAAGTCCCCTTATTTGTATGTCCTCCAGCCACTCCACACTGTAAACGTAGAAATGATGCTCTTTGTAGCTTTCTATACTCTGCAGTAAAATCTAGAAGGCTTATGAGCTTTTGCATGTGTTCCTCCCTCTTGTGGCACATTCTCTTCTGTCCCCCTTTTTACCCTTTGGTTACCTTTTTCAAAGGTTTTTCAACTTCTATACTCTCTCACTCTCTAGGTGACTTGGGCCATCTCTCTAAAAAGAGGGGTTTCTCTTACAAGATTCCTCTTTTACTTCTCTCATGATTACATTCATTTAATATCATTGTAATTTCATATTCCCCAGTCCATATCTTTACCCACTTTGTCCATTCCCTGGAGGCAGGAGTCTGTTGCATTGTCAGTGTCTGTCACAAATTTTTGGCATTCAATGATCATTGCTGTGTTGAAGGCTTCCTATTATGGGTACCACAGACAGTTTAGATAAAATGTATGATATTACATAAAAGTCTACATCAACCTACCACCCAATAATTATGATGTTAAATGTTAAATGACTGTTTATAGTCAGAGGATCTGTGCTCCAGAAAAACAGGAAAACTGATGAATTTATTTAATAGAATATAAAATCAATGAAGGAATGCATCCTTTTTTCAATTCCCCCTCTCCCCTGTAGTACTTATTACAGAGTTAATTGACAATCTTTAGAGCTAGGATACAACAGAGGAAAGAAAAGGAAGAATATCCTTTTGTTTGGGGAAAGCAGTTAACTCTATTGAGAACTTTAAAATTTTTTTTAATTGTCCTTAATATCAGTAGGAGATCCTTTGTTGAATCCTAAGTAAACTTTACATTTTGTTTTCCCTGACTTTCTAAAGATCGTCCATCTTACAGAAAAGATGTTTAGGGAAAATACAGATGAACTTCAAAGAGAAAAGAAAGACCCAGATCCTCCTGTGTAGGTAATAATCATAAGGACAGTGAGCAATCTCAAGACCAATAACCAGGAAACAGATACCTGGCTCAAGATGCACAGACAATAGGCAGCTTTACAACACACTAAAGTAGATTTCCTTAGGGAACGTATTTAATTACCGTACTAGTAAAATCAATGGATATTCAAGTTATTTCCCCAAGGAGTTGAACGTTTATTCAACATTTACACAAGAACGAGAAATCCTTCACTGTCTTATCCTCTAAGCCACAGTTAATTGCAGTTGAAACTTAATTCTTTAATATATATTTTTAATTATCGTCATGAAAATGGACCTAAACATTTTAACATAACAATGCTACACTAAAAAAGCTGCATCTTCTTTTCAGCATTTGATTGTAGCTAAATTCTCACTTGGCTACAGGGAGGAATTTCAATAAATCTACCAATAGTCTATAAGTGTGAAACAGTCCATAAATGTGAAACATCAATTTTGTCTCTTTCTGCAGCATATCCCATTCTAAAGAAAATATCAGCAGAATTGTTACCTTGTTAAAAAAAAAAAAAAAAGTTTGGTAGTATACATCTAAGAACTTGGCAGATTCCAATAACCTCCAATATCTAATATTATTTACACAGTATACATTTGTAGTCTTTGATTAGCAAGCTGAAACCAGATTTCTGGAAGTAGAATTCTCAAAGTAAAAACATTTTAGCACTGCCCTTAACCAGATTTGTATATATATACAGCTTGAATAACTGTACTCTTATCCATGTCTTTGTACAGCCTTTCTCTTGTGCATCTATACCCATAGCTGCAGAATGAGAGTCAGTGCATCATAGTGGTTCAGGGTAAGGGATTTGGGGTTGGACTGTGTGTGATTAGATGCCCAGCTACATTTAATAGATTCATGGCTTTGAGTAGCTTCCAAGATGTCTTCAAGAGTCAAATGAGAGGGTAGGACTGGCATGTACTGTAAGAGGTTGTTCTCAAAATTAGATAATTTATATAAAGCAGTAAACATGGTGGCTGATACTCAAATGTTAGCTACAACAATAATCATATATATCACTGAAAGTCAGAATTGTACTACTTGAAAAATCTCAGTAAGCAGTAAACAAGTCATTCCTTTTGTTAGTAAAATGGAAGGAGTCCTATTTATAAGGTTGGATTAGAATGTAAAAATGTTCCTCCTTTTGTAATGGGCTCATTGTTTCTAGAAAATCCAAATAGATCTTCTCTTTAAAACTGTTTCTTACTCCAAAATGCCCAATACTTATAAGTTATCATAGAGCAGAATCAATGGTCCCAGGTACTCAAAAGTAACCAATAGAAGAAAAAAAAATTTCAATTACTTAACTCGTGGTCTTATTGGTATTTCGTCATTGGTGGAACACTTGATTTATGAGGGAAGAGCAAAAATTTTGGAATCTGACACGCTTTCATTAGAACACTGAATCTGTCACTTACTAGCATAAATCTGAAAAAAAATAATCATTCTCTGCCGAAGTATTTTTTTTTAATTTTTTTGTAAAGTTAACCACCTACTCATAGGGTCACTATAAGGATAAATGATAAATAAGAAGTAAGCCTGGATCATAATAAGACCTTAATAAATTGCAGCTATTATCATTTTCATTTAGTGTAGGTCATTCTGCTTTACCAAGAAAAATAAACAGTAACCCAGAAAAAGTAGCGAGGATTAAGTTTCTCTATCTGATTTATAATGCAAATTCCTGTCCTTCTATAAAAAGAGCATTAAAGTTTCCTTTGAAAATATAGCTAGAGAGGTTATATAATTTTTTCAAGTGGTTTATTAAGGGAGAAAGAAAAGTAAGCTTTTTAAACTGCCGTCAGTTATAACTTGAAGGTTTCTTCTGTTGAGTCTTTCCTAAGAACCCCAATTCCAAGCCTACATAAGTCTTATATTTGACAGCAGAGGGTCAATTAAAAATGCCTTTCTTAAATTATGAAATACTTGAAGCATGCCAAAAGTAGATGATAAAATACCTTTATACCCAGCAACTCAGCCTAAAAGAAAGTCTTAGAACAATTGAGGTCCCAAGATACTTCTCTGAGATTCTTGCCTTCTTTGTTCTCCTCTTACCAACAACACATGCCCTCGACATTACTATCATCCTGAATTTGGGCAATCATTTGTAGTCTGTAAGCCAAAAAAATACACATTTTGATTTCTGTAATTAAGTTTGAGAACAAATGTGACTATAAACTTAAAAGAATTTTCTGTCCTTCTTTCTGTTTTTTATTTCATTTTAAAGTAAATAGTGGTACAAATTCCTTCCATTGCTAACAACACCATGGCACCAGAAAGTATCAAAGTCCTTTCCAAATCGGAGATGAATAAGATAGATTAATATACCTATCCTTTTATTTTAAAGATATGGAGTGGCATGATGAAAATGAATCCATCAAAAAAAATATGCAAGGCACCATGCTAAGCAAAATGAGACTTTTCTCCTTACATTTTGGGATAGATTGCAAAGCAACTGTACCTCTCCTCTTTTGTTAAATATTGTGCATAAATATCTTGGTTTATATTCATCTATACCTGCTTTAAATGTTGGCCACTCTGAGCAAATTAGTAGTGACCTTGTATAGATCTATACCAACTCTTGAAAGCTTAATGTCTTTTCTAACCTTCAAAGACTATTCTCAGGGTGTTTTTTAAAAAATGTTAAAATATGCTTTTTAAAGTGGAAAGCCTTTCAAAATAGTCTCTAGGGAAAATTGTGTTAAGATGGGCCTTCTTTAAAAAGTCATTTTTTTCTATTTTTCTATTTACAAGACAAAACTCTGTTATCAGACAGGAAAAATTAATGTATTTTACCTTCTGTATTTATTTTAATGCTTTGGTTTTAATAAGATGTCATATTAGGAGAATGAAAGTATTAAAGGAAAATGATTTTATATATAATATAATTAACACTATATATGTAATCATTTTCCTTTAATACTTTCATATATATGTATATGAAATATACATATTTCATACATATTTCATATATATATGAATATATATAAATATATATATATTCATATATATATTTATAATATATATATAATATATATTTATACATATTTCATATATATATATATATATATATATATATATATATATATATATGTATATGAGAGACAGAGTGAGTTAGTTCTCTCTAAGGGGCTAGAAATCTTCTATAACCAGCTCCATGGCAATGGAGAAAGAACAAGAACATTCCTAAGGCAAAGCTGGTCACTATTGTTTAGAACTTCCTTGTGGATTCAGACCATTTCCACTGTATGTGTATATGTTTATACACTTACACACCTATATACAAATTCTACCAAAGAAAATGAATACAATGTCAAGGAAATCCTTATTGGAGACCTCTTCATTTCAGTGGCAAAAAGAAGAGCTATTTGATTTCTTGTATTAACTCAGAACATATTCTTTTACTGGCTCTAGTGCAGTACTGTGTCTTTTCCTCATTCCATCTCACTGATCCAAGCACAGATAGAAGTCTGAGATTCATGTAAGCTAAATGATCATCCCAGAGCCAAAGCTTGTATGCTGTGTGTGTCTAATAAATTTGATCCATTTCACCTGTGACATCCAGAGTTATTAACAAGCAGAATTAGTTCTAGATCCGCTCTAGTTTACTAATTTACAATATATATATATATATATATATATATATATATATATATATATAAAAATGATTTTCAACAAGAGGTGGAAGTGTTGATATTAATGACATAGAAAAGTTCTTTCTTTATAATCTTGATTATGGGACTGTATATTAGAGGTTCTGGCTTAATGTCTAGAATGCATACTCTGGTAAAGTGGAATGCCTGAATACAGTTGACACCTATTTGGAGTGTCTACTGGGATCCTAATAAACTACCTAAAAGCCTGTCTCCGACTGTGGCTAAAGCTCTAAGTCTTTAGTTTTTACCCTGACTCAGTGGCTATGGTTTATGAGACTAGACCCATGATGCTCAGAGTTTTCTCCCCAGGGAAGTGTCTTGCGATTATAGAAAGGAAGCTAAATAAAGTATTGGAAATGGTGTAGTGGCTATTATTTACTCTCTATGTAACTAGACAAGTAGAGAAAGCCAATAGTAGAGATAAAAAACATTGAAACTAGCATGCAGAGGATATTAAAGATGAAAGACCACTGCAATTTTCAATGTTTGGGCTCCGCTAGTGTTCTGTGCTCCAGCTGATTTTCTGTCATTGGCTTTCATGACCTGTCTGCTTCATTATAACCTATTTGTCATTTTTGCCCATGATATATCAAGTTGGCTTATTTTATTTCCAAAAAATATAGTCAATTGAAATATGTAAATTATCCAAATCTTCAGAATAACAGGTATGTAACAAAATGAAAGCCAATTTAAGGTTAGCACTATTTTTTTGCAGCATCTGAGAAGGAACTAGTTGACTACTCCTTCTCATTCATATTTGCATTAATAAACCATACCTAGTAATGTATTTTGAGACTTGGGTGAGGATGGCTTTCCTCCATGGAATCTATAATCAGCAAAAAGGCATCAATTTAAATTCCCCAACCAATACAGAAATTTTCTCTGATAGTCTGACCAGTGGCCATACTCTGAATTCTAGCAATTAGGATCTCGTTAATATATGAAGCAGTTAGTTATATCATTGTTACACAGTGATGTCAGAATTTTTCTCCTATTAAAATCTTTCAAAAGTGATACGTGGAAAATTCTGGGGAAGTTTGTCAATGCCTTTTTCAAAATGAAAAGTTGACGTTGTTAGTATCAAGGTACTGTTTTCAGAGTTGCAGCCAAAAACTCTCAAGGGATTAGAGAATAGTTACTATGACTGATGTGATGTGAGTGGTCTGGTGGTGGGTAAGACCGAAAACTAAGCTGTGAAATGTTATAAATTAAAGTGAAAATGAAAACAATGGGGAGACCGTGACATTGAGAACTATGTTTCAACTGTTCTGCTTGTCATCTCGGCCCTAACTTGGCATTAATATTGGATAAGAAATTTAACTTTCTGCATGAGTTTCTTCATCTTCAAACAAAATGGGGAAAAAATCTCTAAGTGGCCTCTTCTGACTCTGACATCCTATGGGTAAATAAAAGAACGTATCACAAATACCTAATGTAGCCACTATACTAATCAATGAGGCATGCAGTGCTCATGGAACAACGGATAGAGCTGAGCACTTCAGCACAGTACTTCATCAAATGCTGAGCCTTGACCCCTCTGTTCTTACTGTGACCCAGGATGCATGGCTAACAGAGAGTTTCAGCGTGCCATCTGTCACATCGGTATCTGTAGTTTGAGGACTGGATTATAGCCAAAGATCCATCAATTGATGTATCAGTCGTTCCATTCTTAAAGTCATACAGCTTTAAAAGTGATGTCTTTGCCTTTATCTACATTCTACTTTTGATAAATCCTAACTCAGTGGTTAGCAATGAACTAGAAAAGTAAGTGAATAGTAAATCACTGATACTGACTGTGACTTTTATCATTCAAGTGAAGATGGCCACTCAGTTGGGTCTGAGAGATTGTGAAGTAGAAAAAGCACATTGAGTGTTTCATTAGCACCGCTCCATCCTTCTCTGTGTGATTCCCTTCCTATTCTTCTGTATCCTCTCTCTCCCTTATCCCTGTCTATTGTATTGAGCTCTGAATACCAGAACCCTTTACTGCTGTACTTTTCTTCCATTCTGGTCTACTCTTCCACATTCAAGACCCTTTCTCCTTCATTCAAAGTATCCTGCACTGTGTTCTCCTACCCTTTTATCCCTGCTAAGTAGCTAGCTAGTTACTGAAATAGCTATTTGGGGCTAGACTGTTAAAAGCTAATAAAGGGCATAATTTGTTGCTACTTACTTTAAAACTAGAGAATATTTACTTGATGTCTACCATGTGCCACAAAGTGTCTTAATAGAGGATTAAGAAATGTATACCTACATTATCTTCTAGCTCTTGAAGATATCAGCCTAAAGAGAAAGAACCTAAGCAAATATCTAAAATAGTGTGTGGTGAGTGCTCTAGTAAATATGTAAACAACATACATTGAAAGTATAGAGAAAGAATTGGATTCGATATGGAATGAAGGGATAGAAGGTAATAACTGGAAAATCTATGAAGGAGAGACTGTTATTACTGAGTCAGTGTGACTCAAGAGGAGAAAGGGGAGTGTCTTTCAGGAAGAAGAAAGAATATATACAAAGCAGTGTGATGAGGAAGGAAATGCTGGATTACCTAGGGCATACAAATGGAGGAATGAAAAGAGAAAAGGCTAAGAGGCGATCTTGACATATGATCTTATACAACATATATGGCATGTGGATACTATAATAATAGAGCATATGAGTAATGGGAGACCATTAGACTATTAGAATGCAAGCATGGCTTACATGTTTGTAAAATCAAATCCCATGAGAGTACGAAAATGAGTAGGGAACATGGAGAAGGAGGCAGGGAACTGGAAGCAAAGAAAATACTTAAAAATCCACTGAAACTCAGGCCAGAATTCAGCAATGGAAATAAAAATAGAGACAAATCCCCCAGACATTTATTACTATAAAAATTGACAGGGTGTAATGATCCACTGAATGTTTGTATGAGAAAGGGAAAAGGAACCAGGTGGTTTTAACAGAGAACAGAATTGAGGATGATATCAGAATATTTGATTTGTATGCTTGGATAGTTGTTAAAACCATATGTGGCAATCAGGAAAAATATAGGTAGACAGTATGGTAAGTAATCAGTGAGAAAGAAGACACAAAGCAATGGTTATAAGTAAAGATGTTTTAGAACATAATACATTATATAAATATATATAATATGAAATATAGCAATATCTGGAAATATATATAGAAATTAGGAAATAGGGATACTCTGAATTTTTATAATTGAAATTATTAGCTAAGTGTATAACAGTGAAATTACTTATGAAGAGTGTGTAGCAGGAGAGAGAAAGATCTAGGAGGAATATTGATATTTAAGGGGTAAGAACAAACAGCCAGAAAAGTGAAAGAAAAGAGAAAATCACAGTATTGTAGTAATCAAAGAACAAGACCAATTCAAGGAGAGGATAAGCAAAAAACTTAATCTTTAACAACAAGTAGGATAATGCTTCAGAAGGAATGGCAAATGAAATGTAAAATGTCAATGACTTAAATGAAAGGCTGGTTAAAATACATTTTAGGAGTCAACATGTGGCAATCGACATTTGAGTTGAATAATGAACTTTATTGCACAGAAAACTGAAAAGAAAGTGAGGTAACAGAAATACAATTATACGTGTATTTTAAGGGACTTCGCCATTTGTAATTGTATCTTTAGTCTTAATGTGCAGCTTAGTATAAGAACTCACTTTTTTCAGTTAATAAATGAACAATTGTAAATAATTAAGATCCTTTGGTTACAACCCATTAAAAAAAAAAAAATCACTTGCCTCCTGTATGGAAACTGTATTAATTATCTATCACTGCGTAACAATAGTACTATAAACTTAATGGATTAAAACATTATGCATGTATCATCTTAGCTTATGTGGATCAAGTGTTAGGGTGTAGCATAGCTGGGACCTCTTCTTTAGGGTCTCATAAAGCTGCTGTAAAGGTTTTACTCCAGACTTGTGCTCTTAGCTGAAATTCATCTGGAAAAAGATGTGCTTTTAAGTCTATGTGATTGTTGCCTGCACTTAATCCCTTGAGAGATTTTAGACTGAGATTTTATTTCTCCCTGGATGTTGGCTGGAGTCTATCTTCAGTACCTTTCTCTGTGGGTCTTTCCAACATGACAGCTTCCTTCCTCAGAGTCAAAATGGAGGGAGGTCTTGAGAGATGAATATTACAGTCTTAGGTTTTTAAAGGAATGACATTCCATTCCTTTGCACTATTAGTTAAAAACAAATCAAATTTCCTGCCCATCTCAAGGGCATGGTATTAATGAAGGCCTGAATACCGAGAAGGAGGAATCATGGGAGCTAACTTAAAGTTGCCTGCCACATTGGGGCGCCTGGGTGGCGCAGTCGGTTAAGCGTCTGACTTCAGCCAGGTCACGATCTCGCGGTCCGTGAGTTCGAGCCCCGCATCGGGCTCTGGGCTGATGGCTCGGAGCCTGGAGCCTGTTTCCGATTCTGTGTCTCCCTCTCTCTCTGCCCCTCCCCCGTTCATGCTCTGTCTCTCTCTGTCCCAAAAATAAATATACGTTGAAAAAAAAAATTAAAAAAAAAAAAAAAAAGTTGCCTGCCACAACAGATAAGACCCTGCTTTAATGCAGGTGAAAGAGTTTGGACGCATGGACCAGTATCTACCTGTGGGAAGAGGTGAAATAGCCAGCAAAGGAGACTGAGAAGTGACTACCAATACAGTAGGAGAAAAACCAGAATAATGAGGTATCCTAAAAGACAAGAAAAGATCTTTCAAGAAAGAGGAAGTGATTAACTACATCAAATGTTATTAGAAGTTTAAGTAGGATAAGGAATGAGAACCGACCAAGATTTGGCAAAGTTGATTTATTGGCAACTTGGATAAGACCAATTCTATTCAGGTTGTGGGACAAAAGTTTAATTATTAAGGACAGAATTGGAGGAAGAGAAATGGAATAAGTCCTTAATGTGATGAGGATAAATGTGTAGGTGGGCCATGGGAAGCTGAAGTTCTCATTTGATCTGAATTTTTCTATCTGAAATGATACTGACCAACAGGTATATGCTTCATGAAGTATAGGGAATATTGGGAAAAAAAACTGTTGTGGGGAAAGGAAGATATAACTTACTAGAGACACTTATGATTACCTTAGACTAGAAGGTGCCTCCTCCAAAAGGGTGAATATCTCTTATTGACACATCATCACTTTCAATGTGTTAACTCATGATGGTGACGCATGACAGCAGACCCAGTAGAACAGAAAGTTGGGATCAAAAGTTTGTCCCAAGTATCTTCAAATGAAATAGGTGGTTGCAAATTTTATTTATATTTGAGATAAACCTAAGTAACAAAATCCTGGTAAATCCACTAAAATACAATAGCAAATAGCAAAAAAAAAAAACTAGAAGTGGAAGCATTGCCTGAAAGTAAACACTATGTTCTACTTAACATAGAACTTAGGGGCACCTGGGTGGCTCAGTCGGTTAAGTGTCTGACTTGGGCTCAGGTCATGACCTCACAGTTCATGAGTTTGAGGCCCATGTTGGGCTCTGTGTAGAGAGCTCAGAGCCTGGAGCCTGTTGGAATCTGTGTCTGTCTGTCTCTCTCTCTCTCTCTCTCTCTCTCTCTCCCCTCCCCAACTCACGCTCTCTTTCTGTCTCAAAAACAAACATTTAAAGAAACCTCAAAGTTAAAGATTTTAATTGATAATTCAAAGCAGAAAAAAAAATTAGGAAAAAGATTTTCAAATTCTTACTGTGAATTTGAATTTATCATTATGTGTCATAATAATTTTGGACTAAATATATCAAAATAAAAAAGAATAACTTATAAGCATAAATTCAAGGTTATAGTTTTTATTCTGTAGGTATGTAGCTCCCCAAAGAATGTTTACCATAATGTGCCATTCAGAATGTGTGCATTTCTGAAGACTTGTCTTAAAATTATCTCTGATGGGGCACCTGGATGGCTTATTGGTTAAGCAGCCAATTCTTGATTTCAGCTCATGATCTCACAATTTATGAGACTGAGCCCCAAGTCAGGCTCTGCATGGACAGTGTGGAGCCTGCTTGGGATTCTCTCTCTACTCTCTTGGCCCCTCCTCCTCCTTGCTTCCTTTCTCTTGCTCTCTCCAAAGAAATGAATAAACTTACATTAACTTTTGAGCTATTCCAGATAATTTAGTACACTAAGGAATAAAGTATGTTCATCAAGAGCTCCAAAGTGTCACTGTTTATAATTTCTCCCATTTGCTCTATGTTCTTATTTTGTTTCAAGTTTTTATCTAAATTCTACTCACTTGATGCACATCTAGTGTAATATTGGTTTGGTTTCAGGGGTAGAATTTAGTGATTCATTGCTTACCTATAAAGCCCAGTGTTCATCACAAGTACCTTCCTTAATACCCATCACCCACTTAACCCTTCCCCTCACCTCCCCTCCAGCAACCCTCAGTTTGTTCTCTATAGTTAAGAGTCTCTTATGGTTTGCCTTTTTTTCATCACTTCTATGTTCATTTGCTTCTTAAATTCCACATGTGAGTGAAGTCATATGGCATTTCTTTCTCTGACTTATTTCACTTGGCATAACACTCTAGCTTCATCCACAGCAAGATTTCATTCTTCTTTATGGCTGAGTAATATTCCTGTGTGTGTGTGTGTGTGTGTGTGTGCGTGCACATATATACATACACACGCACCACTTCTGTTTCCATTCATCAGTTGATGGACATATGGGATTTTTCTATAATGTGGCTATTGTTAATGCTGCAAGAAACAGCGGGGTGTATCTGCCCCTTTGAATCAGTATTTCTGTATCGTTTAGATAAATACCTAGTAGTGTAATTGCTGGATTGTAGCATAGTTCTATTTTTACTTTTTGAGGAGTCTTCATACTGTTTTCCAGAGTGGCTGCACAGTTTGCATTCCCACCAAAAGTGTGAGAGGGTTCCCCTTTCTTCATTAGAATGTTCAACTTCCATGTACTTGTGGTCTTTCTAACTTTTTTCTTGTAGTTTAAGTTTCAGAGCACTGTGGTCTGAACTATACATTGTATGATACCAATCATTTTGTACTTGTTGAGGCCTGATTTGTGATCTTGTATGTAATCTATTCTGGAGAATGCTCCATGTGCACTTGAAAAGAATGTGGATTCTGCTGCTTTAGGGTAAAATATTCTGAATAAAATGTTCTGAATATATCTGATAAGTCCATCTGGTCCAGTGTGTCATTCAAAGCCATTGTTTCCTTGTTGATTTTTTGATTAGATGGTCTGTCCATTGCTGTAGGTGGGGTGTTAAAGTCCCCTACTAGTATTGTATTATTATCAATAATTTCCTGTATGTTTGTTAGTAATTGTTTTATATTCTTGGGTTTGTCCAAGAGAGGGCATAAATATTGAGAGGATAAATACTTACAACTGTTAGGATCTTCTTGTTGGATAGATCCCTTTAGTATGATACAGTTTCCTTCTTCATTTCTTGTTAGAGTCTTTTGTTTAAAATCTAGTTTGTCTAATATAAGTATGGTACCTCAGCTTTCTTATGATGCCAAAAGAAGTATAAATGGTTTTCCACCCCCTCACTTTGAATATGCAGGTGTCTTTAGGTCTAAAATGAGCCTCTTATAGGCAGCATATAGATGGACCTTGTTTTTTTTTTATCCATTCTGACACTCTGTCTTTTGTTTGGAGCATTTAATCTATATACATTCAGAGTGATTACTGATAGATATGAATTTAGTGCCATTGTGTTACCTATAAAGTCATAGTTTCTGGAGATTTTCTCTGTTCCTTTCTAGTCTTTGTTGCTTTTGGTGTTAACATTCATTCAATTGCTTCCATTTCTCTGGTTGCTCATTTCTATATAAGCAAGTTTTCTTCAGTTTTGAGGTATTTGACAAACACAATTGTAAGATAGTTAAAGCATATTATACAATGGTGTGGGTGTCTTTTTTTTTTTATTTTAGAAAGCATGATCAGGGGAGGGGCAGAGGGGGAGAGAAAGAGAGTCTTAAGCAGGTTCCACACTCAGCACAGAGCCCTATGTGGGGCTTCATCCCCCCACCCTGGGATCATGACCTGAGCCAAAATCAAGAGTTGGATGCTCAACCTACTGAGCCTCCAACTGATGCATCCATGTTATACAATGATTGGATATCCATATACATTGTGAAAGGATCTTCCCATTGCATTAATTAGCATATCTATCACCTCAGTTATTTGTTTTGGCGAGAAAGTTTAAATTCTTGTGTAATTGAAATTTTCTAAGATAAAATACAGTATTACCAACTGTAGTCACAAAGACTTTCAAGTGCTCTAGCATTTGTCTAGGGCACTTGAAAATTCCCTTGTATCACCTCAGAACATAGTGAATTCACATTTTTTTTGTGTTAACAGGAAGATTATATGTCAAAGCAACACAGCTTAAATTATTCACAGTAGACTATTCTAGGCCAAAATAGGTGTATCACAAAGGTTCCATCATGTTAAGTTCATAGGACCACCCTCTAGAACCATAGGATTCCATACAGTAAAGCAGAAAAATAACAAAATATCTGAACACTTATGCCAAATTATTATACTACTTGTCTCTCATAAACTCCCCACAACCCACATATGAATGTGTATATATGTTTGTCTAAATTTTCTTTTAGAGAAATATTTAAGCCCAAATAATCTGAAAATGTGTATACAAATATATGTATGAGAAATTGGTATCAATAGCCCATCTGTGTCTTTATCTATAACTAAACACTCTTGTGTAAATGTAAATAGCAAACTTATAATCAGTAAAAAGGGAAGTTTTACAAATGATCACAGATAGTTGTATTCTTATTATCCTTATTAAAACAAAAGAAGGGGCTGCTGATTTAGTTCTTGTCCTATCAGAAGAGAAAATATAAGAATCTGATTAGTCACATACTTAGCCAGTTTGTATCTCTTCAAAATTAATAGTTTAAACAATTATGTGGGACTCCGAAATGAAAGTGCTCCTATAGTTTCTTAAGTAGTGTGTAATAAATCCCTCTCCTGCAAGAATTTCAATGTATTCCAATCTTAAATTGTATACAAATTAATAAAGTGCTTAGTTGCCTCTGGAAAGCCCATATGACTTTCAGACACTAAGTAACCTTGTGGTGAATAAAAATAAGTAAACATAATACAAACATTTATTACAAGGGAAATGGACTTGTTAAACCATCAAATTGACAGTCACTCGGTAAATGATCCACAAATTGATAAACTTAATGTGGTATATCAAAGAGAGGAAATAAATGCTGTCAACTCATTCACTCACCCTGCTTCCCCTGAGAACTTGACAAAAAACTAATTTAAGTATTACATTTTCATTCTACAGTACACAAGGGGGAAAAACTGGCTTAAGAGGAAATAGTCACAGACTTGATAATAAAAAGTAAATACCAAATATTGTTATTACTACCTTTATGTATAACCTCCTAAAAATGTGACGATATCAAAATAAAACACTGAACTTGATGTAAAGGATAAATCTCTCTAGTAATAACTACAAAACATTTATATATGCTAAACAAAGATCACTCATGAGAAAAAAATAATTATCCATTATTAACCATGTTTTTTTTTGCCACTCATAACCTACTTGACTACTAGTTTCAACAAAATTCAATGGTCTTTGAAAGAAAAAAAAAAAAAACTAATGAGTACTTAGTCCATGTTAACATTTGATCTTTGTAGAAATGATAAATGAATGAAATCAAATAAATAATATCAAAGGACAAAAACTTTGGTCGAGTAACCAAAGAGAATTATCTTAAGAATTATGTGCAGCTAGGAAACAGTAAAAGAAATTATTCATTTCAAATAATGTTTACCTTTTTGATTTTTTATTTTTAATTTTATTTATTTTTGAGACCGAGAGAGACAGAGCATGAGCAGGGGAAGGGCAGAGAGAGAGGGAGACACAGAATCTGAGGCAGGCTCCAGGCTCTGAGCTGTCAGCACAGAGCCCAACGCGGGGCTTGAACCACGAACTGTGAGATGATGACCTGAGCCGAAGTCGGACGCTTAACTGACTGAGCCACCCAGTTTTAATATAATGTTGTAGATAGCAAAACCTATTTTCAGTGAACGTTTCCTTTATGTGCAAATATAAATGTTTATAGAAGAGAGGAGCTCTAAAATTGTTACTGTATGTAAATAAGGTACAATGAATTTCCCTCCTCTTTATCAAGCACTTCAAAGTAGAGGCATTGACACATTTTCATCAATTTGTGTCAAATATTGTTACCATTGTCACAACACAGTAGGTTCTAAACATTCAAGTGGCTAGAGAAGAATAGCAAATTCTGCCAAACATGTCCAATGGAAGGAAATGTGGAAGTAGAGGAGGTGTTTTTCTGGAACCCATTCCCACTGGGCACTTGGTCATGCACTCCTGGCTGAAGGAGAAAGGAGAGTGACTCCACCACAGGTTCTTACCGAACTCTTCTTCCTATAAGAAAAGAAAATGGACACAATTAAGTAACAAAATCCATGTGTTTATATGTTGGTGAGTCTGGCATTAATGTCATATATATATATATTATATATATATATATTATATATATATTAATATATAATATATATATAATATATATATTATAAATTTAATGACAAATTTTGAAGTTACAGTGTATTACTTCTCTAACTTATTTTTTTTTTAATGTTTATTTATTTATTGTGAGAAAGAGCATGAGTGGGGCAGGGCAGAGAGAAAGGGAGAGAGACAATCCCAAGCAGGCTCCATGATGACAGCTCACAGATCTTAAAAACCTATGAGATCATGACCTGAGCCCAAATCAAGAGTTGGAGGCTTAACCCACTGAGCCACCTAGCAGCCCCTAGTACTGTAACTTATTAGCAAATTTCCTTCTAACCATGATTCTTACATGCATTTAAGGTTTGATCAGGACCTTTCAGTATTACTAGTACATTTCTCAGTTCTCCAAATAGCATCAGTCACCCAAAGATGGTTTAGTTTGTGATAACACTTCTCCCTACCTAACAGTCAAGTTTTACTGCAGACAAATCAAGAGGTAAAGAACACTTAATAATAAGTAACTTACCTCTTCGATTAAATTAGTTATCCTCATCTTGCTCAATCCTTAAGAATCATTGTTGAGCTATGTCCCCAGAAATTCAAATGAATTTTTCAAGAATAACTACTAAATAATAGTTTCTCAGACACTTTACAGTTTTTATTTCTAATGAACTATACTGCTTTGCCATAGCCACACTTTAAAAGAATCAGCTTTAGAAAGAAATCAAGTATTTAAGAATTTGACTCCATTTTTTTCAATATGTAACTTCTATTTCCTAAAATAAGGGGAAAAATCCTCTAATTTTAGAATTTAACATTAAAAAACAGGGGAAATAGTGTCACCATAAAAATACTGACTTTATATTAGTCTTTTCAGTTTTATTCTAAAAAATTAAATAACTTTTATTAAAATAAAGTGACTTTCTTATATTACTTACCTGTAAGACTAAAGGTATCAAAGATATTTTGAGAGCATAAGATACATTTTGGGGGAGGGGACACCTGAAACTGTATCATTATGCACTGTGTAGGACTTGCACTCTGCCCTTAAAGGGTTTACCGTGACACTGAAGGTAAAGACCTAGATTTGAAATAATTAAAACAAAAATGCATGCTAATATTAAATGTTCTTGAAATGTGCCTACTCTAAGGAATCAGAAGAAAGTGTTGAAGAAAGAAAATGGACTTTACAGCTAAAGACTGGATAGGGCATGAGGAAGCAAGATGAAGCAGGGGTGAGACTGGGGTTGGGGAATAATATAAAGTGATTATGCACTAAAGCAGCATCTTCTCCCTTAAGAGCAAGATGATCTAGTTACTGCCTTTTAGTTAGAAAACACTCCAGAACGGAGAGGACTGAAATTCTCCCTCTTCTGTGCTCTTCAGCAAATATGTGTTTATTACCAGAGAAACTTACAAGGATTTAAGAAACAAAACAAAACAAAACAAAACAAAAAAAAAAAAAAAAAAAGAGGGAACTTAAAGATCTTAACATTAATTGATTTTTTTGTTGGAATTATTTTTTCATATTCACAGGTTTTAATCTTAGGAATCTGGCCACTGGAACAGTGCGAATATAAGGAATGTCTTCCACAAATAGAAACTACCAGAGTAGGAAAGAAAAAAAAAAAAAAAAAAAAAGCTGCTTACTACTTTGCAAATAACACTCCTCCCTCCACCCACCCCCATCAAATAACTCCAGAGAGAGTTTCTTATTAACCTAGGAAATATAAAACAGGATATAATGGAATTTACATAATGGAATTTATAATGAAATTTATTATAATGGAATAATTTAGTAGACCCCAAGACACAAATCTTTATAGAAAACAACAACAAAAGCAAAAACCAAAAATATACAGTGTCTCTTCTCCATGCCCTATCCTTTTGCACTTAGCAGTTTATTCTTTACAACAAAAAAGGATTCCCTGAGCCTTCTTCCCTAATTAACCTTAGCATAAAATTATTTAACAAAAATGCCCTTTAACAAGGCTAGAGATAAGAACATTCATGCTATTCCTCTCAAAATTTAATTCCTGAAGCAGTTCACAAAACATGAAGAGTAAAATCCATAAAGGCCATTTATCTTTTAGCAGTGGCATTTTCTTACTGAGACTTCTGATTTCTCAGACCTTTCTTCCATTTTAGTTTTCTGCCTCTTCAGGCAGGTCACAAGTACAAGCCTGACAGAAAGAAAAAAAAAATGTACCTCTAATTTGTTGTGAGTCTACCTGTATTTCACCTTCTTCACATTCTGCCTTTTGTCAGACTCCATCTAAAATCAAATCACTATTGGCCACGGCCATGTCCTCACAAAAATGGCAGAGTTAGATGTGTTCAAATAACATAATTCTGTTCAGCTATAACAGCTTGCATGGCTATGTGAAAGATCAGTCCCATAGCTAGAAGAAATGTCTGCCATGAGCTTACAGAAACTGGTCTCACCAAATATTTTTCCATTCAGTCTACCACTAATATCTGAAACCGGATCAATTCTTGTCCTTAAATGTTTACCATTTTCTTTTTTTTTAATTTTTTGAATTTTGTAAATAACCATGAAACAGGGGAAAACACCGGACTAACATCCTATTTTTATTACATCATGTGGATTAATTTAGATGCTCATGTAAATGAGTCTAACCATCATGTAATGCTAGAGTAGATTGTATAATATTGTTGATGGCAATTTCCATAAAAGGATTGGTTAGTATGCATTTTCCAGAAGGTAGCCAAGAACTCCTTAAAAGTATACATAATAACCGTGAGATTCTCCTCAGTCTACCAAGACATTGTATATACCTAACTAAACCATTCCACAGAGAACACCAGAAATCTTCCCTGCCTTTAGTATACACCTGCGAATTGTTACCAAAGCTCTCTTTATAACAAGAGGCAATGATGTGTATTTTAACAAAATCCTATAAATGTGGATCCAGTATGAACAAAAGACTGATTCTAGAAGTATGACCCACCCATGAAGGTATAGAAAATAAAAAAAAAAAAAAAAAAACATACTTTCATTAAAAAAAAAAAAAAAAAAACATTAGAATGATGTATGTCTACTAAATTTTGCCTTTAACTCCTTCCTCTTCTACCCTCTACTGTCAAGGAGAGTATATCCTTTTATATTTTCTCTATGGCAGATGCATTGATTTTTCAATAAGGCTGTGTGCCAAGCTGTGTATGAAAGCCTCTCTATGGCCAAAAGAATATATCTGTACTACTTTTAGTATAAAGATAAAACACGGAAAATCCAGCTACTAGGTAGATCTGTCTATTTCTTGGTGTCCTCTGGGACCAAGCCGGTGCATAGCCAGGTTTCTCCTACTACCCCGGAGTATATTCTTCCCAACAGGCTGGACTTAAACATCATCCCATCTGTCTGTACTGGTTCTTTTTGCAGTTGATCCTGACCAAATGTCAATTCCAGCCATTAGCTATACTACTCCTATTTTTATATTCTCCATTGGGCAGACAATAATAAACATCTCTCCCTCCTAAGCAAACAGGAAAACTGTCACAGTAAAGTTACCACTAACAAGCTCACAAAAGGCAAAGATGTATTAAATGACAACCTGAGCTCTTTAAAATTTTGTTTGGGCAGCAGCTTCCATCAGAGGCCCTGTACCAGTAATTTTGGTTTGGGTTTTTAATCTACACAATTATCAAAGACACCCTTTCCCTAACCAGAAACAGAGGCTTGTGTCCTAGGAGTTCATATATGGTAGAGTTGTTATGCTTTATGCAGTAAAGGAACCTCAGGCTACAGCCACAGCTGTAGCTCATTTGAAAAAATAAAGCAACTTAAACTTGGTTTCTGCCACCCAAACTGCCCTTCGATACACTCTTGTATCCTATTTGTGAAAAAGCCGGCTGGAAAAGTTCCAACTGGGACTCATCTGGTTTGGAGAAAGGACATAATTCAGCTAAGGGTAGAGCTTAGTCTCCTGGTAACCATGATTCATAGAAGGAAAGCTAGTAACTCCATCAGTTTGTATACATTTCATAAAGGGGGCCAATTAGGTCAGCCTTCTAAAGTCAAGGTATGTTTCTCTATATGAGTGTTTGAAAAGATAATCTAAAATAAGATAACATAGATCCAAGACTTCCTTATTTACTAAGATTTTTTTTAGAACTAATTTGTATACAACATTTTATTTAGTGTATAACAATGATCCTGTATTTGCATATATTGCAAAATGATCACAACCATAAGTCTAGTTAACATCCATCACTATTCAGATATAATTTCTTGCAATGAGAACTTTTGAGAACTACTCTTAGTAACTTTAAAATATGTAATACGGTATTGTTAACTATAGTCATCATGGTGTACATTACATCCTCAGACATGACTTACTTTTTTATAACTGGAAGACTGTACCTTTTTACCAGCTTCACCCATTTCCTCTATCTGGCACCCTCCACTTTTGGGAATTATGAATCTATTCTCTATATTTTTGATGTTGTTTTAGAGTCCACTTATAAGTGAGAAAATACAGTCTTTCTTTGACTTGTATCACCTTAGCATGATGCCTTCAAATTCCATCTACGTTATAGCAAACTATAAGATTTCTTCCATTTTTATAGCTGAATAATATTCCATGCATATGCATATCATGACATCTTTTATCCATTCATCCATTGATGGATGCATAGATTACTTTCCATGTCTTTGCCATTGTAAATGATGCTACATTGAACATGGGGGTTCATTTATCTTTTTGCATTGATATTTTCATTTTCTTTAGGTAAATATCTCGAAGTGGAATTGCTGAATCATATAATAGTTCTTTTTTATTTTTTTTTTACCTTGTTGAGGAACTGCTATACTGTTTTACGTAGTGGGTGTACCATTTTACATTCCCACCAGCAATGCACAAGGGTTCCCTTTTTTCATACATCCTTGCCAGCATTTGGCATTTCTTGTCTTAGAGATAGCCATTCTAACAAGTGTGTGGTAATAATTCATTGTGATTTTTATTTGCATTTTTGTGATTTTGAGCATCCTTTCATGCACCTGCTGGCCATCTGTATGTCTTCTTTAGAAAAATGCGTACTCAGATCCTTTTACTATTTTTAATTGGATTGTCTCTTTTGTTTTTGCTGTTGAGTTATAGGAGTTTTATATATATTCTGAATAATAACTCCTTATCAGATGTGTGATTTGCAAATATTTCTTCTATCTGGCAGGTTGCCTTTTCACTGTTTTGATGGCTTCCTTTGCTGTGTAGAGGCTTTTTAGTTGGATATAATCCCACTTATTTATTTTTGCTTCTGTTGTCTTTGCTTTTAGTGTCAAATGCCAAGAATCCTTGCCCAGACCAATGTCAAGGAGTTTACCCCCTATGTTTTCTTCTAGGAGTTTAATGGTTCCAAGTCTTACACTAAAGCCTTTAATCCACTTTGAGTAGATTTTTTTGTGTTTATGGTATAAGATAGTGGCCCAGTTTCATTCTTTTCAGTGTAACTGTCCAGTTTTCCCAACACCATTTATTGAAGAGACTGCCTTTCCCCATTTTATATTCTTGGCTTCTTTGTCATGAAATAATTGACTATATGCTGGGGTTTATTTCTGGCCACTTTATTCCATTCCATTGATCTACGTATGTGTTTTCATGCCAATAAAATACTGTTTTGAATACTATAGTTTTATAATATAGTTTGAAATGAGGGAGTGTAATGTCTCTAACGCCATTCTCTTTTCTAACGATTACTTTGGCTATTGAAGATTTTTTTTGTGGTTGCATACATATTTTAGGATTGTTTTTCTATTAATATTTTTTTAATTCATAAATCTGTTGCATTTAAACTATGTATTTCCCTGCCTTGTGTTAGAGTAGCCTTTTGATTATAATCAGCAAGAAAACTTTGATGACTTTCTTATGGGAACATATGAAGTTACTCAGCATGTAGAATAATCATATTTCAACCACTTCATGTTTTTCTCACTCAACATTCTCTTTGTAGTCTTTACATATATAGTATAGATATATAATCAAGAGATTACTCATGCCATATTAGGGCTAAGTTGTTAGTTGATACTGATTTAAGTATTACTTGAATTTAGTTGGACACTTGTAAAGGCTAAAAGAGATTTCAAGTTTCAGGTAAAAAAAATCTACAAAATACTGAAAAATGTAGTGATCACTATTTTTTGCCTTTTTAGACTTTCTTAGTAGCTATTTCAGTTTTGGCTAGGAGTTTCTTCCAGTTATATCACACCTCATTCTCTCAGTGAAAGGGCTTTTGAAGGAGAGGATGCAAAGATATTCAAGGAGTTTGTAAGATCATTTTAATTTTGTATATTGTAGTATATGTGAAAGGAAATAAAAGTTTCTTCTCATTATATATAATTTAAAAATACTTTAAAAGGTATTTTTAATACTTTTATATTTATATTTTATAGTTTACTTTTAATAGTAAAATATATAAATATAAATATACATATATGTTATAAATTTAGCTAAGGTAAGTAAACTGTCAATATTAATGACAAAACTATCATAATTCCATAAATATATCTAAATTTGGTTAAGTATTTTTTAGATTAAAAATAGATGAGGCGAAACCAATCTTTGGTACTGTTGAGAACTCTTGCAAGCAAGTAATCAAAATGTAACTGTTACTAACTTTCGAGCAGAAAATAATTGAACATTTATTGGCAAAAAAGCCACTCACTTGCTGTCATGTGTGCTACACCCCTCTTCCTCTCCAGCTCCTGCTTTCTCCTTAACTCCTCTTTGCTTCTTTCTACATGAAAATCTTACTGTCCCATCTTTCACTTCATAGAAACATAGTCACTAACATTACCTGAGTATCACAACTACCTCTGTTAAAGAAGAACTCAATTCCCTGAATCCAGTTTAAAAGAAAAATCATGGAGACCTACTGTGATTGGTTCAGGTTGGTTTAGGTGGCCACTCCAAACAAAGCTATAGTAGCCAGAAGAAGATGGCAGCTTCAAATGGAATCAGAAATGGTGATTGTGTAGAGGACTAAGAGTTCTCAAACCCATAGTAAAGGGCTCTGTTCTAAAGAAGGGGAGGGATGACTGACTAGCATATAAGTCTGTTCAAAACATTAGCCTGTTTTTTTTTTTAAATTAAGAAATTATAAATAAATTAAAAAATACATGTCAAATGAGGCCAGTGTGTAAGACTTTAACCTACATTTAACATTTGAACACCATGTAAAATACCTATGGGAGATTTCTTTTTCAGTCAAATAATTTAGTGTTCAGTGTTGGGGAAAGGAAGGATGAATATGTAAATTCACAGATTTTAACATAATAAGCCTTTGCTAATTGCCTTCAAAAAGGAATTTGTGGCTAAGATTATATGTTTTCACAGTTGTGTGGATAACTAACTCAAAATATGGGCAGGAGAAAAATAATGATCCCAAGGGGTAGGGAGGGGGGAGGGGGAACGCCTTACTTTCCAGAATGTGAATTGGGGAATTTATTTTTCAAAACTTTCCATTACTTAAGCTGTTTACTACAGGGAGTATTAAATAACATGAGATGAAAGTGACAAAACAGATTTCTTGATAAGCACACTATTTTTAAGAAGTATCTTCTGATAAAATGATGTGAAATCTAAAACATCTTGAAAATGAACTGCACTATTTCAAGTAGCTGAGAGCAAAAATGAGACATCTGCCAACCGAGTCAGCAAAAGGGAGAATGACAAGATCAACAGAAGTTGAGTGCTTGCAAGTTGTAAAACATTTTACGACATGATCTAGATGTTATTATTTTTTCCTTTTTTAAGAGAGAGATTGAAGGTGATTCTAGCATAGAAAACTATTTCTGGTAGGAAGGAAATTTCTTGAAATAGTCCCAACTTTGAAAGCCATTAGAGAGAGAGATTGCATATCTGTAGTTGTATCTTCAAAAAGGGAATGAGCCATCTTTTTTTTTTTTTTTTAATCAAAGGCTACATTATTTGAGAATGTAGCATAATGGGGGACAGAGAAGGGAGTCTTGCAGATAATACTCGATGTGGAGTTACAAAGGATAAACATCAAACTGAGTTTTAGAATTTTCCATTCCATTCAAGATCCCTTGACCTATTTTGTTTAATACAAACTGTAGGTTTCAAAAGTCCTTGGATTTCTCACTGCGGTCAGCTGTTAAATCCCAGAGAAGTAACCACAGTCAAGTTACTCTGAACAAGT
Source organism: Puma concolor (assembly GCF_028749965.1). NCBI lineage: Eukaryota > Metazoa > Chordata > Mammalia > Carnivora > Felidae > Puma > Puma concolor. The sequence goes on from NC_141675.1 coordinate 121,013,595, forward strand.
AGGGGGCAGACACTATAAACTGCCTGGATTCCCCAGACCCTAAAAGTATTCTAGAATAAAGAGAATAAAAAGAATAAAGAGAAAAGAAAACTATAGAACTTTCAGATCTATTCCTCTGCAAAAGGACACTACCACATGTGATAGCACAACTGCTATCTCTAACAACAACAAAAAAAAGAGATCAGGGTACCTAGGTGGCTCTGTCGGTTAAGCAACTGACTCTTGCTCTTAGCTCGTCACTATTTTATGGTTTATGAGTTCAAGCCCCTTGATTAGCTCAGCACTGACAGTGTGGAGCCTGCTTGGAATTCTCTCTCCCTCCCTCTCTGCTCCACCCCACTCATATTAATTCTCTCTCTCTTTCTCTCTCTCTCTCATTCTCTCACTCTCACTCTCAAAATAAATAAACTTAAAAAAAATACAGATCATAAGAACTGAACTCTGGCTACCCTTGACTTATACTTCTTCCAAAACTCACTTTGTCTCCAAACTTTTGTAAAGAGTTGGGTTTTTTTTGCCACCATAAACCCACTGAAGCTGCTCTTGAATACTCCGTTTTTAACTTTTCTGCTCTAGAGGGGGGTTTAGACATAGAGGGGGTTTGAGTCCTCTAAGGATGATATTCTAGTTTTCTTAGTCTGTCTCAGTCTTCTGGGCTTGCAAATGCTAAAACCTCTCCATAAACATTATCTGAAAAAGGATACTGAAGCTATGTGCTTTCTTTCTTAAAAAAAAAAAAAAATCTTACTCTCAGCCCTCGTTCTGGTTATATAACCCAGTATGCAGCAATTAGATCACGCTAGTTCTGGATCCTTAGCATGCTTGTAGCAGAAGGGTGTCCATTTATATCAATAATGATGTCTCTGATTCCTAAGACATTCTCAAGCAGCTTATGCTTATTCTCCCAGCCACTGATGCATTGTTTAAATAAAGGGCAAGGAATCACACCTTCTCCACCCTTAATCGTCTGTTTTAAGAGCCAACAGTATTCAATATTCTTCACAGTGTCCCCGTAATTACTTAATTTATGTTGATTGGGTACAAATTACTGTGTATCATAAAAGAAAAAGAGAATTGATAAATATGTTTTACTCATAAGATCTACAACAAGGTACCAACATGAAGTAAACTTAATTTTGAATATGGGCACCAAAAAAGTGCCAAAAAGTAAGGAGACTTACAAAATATATCCCTCAGATATCTCGAACTTTTACCCATATCTTAGAGTCTAGCACATGATGCTTTCAGTGAAGATGAATAAACATTGAATAAAATCTTGGCATGTTAACAGCTCACAAAGCTAACTTAAGCAATAGTTGGACAGATAAAAAGAGAATGTTGAATATAAGATAACCAAGTTTGTGTTTGTCACAATCACATTCTGAGACTGAGGTTTGGGTACCAGTGGTTTATGTGGGAGATGATTCTAGAAAGCTTGATAAGGATGTGCGCACATGAAACAGGAGAATGGGAAGCCAATAAAGTTTTGTTATTAAACTAGTAACTCCCACAGACAACAGGAGGCCAAATCTTACTGTATGTGGAACACAACTTAAAATTTACCCTACATGGTGAGGAAATGAATATTTATTCACCATTTCCATTTGGTTGAGATTAGCTTCTAGATCAGTGGTCAATAAACTTTTTAGTAAAGAGCCAGATAGTACATATATTAGGCTTTGCAAGCCAAATTATCTTTTTAAAAAAACCAAAAACAAAAAAACACTTATTTTTGAGAGAAAGAGAAAGAACGAGCATAAACAGGGGGAGGGGCAGAGAGAGAATCCCAAGCAGACTCTGCACTGTCAGTGCAGAGCCCAACACAGGAGTGTATCCCATGAAATGTGAGATTATGACCTGAGCTGAAATCAAGAGTTGGGCTTAACCGACTAAGCCACCCAGGTGCCCCTGCAGGCCATACGATCTTTGTCACACTGTGCAACTCTCACTGTAACATGAAAGCAGCTATAGAACACCTGTTAAAAATGTCTGGGACTCTTTTCCTTTTACTTAAAACAACACACCAGTGGTGGTCAGCTAAATTTGACCTGGGAGCCAGTTTGCTAACTTCTGTTCTAGACCATCAGTTTCCTTGTCCAGCACAGCTGAAGATGATCCTGGAGCTAGAGAATGCCTGTTAGCAGAAAGATACAAGAAGTAATGGGCTTCTATGGAAAGGTCTGTAAATGACTTTGGGAAGGTCAGTGGGTATAAGTGGTAAACAGATTAAACAAGAAAATTCAAAGTCAAAAAAAGTTATTTAAAAGAAAGGTAGCTATAAAACTATGTGCACTTTTAAAAATCAGAAGAGGGGCACCTGGGTGGCTCAGTTGGTTAAGCATCTGACTTCAGCTCAGGCCATGGTCTTACAGTTAATTAGTTTGAGCCCCATGTTGGGCTCTGTGGTGACAGCTCAGAGCCTGGAGACTGCTTCAGATTCTGTGTCTCCCTCTCTCTCAAAAATAAACATTTAAAAAATAATAAAAAGAAAATAAAAATCAGAGGAAAGATGGCATCTAAAACTACTATGTCAGAAGTATCTCAAATTATATTTTTTATCTTTGTTTTTCCTTTTTATTTACATGCAAGTTAGTTACCATACAGTATAGTCTTGGCCTCAGGAGTAGAACCCAGTGATTCATCTCTTACATATGACACCCAGTGCTCATTCCAAAAAAAGTGCCTTCCTTAATGCCCATCACCCATTTAACCCATCCCCACATCCTCCCCCTCCAGCAACCCTTAGTTTATCTGTATTTAAGAATCTCTTATAGCTTGTCTCCCTCTGTTTTTATTTTTCTTCCCTTTCCCTATGTTCATCTGTTGAATTTTTCAAATTCCATATGAGTGAAGTCATATGGTATCTTTCTCTGACTGACTTACTTCACTTAGCACAATACCCTCCAGTTCCACTCGCACTGTTACAAATGGCAAGATTTCAATGGTCCCACAAATACATGGCCAACTAATCTTCAACAAAGCAGGAAAGAATATTCAATGGAAAAAAGACTGTCTCCTTAGCAAATGGTGCTGGTAGAACCAGACAGCGACATGCAGAAGAATGAAACTGGGCCACTTTCTTACACCATACACAAAAAATAAAAATGGGTGAAAGACCTAAATGTGAGACAGGAAACTATCAAAATCCCACCGGAGTAAACAGGCAAACAGGCAATAACCTCTCCAGCCTAGGCCACAGCAACTTCTGACTTGACATGTCTCTGGATGCAAGGGAAATAAAAGCAAAAATGAAGTATTAGGACCTCACTAAGATAAAAAGCTTCTGCACAGCAAAGGAAACAATCAACAAAACTAAAAGGCAACTAATGGAATGGGAGAGGATATTTGCAAATGACATACAGGATAAAGGGTTAGTATCCAAAACCTATAAAGAACTTACCAAACTCAACACCTGAAAAACAAATAATGCTGTGAATAAATGGACACTTTTCCAAATAAGACATCCAGATGGCAAAGAGACGCATGAAAAAATGTTCAACATCACTCATCATCAGGGAAATACAAGTCAAAACCACAATGAGATATACCACCTCAGATTATTTTTTTTAGCTATAAACATCCTGAATTCTATAAGGTAAGAAGGACAGATGTTACATCTTTTTTATCCCTGCTGATTCACTTATTCCAATCCCAAATTGAATCAGTTATGGTTGATATGTATAATTATATAAATACTATGTAGCAAAAGGATGTTTCCCAAAACTAAACAAAGCAAAGCAGCCATTGTCTGTAGCTATAGCACATGTAATTGGAAAGACTGCATGCTGTAATTAGCATCTCCTAATGGCTGCAATGACAATGTGTTCTCCCTTGCAAGTACCACCTCTCCGATAAATGCATTGGCTTTAAAAAAATTAAGTGAGAAAATTGAAATTTGAGGTAAAATCTTGATATCCAACTACATTGACTTCTCTACCTATGAATTTAAGCACCTGTGACCATAAAAAATGTGAAGGTACAAAACAGTGATTCAAGAAGCAAAATCATCACTTAAAAAAATTAGCTGCATATGAATTATTTACTGTTTTAAACTTAGTATTAACATTATAGATCACAAAAGTATCACTTGAAAACGGGGAGGCACACCTATATTCCAGGTCAACCAAAAAAAGAAAAGTTCATGAGACATAATATATGCAAATTTCAAGACACAGCAGGTATTTTGATTTTTGTCACATTTCCAACATAATTTTCAGGTAGACTGTACTTGAAAGAACTTTGACTTCTAACTATATCTTTATTAGGCATAATTTAAAAATGAATGAGAGTTCAACCAAAAATGTTTGTAAGGTGACAGCATCTCTACTGTAGGTTTATAAGTCTGTAATCGAGTTCACTCATAAGCAACAAGATTATTGCCTCATAAAACAGCCCAGTGGCGCTACAGTATTACCCCAATTGTGCTGCTGCCACAAGACTTGCTAAAAAATGTGTGTAATAACTATGAACATACACATAGAAATGTATTGGATTTTTACTTTTTGCCACATCAAGAGAGAAGAACAACATAAGAGAGAGGTTTAAAACTGCAAAAAAGAAAATAGAGGAATCAGACCAACCGTAAATATATAGCCTAATTTCATAAATCACAATACTGAAAAGTAAATATCTTAATAGAGAAAGATATCTGTGCTCATAATATATTTACAAATTAATGGCTCACAAGCTCCGCTGTGAGTGTGGAGGACAGCTGTTAGCATAACCCGTATGTTACACAGTCTGGTATAAAAGTTAAAGAAGTCCATCAGATTTTGAAGTCCTGGTCTCTGTGTCTGTCTGTAACTTTCGTTTGCTAGTAGATGGAGAAGTCAAGGGAGATACTGTGAAGGAGATGGTGTGTGTATAATAGGCCTTCTGAGCTGAACTCAACTTAAAGAAATGTAAATGGAGGGGCAGGTATCTTTTTAGAATGTATATCCTACATTCTGGGACTGGAAACATCAAAAGAATTAATTTTTGTTTTTTGATTACTGACTATAGAGTCTATGGTTTTTGTTTGTTTTCCCAGGAAAAAAAAAATGATGCCATATCAGACAAAATAGGTTCTTGTATCTGTCATTTGCCATTTTATTTCAATATATGATATAAATGCAGCGGAAAGAGGTGAATGCAAAATTTGAGGCAGGATGATCAACTTTGTAGGCTATTCTTTGTTCCTGTTGTAGGCACAGTTCAAATGTGAGCACAATAAACCCTCCCCTTGAGTGTGAATGCAACCATTAAATAAGATGGGATACCACTATCATGATCATAGCACCTATCAGCTGACTTTGAGTTAAAAGAAAGGTTACTCTGAGTGGGCCTGTGACCTAATCAGGTGCATCTGTGAAGGTGAAGCCTCAGAGTAATTATCCTTTTGGGCTGAAAGGAGAGGTCACCTGCTATATTGTGAATGTGACACAAGAGGAAAAGGCCTCTAGTAGCCGAGATTGACCCACAGCTGACAACCAAAAACAGAAGAGACCTCAGTAACTATAATCTCAAAGAACTGAAATCTTCTAGCAATCTGGGAGATGTTGAGAGAACACCAAAGTCTAGAGGACAAGGCCACATGGCCAACGTGGGAGGCCCTGAGCACAGAACCCATTTATTTCCAGACTCTTGACCCAAGACTCTGTGAAGATAGTAGGTCTGTGTTGTTTCAAGCCACTAATTTGTAGTAATTTGCTATACAGCAACAAAAAGAAATACATTAAGAGCAGGACAATTATTTGTTAATGTTTCAAGTTTTGATTTAAATTATAGTAACATATAGTGTAATATTAGTTTCAGGAGTAGTATTCATCGCTTACATATAACACCCAGTGCTCATCACAGGTGCCCTCCTTAATACCCCTCCCCCATTTTGCCCATTCCCTTGCCCATCTCCCTTCCAACAACCCTCAGTTTGTTCTCTATAGTTGAGTCTCTCTCTTTTTCTTTTTCCCCATGTTCATCTCTTTTGCTTATTAAATTCCACATGAGTGGGGCGCCTGGGTGGCACAGTCGGTTAAGCGTCCGACTTCAGCCAGGTCACGATCTCCCGGTCCGTGAGTTCGAGCCCCGCGTCGGGCTCTGGGCTGATGGCTCAGAGCCTGGAGCCTGTTTCCGATTCTGTGTCTCCCTCTCTCTCTGCCCCTCCCCCGTTCATGCTCTGTCTCTCTCTATCCCAAAAATAAATAAACGTTGAAAAAAAAAATTTAAAAAAAAAAAAAAATAAATTCCACATGAGTGAAATCATATGGTATTTGTCTTTCTTTGACTTATTTTGCTTAGCATAATACACCCTTGCTCCATCCACGTCATTGCAAATGGCAAGATTTCATTCTTTTTGATGGCTGAGTACTATTCCATTGTATATAAGACCACTTCTACTTTTTCCATTCATCAGTTGCTAGACATCTGGGCTCTTTTTATAATTTGGCAATTGTTGATAATGCTGCTAGAAACAGCAGGGGGCATCTACCTTCGAATCAGTATTTTTGTATCCTTTGGGTAAATATGTAGTAGTGCAATTGTTGGATTGTAAGGTAGGTCTATTTTTAACTTTTAGAGGAAACTGTTTTCCAGAGTGGCTGCACTAGTTTGCATTATCCCCAGCAGAGCAACAGGATTAACCATTCTCTGCGTCTTCACTAATATCTCTTATTTCCTCTGTTGTTAATTTTAGCCATTCTGACAGGTGTGAAGTTGTATCTCCTCATAGTTTTGATTTGCATTTCCCTGATGATGAGTGATGTTGATGAGCATCTTTTCATGTGTCTGTTGACCTTCTGGATGTCTTCTTTGGAAAAAATGTCTTTGCATGTCTTCTGCCCATTTCTTCCACTGTATTATTTATTCTTTAAGTATTAAGTTGATAATTAAGTTGTAGATTTTGAATACTAACCCTTTATTGATATATCATATGCAAACATCTTCTCCCATTCCATTAGGTTGCCTTTTAGTTTTTTTCATTGTTTTCTTCACTGTGCAGAAGGTTTTTATCGTGATGAAGCCCCAATGGTTCACTTTTGCTTTTGTTTCCCTTGTCTCCACAGAAGTGTCTGGTAAGTTGTTATAGCCGAGGTCAAAGAGATTGCTGCCTGTGTTCTCCACTAGGATTTTGATAGTTTCCTATCTCATTTAGGTGTTTCATCCATTTTGAATTTACTTCTTTGTATGATGCAGGAAAGCAGTCCAGTTTCATTCTTGTGCATGTTGCTGTCCAGTTTTCCAAGCACTATTTGTTGAAGAGACAGGCTTTTTTTCCATTGGATATTCTTTCCTGCTTCGTCAAAGATTAGCTCACCATAGGGTTTTGGCTCCATTTCTGGGTTTTCTATTGTGTTCCATTGATCTCAGTGTCTGTTTTTGTGCCAGTACCATACTGTCTTGATGATAACAGCTTTGTAATACAGCTTGAAGTCCAGAATTGTGACTCCTTTAGCTTCACTTTCCTTTTTTCAAGATTATTTTGGCAATTGTTTATGTTCCACATCAATTTTAGGATTGTTTGTTCAAGCTCTGTGAAAAATGCTTGTGCCATTTTCATAGAGATTGCATTGAATGTGTAGATTTCTTTGGATACTACAGACATTTTAACAATATTTGTTATTCCAATCCATAAGGACAGAATGTTTTTCCATTTCTTTCTGTCATCTTCAATTTCTCTCATAAGCATTCTATAGTTGTCAGCATATAGATCTTTTACCTCTTTGATCAGGTTTATTTCTGGGTATCTTACATTTGTGTGTGTGTGTGTGTGTGTGTGCGCGCGCGCACACGTGAGCGCATGCATAAGTGCATGTGCGTGTGTAATTGTAAATGGGATGGATTCTTTGATTTCTCTTTCTGCTGCTTCCTTATTGGTGTATAGAAATGAAACAGATTTCTGTACGCTGATTTTGTATCCAGAATTTGTATTACTGAATTTGTGTACCAGTTCTAGCAATTTTTTGGTGGAGTCTTTTGGGGTTTCTACATGGAATATTATGTCATCTTCGAATAGTAAAAGTTTAACTTCTTCATTGCTGATTTGGATGCCTTTTCTATCTTTGTGTTTACTGACAGCTATGGCTAGGACTTCCTGTACTCTGTTAGATAACAATGGTGAGGGCGGACATTCCTATCTTCTTCCTGAACATAGAGGAAAAGCTCTGTTTTTCCCCATTGAAGATGATATTAACTATGGGTCTTTTGTGTATGGTCTCTGTGATGTTGAGATATGCTCCCTCCTATCCCTACTTTTTTCAGGGTTTTTAATCAAGAATGGATGCTGTACTTTGTCAAATGCTTATTCTGCATCTCTTGAGAGGATCATACAGCTCTTATCCTTTCTTTCATTAATATGGTTATTCACGATTGATTTGTGTCTATTGAACCACCTTGCAGTCCAGGAATAAATCCCACTTGATCTTGGTGAATGATTCTTTTAATGTACTTTTAGATTTGATTTTCCAGTTTCTTGTTGAATATTTGTGCATCCATGTTTATCAGGGATATTGACCTGGAATCCTACTTTTTAGTGGGGTCTTTGGTTTTGGAATCAAGATAATGCTGGCCTGGTAAAATGAGTTTGGAAGTTTTCCTTCAATTTCTAGTTTTTGGAACAGCTTGAGAATAACAGGTATGAACTCATCTTTAAATGTCTGGCAGACAGTCAGAGTGGCCAAAATGAACAAATCAGGAGACTATAGATGCTGGAGAGGATGTGGAGAAACGGGAACCCTCTTGCACTGTTGGTGGGAATGCAAATTGGTGCAGCCGCTCTGGAAAGCAGTGTGGAGGTTCCTCAGAAAATTAAAAATAGACCTACCCTATGACCCAGCAATAGCACTGCTAGGAATTTATCCAAGGGACACAGGAGTACTGATGCATAGGGGCACTTGTACCCCAATGTTCATAGCAGCACTCTCAACAATAGCCAAATTATGGAAAGAGCCTAAATGTCCATCAACTGATGAATGGATGAAGAAATTGTGGTTTATATACACAATGGAGTACTACGTGGCAATGAGAAAAAATGAAATATGGCCTTTCGTAGCAACGTGGATGGAACTGGAGAGTGTGATGCTAAGTGAAATAAGCCATACAGAGAAAGACAGATACCATATGGTTTCACTCTTATGTGGATCCTGAGAAACTTAAGAGAAACCCATGGGGGAGGGGACCAAAAAAAAAAAAAAAAAAAGAGGTTAGAGTGGGAGAGAGCCAAAGCATAAGAGACTGTTGAGAACTGAGAACAAACTAAGGGTTGATGGGGGGTGGGAGGGAGGAGAGGGTGGGTGATGGGTACTGAGGAGGGCACCTTTTGGGATGAGCACTGGGTGTTGTATGGAAACCAATTTGACAATAAATTTCATATATAAATAAAAAAAAAAAAAAAAAATAAATGTCTGGCAGAAATCCATGAGAAGCCATTGGGCCCTGGACTTGGGTTTGCCGAGAAATTTTTGATTACTGATACAATATTTTTACTGGTTATCAGTAAGACAAAACAATTGGACATCAGTTCTCTTGAACATCTTGTTAGGAGTAATTTTTAGCTTTAATTATACTAATATGTTATTATTCATATATATTTGATACCAACATATTAGTTTCTTTATTTTTTTAAATTTTATTTTAGAGATAGAATGTGAAAGAGTAAAGTGTGAGCAGGAGGGAGAGAGAGAATCTTAAGTAGGAGCTACACTTAGCATGGGCTGAATCCTACAACCCTGGGACCATGACCTGAGCCAAAATCAAGAGTTGGACACTCAACTGACTGGGCCACCCAGATGTCCTGCAACATATTATTAATATATATTTTTGAATACCACTGTGACACATCTACTAAAAGTAATTCAAATGATATGAAAAATGCATACAAAAAACAAATGTACTTTCAAATAGACTCATTCTATCTCCTCTCCTCTCCTCTCCTCTCCCTCAATATTTCCCAGAAAATGTTTGTTCGCCACTGCTTACTGTTTTGTTCGGCTAACATCCTTTTTAAGAAGTGTAAGTGGTGTATATCCTCTTTTTTAAGTCATTCTGTTTTTTTCTTCAATTATATGTAATTATAATTAATTACTCCATGTCTTTTCTAGAGTACTTTGTCATTCTTTTTAACAGCTTATTGTATGAAGTGCTGCTTCTCTCACTATTTGTACAATATACATGAGGTCCCAACTAGGCCACTCTCAAAAATATGATTTGGATAATTGTAAAGATACAGTTTTCAAAAAAGGGAAAAATTCCAGCATTTGTTCCACAAACTGTTAAATTCAACAGTTAATACAGATTATCATTTCTTTATTCCACACTTTATGCTTTTATAAAGGCACAATGATTTTCTATTAGACCTCAGATAATGCAATAACCCCTGGCCATAGGTGAAAACATGATTTTACAAACTTGGTTCCAAAGATGCTCAATTGTCTGTAAAATTGTCAGAAGCTGCAGAGGAAAGTATCCTGTACAACGAATTACTTTGTAGACTGCTATAGAATCCTTTATTTAGGAAAATGCAATGAGAAACTGTATGTATAGATTGGATTATAAAGGACTCAAAAAGGTAAGAAGCAGGCACAGACCTCAGGGCACCTGGGTGGCTGTTTGTTAAGGGTCTGACTCTTGATTTTGGCTCAGGTCATGATCTTACAGTTCATGAGTTCAGACCCTATGTTGGGCTCTGTGCAGATAGTGCGGAGCCTGCTTGGGATTCTTCCCCCCCGCCCCCCACCCCAGCCCCTACCCCGCTTGCTTTCTCTCTCTCTCTCAAAAACAATACATAAACTTAAAAAAATGAAAAAAATAAGTAAAAGCAGGTATAGACCTCTTTATTCAGAGGAGAGACTTAATATATTAAAAGAGATTGATATAAGCCCTGCCCCTCTTTCTCACTCTTTTGGTTTGCCAAGAAATGTTATGCAACTTTAAAATGAATACAATGATAAACATAGCATGCCATGTACAAAGGTGATTCATAACTAGTAATTATTTTTTTTAATTTTTTAATGTTTTTATTTATTTCTGAGCAGAGAGAGACAGAGCATGAGCAGGGGAGGGGCAGAGAGAGAGGGACACACACAATCTGAAGCAGGCTCCAGGCTCTGAGCTGTCAGCACAGAGCCCGATCTGGGGCTCGAACTCACGGACTGAGAGATCATGACCTGAGCTGAAGTCAGATGCCCAACCGACTGAGCCACCCAGGTGCCCCATAACTAGTAATTAAATTAAAAAAAAAAATTAAAGACCCATCTAGATATTAGATCAGTTTAGGTACAACAACTACTCTGTTCTAAAACATAAAAAAATGCAAATCATATTCTTCTCAACCAATGAACAAATGGTAGACTATAGAAGTTAACTATTAGTACCTGCACTAGGAGATCTTCTCAGGAGGTCTTTTATGTGAGGCCAAGTGAGGTCCCACCAAACATTCTATTGCACTGAACACAATAAGGCAGATTAAAGTCTGGTTCACTTGTTCAAATCCCAGCATGGACTATCACCAATGATGTAATTTTAGGCATGTTACTTATACCTTCTCTCAGCCTCAATTTATCATCTGTAAATTGGAAACAATTATAGTGCCTATTCTGAGATTTCATGAGAATGAAAGGAGGTGGTATAGGTCAAGCACTTAGTGAAAAAGTGTTAATTATTTTTCTAGTATTAGTGTGGGCTTAGGTATACAGCAGAAACTTCTGTCTTCCAAAATATACTTAAATGTATGCTTTCTATGTAGAAAGCCTTTCCTAAACAACAGTATCTCTTTCTTAATCATTTAAATAATTTTTCTGCTTTTTGCTGCCATATTTATAAATGCTTTCCAGATATGAAAAGGTGAAGAGAAAATTCACTACACTGATGCCCTTCAAATTAATTTCCCAGGGAATTTTTGCTTTCATCAAAAGATCTGTTTGCTTTTTTCTGTTTAAGACTCGAAACTAACTTAATTGTTACTTTGGGGTCACTTCAGTATACTCAGTGTTGGTCCTGCAGATAAAAGCCCAATAGGATTTGAATAAGTGGTATTAAAACATTTTCACAAGTATATAGTGTACTCATTTTTCTATGACAGTTATAACAAAATTGGGATGGAGGACTGGGTTAATAGTAGTATGACACAGTGTCCAAGGATACAAATTGTGTATTCTAAATCTGTAACCCAAATACTCAACCTGATAGTTACCTTCACAGACATTTTCATTTCTGAAAGTTCTGGATCTAGCTACTACCTCACATTTTCTAAAAGAAAAAAATAATAATTTTTATGACATAATTAGTTTACTTCAAAGACTAGGAGAATAGGCTCCATTCAGTAGTGCATGTAGAAATCATAATATTTACCTTGGCTAATATAGAAGAGACTGTTAGCAATCATGTAGCACTGTAGAGTTGCTGTTCACACAGGCGACGCATCACGGAAAAGTGATCTATCCTAGAAATATATCTTATAAAGAGACAAATGGCTAAATATGTAATAATCTACACTCAACTATCCAACAGCCTAAAATTAAAATAAATTTGGTATTACTATTAATAAAATTTTGTATTAGGCACTGAGAAGAAGGATGTAGGTTTCTGAGAAAAACAAGTTTAACAAGAAGTAAGTAAGATGAAGATGACAGGGACCAGATGGGCCAGTTAGTTAAGCTTCTGACTCTTGATTTTGGCTCAGATCATAATCTCATGGTTCTTGGGATCAAGCTCTGCAAGGGATGATCAGCGCAGAGCCTTCTTGGGATTCTCTCTCTCCCTCCCTCCCTCTCTCTCTCTCTCAAAATAAATCAACTTAAAAAAAAAGAGCAAATAAGATGAGTTGGTTATTTAGAACCTAAAATAGCTGTTTTTTACCAGACCCTGGGGAGTGTCAACCTTTAATGTACTGCATAGTTTTAGTCACCAAAAACAAACAAAAAAACAAAAAACACTTGAGAGTACCACCATGAAGACCCTGTAGTTCCTTTATGTGGCTCTCATCACTGAGGCTTTGGCCTGTCTCTCCTCATCTCAATGACCCTGAACTCCAGTTTCTATCCCCTCAGCTCCTTGAGACTTGCGTGCACTGTTTGGCCTCCACGTCCTTTACTGCAATCAAAAAGTTCATCCAGGCATGTATCTGGTACATTTCTGGGACTTAAATCTCATTACTCCTATCTCTTGGGGGTCACAGTGTGATATACAATGCCTAAATAGGGATTTCCTACATTTTATTCATCTTTAAACATGTTTTCAGTGGAAGCGTTGGTCCAGTACAAGTTATTCCATCATGACCAGATGGCAGTTCCTGTTTTGAAATCTATAATATCCTAATATCCATATGAAACATTTCATCATATTCCACCCTCTTTCTTTGAAATATTAATCAGCTTTGCCATCATCCTCCCTATCCCTGAACCATGTTTACAACTTTCCATCTGCTTAGCCCAACACTCATTAATGGAAGTAAAGTTTTTGTTGTTTTTCCAAGAAATGCCTCTCATACTGGTGGCTTGCAACTGGATGTAATTTTCACTTTGTTCAGAAGTTGAACTATTGTTATGTATGTCTTAGAAATATTTTCTTTATGAAAACTTTGATTTCTAAAACACTTTGGAGATATGTGTGTGTGTATACACACAAAGAATGTAAATCTTTTGTAGATACTTCATAGTCTATAGAGAATAACCTTTTGACATTTACATTTTCAGATGTAATAAAATGATATTTACATTTTCAGATTCTAATAAACTGGGAGATATTTAGAAATTTTTCCAATTCAAGATCTATATATGTCTTATATTGGTATATATGTATATATTTGTGTCATATATATGTATGTGTGTATATGCTTTAAAACACTAAAGGAAAATTGGAAAACACATTATACTGAATTCTATTTTGAGAGGAAGGAACAATTGAAAGAATAATAGAAATGTATTTTCTTTTTTGCTCAAGCTAGATGAAAATAAAGAGATGCTATTTGAACTTCATTTTACCTAAAATTTGTACAGCATAGAAGAGCAAATGATAGGTGTGGAAATAAGATAATTGTTTGAGACAAACTGAAGCAGAGAGAAATAGACTAGACAATACTGAGTTTGAAAAATGGATACTTTAGTGGTACTTTTCTTAAAAAGTAAACTCCTACCAAAAGTTGCAGTATGATATCAGAATCTGATTAGTCATATGTTAAAACATTTTTTAAAAATATTTGCTTTTGGATAGGGTAGCACAACTAAATAGGCCTTCACTGCTTTTGAAAGAAGATACTTTTTAGAACTGTGTCAAATATCCTGTTATGGGTGTCTTAGAGGTTAATCAGCTAACAGCTACTATAAGTGACACAGTCAGACACCTTAGTAGAGGTAAGTATGTCACAAGGACAGAGGGAAGTACTGGTGAAGCCTTTTACATCAAACTTAGGAATATTAGCCATTGTAAATAAAAAGTAAAGAATATCCTTAACCAAGACTTGATTTTACTGGAAACTATTGGAAATGTGAGTCATAAGACACCTTGATAAAATATCAGTGGCCTCAGTTTTTTTCAGCACCAAGGGCAAGTTTCTCTAGGGAGTTAGTGGTCACATATCATTTTAAGAAATTGCTTTTGTAAAAATGTCTTCACAGAAAGATGCTGAGGAGTGGGTGGTGGTAAGATCTCACCGAGTTGTTACTATATTCAGAGAATTTGGGATAGTAACACAATCACCTTGATTATATTTTGTCTATTGGATTTATTTCATAATATACTTTGATTTATAATTGTTCATTTTTTATTTACAAATGCCCATCTAAAATAGCAGCCCAAAATATACTTTCTAGAAACCTCTTAATCAAGTGAATACATGCCCATTTTAGAAGTTAAAAACTTATTTATTTTTTATTTTTTTTTATTATTATTTTTTCAACGTTTATTTATTTTTGGGACAGAGAGAGACAGAGCATGAACGGGCGAGGGGCAGAAAGAGAGGGAGACACAGAATCGGAAACAGGCTCCAGGCTCTGAGCCATCTGCCCAGAGCCTGACGTGGGGCTCGAACTCACGGACCGCGAGATCGTGACCTGGCTGAAGTCGGAGGCTTAACCGACTGCGCCACCCAGGCACCCCTTAAAAACTTATTTAAAAGCAAATTTAAACTATAGAAAAATGTCATACTTTGAATTAATAAATATAATTTTATATTAAGTATCAAAATTATCAATAAAACCAAGATTTATAAATAAAGGCCATCATAAATATTCATCAGTGTTATGTAGAAAAGAAGGAAGTGATTTTTCAAATCAAGCATGGGTGCCTAGATGGCTCAGTTGCTTAAGCCTCCAACTCTTGATTTCAGCTCAAGTCATGGTCTCTCAGTTTGAGTTCAAGCCCCACATCAGTCTCTGCACTGACAGTGACTGTGCAGAGCCTGCTTGGGATTCTCTATCTCCGCCCCCTCTCGCTGCCCTCCCCCGCTCTTGCTCTCTTTCACAAAAATAAATACACTTTTTAAAAAAATCAAACACTTCCTAGATTTTCAATTTTTCAACAATAGATGTCATGCTAAAGACAAAAAATGAAAAGCATATGGCTCTTTATGACAACTCATATGTATGTATATGTGCATTCATGTGCATACTTATGACAGCTGTACTTTTCCAGAAGTGAAAGTTGGTACTCATAATTACGTTGGCTATGTTGACTCAACACTGTGGAAGGTGAATATTTCATACTTATGAAAATGCCTAATGTAAACTGCACTGTTCTGTGTTATTAATGAGAATGTAAAAGAAAGGACTGGAAAATGTAAAACATCTCCATAAAAAATGCAGGGGCAGGTGGTTTATTTGTCCATGAAATAAATCTTTAATTAATGCTCTGGAATATGATTTTGTAAAACAATATTTGTTCCATCTTTCCTACCAATGAAAGAATATAGAGCAAAATATCTCCTTTTATTGCTCTAAAAAATAATTTTCTTATATATTGACAAAAGTATACATTTAGAAAACGTTCAGTATGTCACAGCCAAGAATTTCTAACACACATAGAAATCTTGTTAATTTCTTGTTATTGAACATGCAGGTTAGGTTGCTTTTTTCTAAACTTTGAGAAACAGGATGCCAAGGTAAGGATTGAAAATACAATCATGTCTTATATATCATAACACAATCGAGAACAGGCCAGGAAAAGAGAGGGAGGAAGATTAGATGTGGAAGAGACATAAAGTTTCAGGCTAATTCAAGCATGTTACATACAGCTTCTAGAGAATGAAGAGAGAGGACTTTGAAATGAGACAGCCGATATGGGTGAAGTCCAACAAAAGTATACTTCAGAAGGTTATAAAGACCTTCCCATGTGCAAGCTGGAAGCAGAGCACACAGATTGCTGACAGGCATGTGGAAAACTAGCCAGCTGATACGAGCAGTTGTGGAAGTAGGTAGCAGGGACCCATCTGTGGCTTCGATATCCAAACCAGATATTCAAGATAGGTTTCCAGTTTCAAGCAAGGCTTGCAGGAAGATTGTGAAGTAGTCCCACTGTTGGGTGGTAGAGATGTGGGCATTAATCAGATTATTATAGAAATTAACGAATTCTCATTGGGATTGAACTTCACAGTCTGAGAGTTGTAGTGTTCAACCACCGGTTTTGACTGCAGGGCCTCCAACAGCTATGCGACGATTCATAAGTAATTTGTTAATGATAGTTCCTGTTTTTCTGTCAGTGAAAATAGTTCTGAGCTTCTTGACATACAAATGTCCATCTTTTTACTCTCCTAGCATATTTTTCTGGCATGGGAGAAATAGGATTGGAGTTGGTTAGAGCTACCAGAAATGCCCATGGCAAATAACACACAAATGGGTCATTTTTGAGATATAAGAAGCAGCAGAAAAACCCACAAAGCTCTGCTTTAAGAAACAGAAAAGCAAGAAGCCAGGAATGTTATATAAACATCTGATAACCTGTGGTTGCAAATACTCAGCAACAATCAACAAGACTTTTTTTAAACATTCACTATGAACCAGGTGCTATATTTATGTAAATAAGTGAACAACATATTCTCTGCCTAAGGAATTTGAGTTAGGAGTCCAAGGAGATGTGACCAAGTTTGCACTTGGGTCTTCATGCATTCCCATGTTCTTATAGCATGCTGGGGATATTGCAGACCTGAAAGCCTTGCTGTTTGTTAATGATGAGATAAGAATGAAGAGCAAGTGGCTTAGATTCTGAAGATAAAAAGAAAGGACACCCAGAATGTTCAGTCAATTCACTATTCTGAAAGTATAGCTTAGACAGGTAGGAGCATCACATAAGTCCCTGGCCATGTAATCTTGAAAGCTTTGGTTTTCTTATCTGTAAAGTAAGAGTTTTTTATTGTGTTAAACTAAGGACAAGAGATACATTAGCAAAATTCCTAGCTTTGACCAGTACTAAGTACTTCACTAGGTACATACGCACTTTTATATAAATGTATGCATATAAGATTAAGAGCATACAGTTCAAGGAGTGGCATCTATGTTCTACATTATAATGGCACTGATGTTACCCTGGTGAGAAGCCCCAAGATGAAGTTCTATAATAGGTCAGTTATTGGCTTATTCAGCAAATTTCTTAGTTTATAAGAGCTGTTCCTGTTTACTTTATTAACTAATGTAGATCTCTTTCACATTTCCCTCTAGTCCTTGCCTCCTAATTTGCTTTCCATCTCCCCCTAAGATAAGGCTTTCAAAATAAAACTACAAGGGTGCCTGGCTAGCTCAGTTGGTGGAGAATGCCACTCTTGGATCTCAGGGTTATGAGTTTGAACCCCACATTACGGGTAGAGTTTACTTAGAAAAATTTTTAAATGAAACTAGAAATATAGTTTGTTAATTTGTTCACACAATAAAATTTATTTTCCTACATGCATTCATTGAATATGTTTAACCTTATTAGCTTGAGGATAATCTTTGAGTGGTGTCCCTATAACATGGATTTAGAAATAAGTATCAATGTAACAGTTGAGTGGATACTGATGACATTAAATAAAAGATGGCAGAAATTTCAACAATAGAAAATTAAACTCTATACAAATACAGAAAATATATAAAATATTAGAAAGCTATGTGCTAAGCATTCACTGTTAAATTTACAGGTTTTTCTTTCTTGTATATGGTTTCTAGTAGAAAAGCTATAGGTTTGAAATAATAAATTATTTTTATGTAATTTGAAGAAAATTCTTTGTTCTGTTTTGATAGCTAATTTCAAATAGCATAGATCTTCAATTCTAGTTACCATTGAAGTTTATGAACTAAGGGGATTTAATCAGACAAGTCCCCTAAGAGATGATTTTATAAATAACTACTATATAATGGAAAATTCAACAGCAAAAGGCAACTAAAGTATAGTGAGATAATAGAGAGATTTTGAATTTAAATTGTTCTCTACATGTCTCATTATTTTTGAGTCTTAATTTTAGTTTGCTTAATAGAAATGCAAGGGCAGATAAAAATACAATAAATAATTTCTTACAGTAGAAAAGCATTTCCCCAAATTCAGAGTTTAGAACTAGAAAGAACAATTTATTGTATTGTGGAATGAATTGTAGCTCAGAGAGGTAAAGTGACATGCTCCAGATTATACATCTTTTAATTGTTTCACAAATATTAAAAACACAGTTGGCCCTACTCTATCTTACAGTCATTACAATATTTATCAAGATGACTCATAGACTGTAAAAGTGATTTGTATGCAATGATAGTATACACCCCTCACTATTCATACAATTTTAAAAAACAGTGATTCTATAGAAATTTGTTTCAATAAATTTTGGCAATAAGATTATATGAATAATGGGCACTGGGTTGCTCAGTCAGTCAAGCGTCCCACTCTTGATTTCATCTCAGGTCCTGATCTCAGTTTGTGGGATAGAGCCCCACATACGGCTCTGTGCTGACATCACGGAGCCTGCTTGGGATTCATTCATTCTCTCTCTCTCTCTCTCTCTCTCTCTCTCTGTCTCTCTCTCTCTGCCCTTTTACTGCTTTGCTCTCTCTGTCTCTCAAAATAAATGAACTTAAAAAATATATTAATAAACCTTTTTAGACTTGATGAAATTAAAGTTTTTGTTTTATTATTTATGATGGTGGATTATATTTTTACAATACCTTCATGTATAAATCTCAAAAGAAATTTAGACTTCGTCGATCCAACCATATGGATAAACAGTAAAATATATGTGTTATTTCCTTCTGTCTATAATACAATATCTCTTTATCCATTCATCCTAGTAATTTATAGATCTGTAATTTGAGAGAAATTGATTTGTATCTGTCATTAATCCATCACTAATACACAATTTACATAGCATAGTGAATATTTGCTAGAGGGGACTGCTTGGTCTCCTACAGAAGAGCATAAGGCTGTAAGGTTCTTACAAGGTTTTCAAACCTGCCTATCTTCTCACAAGTTTGGAGTGCTTTATCGATAGTAGCTCATTAATCTTCACAGCATCCTTGCAAAGAAGACAACAGGTATTATCACTGCTCTACACATGGAGCAACACATAATGGAAAGGTCAACTGCCTTGTCTTGGGTTTATGGCGAAGCAGTATTAAAGCAGAGCACATATCTAGATGCAGAGAGAGCACATGTACATACCCCCAGTTAAAACCCCCTGCTCTGAGCTTCCACAGCTATTTTTGATAAGAATCACGGGGAGCTTTTATTAAACACATATTCATCTTCAATGCACACATTGTGAGGAAATATAAGGGATATTGGAAGGAAACCCATTGGTTTAAAGACCTAAAAGATATATAAGCCAAGTGAATTATGTAATCTTTGTTTGGATCATGATTCAAGCTGTACCAAAAAAAAACGTGTTTAGGAAATAATGAAAAATTTGAACATTCACTAAATATTTAATGATGTTTAGTAATTATTAGTGGGTGTTTAGGAATAGTAATGTGGCTATAAGAAGAGTCTTGCTTATGAGATAGATTATTTTATTTTTTATTAATCTTTTTAACTGTATTTTTGAGACAGAGACAGAGACAGAGTGTGAGCAGTAGAGGGGCAGACAGAGGGAGACATACAATGTGAAGGAGGCTCCAGGCTCTTAGCTGTCACCACAGAGCCTGACATGGTGCTCAAACTCATGAACCATGAGATCTTTTTTTTTTTTTTTTTAATTTTTTTTTCAACTTTTATTTATTTTTGGGACAGAGAGAGACAGAGCATGAACGGGGGAGGGGCAGAGAGAGAGGGAGACACAGAATCGGAAACAGGCTCCAGGCTCTGAGCCATCAGCCCAGAGCCTGACGCGGGGCTCGAACCCACGGACCGTGAGATCGTGACCTGGCTGAAGTCGGACGCTTAACCGACTGCGCCACCCAGGCGCCCCAATGAGATCTTGATGTAAGCCAAAGTTTGACACATAACTGACTGAGTCACCCAGGTGCCCCAAGGTATATTATTCTTTAATATATATTTGGATCAATTGATATAATGTCTGGAATTTGCTCCAAAGTCATAAAGGATTTGGGAGAACATGATGTATTAAAGTCTATCTTGTTTAATCATGAGTTGATAATTGAAGCATGTGAGTTCATTACATTAACCATTATATTTTTATATTTAAAATTTCTTAAAGAGTTTTTTTTTTTTTAATTTGTTTTGCTCTTTAAAGTTTTTAAAAAAGTGAAAACCACCCCCCCTGATGAAATTCTGGCTTAACAGGTTCGTGGAGCGTGAGAATTTTTATTTTTCACAAACCCCAGGTGATGATGAAGAAATTTTTGGACATACTAACCCTAGAGACCCATTCTCAAACTCCAAGAAGGCTGACATAAAAAGCCAAATATTTTAACATCCATGATTTATATACATATAATTTTTTTGTGTGTGTGTAACATTGGATAATACCCTATTATTGGTACAAAATAGCTTAAGTTTCCTCAAAAGGAAAAGACTAATTCACTGCTTAAAAAAGTGGTAACAATGGCACACCTGGGTAGCTCAGTCGGTTGGGCTTCCGACTTCAGCTCAGGTCATGGTCTTGCGGTCCATGAGTTCGAGCCCCATGTAGGGCTCTGCTGACAGCTCAGGGCCTGGAGCCTGCTTTGGATTCTGTGTCTCCCTCTGTCTCTGCTCCTCCCTTGCTTCTGCTCTGTTTCTTTCTCTCAAAAATAAATAAACATTAAGAAATTTTAAAAATGACATTTTAGTACAAATCTCCTTTCGAATTGAGTGGGCTCTACAGATCTATCAATAATAGATTTACTGAAAATCAAACGACCAAAGTTCATTTTTTCCTGAGAATTTTTCTGCATGAGATCACGATAATTCTACTGATATAGAATAATGTCAAATTATATCCTATTAGACAAGAATGCAAGCTATTAGCAAGCCTTGAATAAAGTTTCAATAATTATTGGGAGAATAGAAAAATAATTTGAAGGAAAAGGTCTATCTTTGCCTTTTCAAAAAATCATGTAACTATGCAAATCTGACATCAGTAATGAGAAGTAAAATGTTTCTTTGGGGAAAAAAAAGTCATTCATGTTAATAAAATAGCAATACTCTCATACTGCTGACTGAATGCAGTTATTCATGAACTCTAAGGCATTTAACTGACATTAACAGATTGAATTATCATTTAACTGATGCTCATGTGGGGGCATCATTAGCCATAGAGGAAAAAATGAGCAGAAGATTATCTACAGATGATATAGCCTTGTTTTTTTTTTTTTTTTCTATTCTAACATTAGAGAAAACTTTAAAGCAAAGAAACATGGTTATCAAACTTTCTCAATGAATTTTAAGAAATAGTTTTACTGTAATTTTTTTACAATATGTTTTCAACCTGGATACAGGTTTAAATCTGTTGAAACACCATATATTCAGTTAGCAAAATTGACTATTAAGTTAAAATTCTTTCGTTGATAAGAGCCTAGTACAGATCAGCAATCAATATCTATATCAACTGGTCAGTTCAATAAGCTTCTAAAATATTGCTCGTAGGCTTTCTGGGCACTTATAAAAACTATAATATCTGTACATATGGTTTTTAATCCATGTAGACATTTTCCTCATAATAATGTATTTCTCACTGCAAATGCATATTAATTACTGTTTGAGTTATTTAACCATGCACCCACAAAACAACCTGCTTCTCTTCATATGCAGGGATGTTCCATTCCAAGATTTCTGACCTATTTGCCCAATTCTTAATTCTTATTCTACATTTTTGAATCAGTGGGAACTCAGCATTGTGTGGGGAGGCTGAGAAAATGATTTCTGAAGCCATCAGCATGAAAAAACTATTGCAGTGTAACTTAGATGTGTTTTGAAAAATTAGATTTGTACTATCAAGCCTTTAAAACATTTGTTTTTACCTACTCATGATCGTTTAAAGCTCTGAATGTCCACTATATGGGGAAAGTTTCTGAATACATAAGGATTTTCTTGTTCAAATTTACAAAGCTATATTCATTTCTTACAAAGTATCTGAGGTGACTCAGAAGTGAGTAAATGAGGAGAGAGTTAACAGCGCTAGAAGATTTCTAAATCTAGTGTGGAAATAATATCTGCAAGAAAAGTTTTGGCTAATTAGAGTGATTTCACCACTTTTTTTTTTTTTCTATTTCTTTTTCAGAGACAATAAAACAAATTGCAATATTTGCTTTTGTCTTAATGTGCTTGGGACGCCATGACAAAATACCATAGACCTGGTAACATAAATAACGAAAATCTATTTTCTCACAGTTCAGAAGGTTGGAAATCTGAGATTTCCAGCATGGTTGGATGCCAGCATGGTTGTTTGTTCTGGTGACGGACCTCTTCCTGGCTTGCAGACTGCTTACTTTCTTGCCATGTCCTCTCATGACAGAAACACAGAAAAAGAGAGCAATATTGCTCCTCTTCATAAAGGCCACAAATCTTATCACACTAGGATCCCTTTTAATCTTATTTCCTAAAAACCCTATCTTTAAATATGTCACATTGGGGATTACTTCAAGATACGAGTTTTGTGGGGACACAATTCAATCCTTACCCTTTATCTTAGTGTTAAATTTCAACCCAATTATCCGTCTTCCTTGGGATGATATAGTGTAACTTTACATATAGTTGATGGGATAAGATTTCCAAATGAGAAGTCAGAAGAACCTGGTTGCACACCCAGCTCCACTACTTAATAGTGTGGGACTTTAAACAAGTTAAATTTTCTAGGCTCAGTTTCCTCTTATCTGATTTGGGAACAATGATGTGTAGAAGTAGATCAATTATCATTTTACAGATACAATGTGTAGCTGTAGATTTAGTTACTTCCAGTAATGTGTCTAGTACAGTTCTTAGTACTTTCTAAATATCTAAATATTTTTTTTATTTTTTTAACGTTTTATTCATTTTTGAGAGAGAGAGAGAGAGACAGAGCATGAACGGGGGAGGGGCAGAGAGAGAGGGAGACACAGAATCTGAAACAGGCTCCAGGCTCTGAGCTGTCAGCACAGAGCCCCACGTGGGGCTCGAACTCACGAACCATGAGATCATGACCTGAGCCGAAGTCGGCTGCTCAACCTATTGAGCCACCCAGGCACCCCTCTAAATATTTTTTTATTGCAGTAATTGACATGTCAATTTCAGATGTATAACATAATGATTTGACATTTGTATATAGTGAAATGATCAGCCTAACAAGCCTAGTTAACATTTGTCTTTACAGTTATAAAACTTTTGTGTGTATGACAAGTTTTAAGGTCTATTCTCTTAGCAATTTTCAAATATGCTATTGCATACATATTAACTACAAGCATATGTATTATTAACTACAATACAAATACAGTATTATTAACTACAGGCACCATGCTGTGCATTACAACCCCATGGCCTATTTATTTTATAACTGTTTAGTTTCTAAGTTTATTTATTTATTTTTAGAGACAGCACGAGTGGGGGAGGAGAACAGAGAGAGGGAGAAAAAGTAGCTCAAGCAGGCTCTGTGCTGCCAGTGGCGAGCTCAATACAGAGCTTGATCTCATGAACTGTGAGATCATGACCTGAGTCAAAATCAAGAGTCAGATGTTTAACGGATTGAGCCACCCAGGTGCACCTATAACTGTTTGTACCTTTTGACCATTATCACCCATGTCAGCCACCCCACCAGCCTCTGCTTTTAGCAGCCACCAATCTGTTCTCTGTATCTGTGAGTTTAGGTTTCTTTTTGTTTGTTTGTTTGTTTGTTTTAGATTCCATATGTAAGTGAGATCACATAGTATTTGTCACTTTGTTCACTTGGCATAATGCCTTCAAGTTCCATCCATGTTGTCACATATGGCAAGTACTCATATACCTAAATAATATTCCAGTATTTATGTGCGTACACACACCTCACTTTTTAATTTATCCATTCATCCATTAAATGTTTTTTTAATTTATTTATTGTGAGGAGGGGAGGGGCAGAGAGAGAGGGAGAGAGACAGAATCTCAAGCTTGCAGTGTGGAGCCTGATACAGAGCTCGAACTCATGAACCATGAGATCATGAGCTGAAAACAAGAGTTGGACACTTAACTGACTGAGCCACCTGGGTGCCCCTATCCATTCACCAATTAATGGACACTTAGGTTGCTTTCTTCAACATCTTGGCTATTGTGAATAATGGTACAATGAACATAAGTGTGCATATATCTTTTAGAGTTAGTGTTTTCATTTTGTTCATATATATCCAGAAGAGGAATTACTAGACCATAAGATAGTTCTAGTTTTAATATTTTGAGGAAGTTCCAAACTATTTTATGTAATGACTGCACCAAATTACATTCCCACAAGTAGAGCACAAGGGTTCCCTTTTCTCCACATCCTCACCAACATTTATTATTTCTTGTCTTTGATAATAGCCATTCTAACAGGTAAAGGGTGATACCTCTTCCTAGTTTTGATTTGCATTTCCCTGAATAGTAGTGATGTTGACTGGGAACGTTTTCATATACTTCTTGGTCATCTGTATATCTTCTTTAGAAAAATGTGTATTCAGATTCTTTGCCCATTTTCTAATGGGATTGTTTGATATTTTTGTATTGAGTTGTATGAATTATTTATATATTTTGGATATTAACCACTTATTAGACGTATGACTTGTAATTATTTTCTCCCACTTAGTTGGGTTTTGTTTTGTTGATGGTTTCCTTTGTTTGTGCATTTGGCCAATGATTTCATTTCCTTTGCATTTAATTTTGTTGATAGTTTCCTTTTAGTTTGATGTAGTTCTACTTGTTTATTTGTGCTTTTGCTGTCTTTGCTTTCATTGTCAAATCGAAAAAAATCATCACCAAGACCAATGACAAGAATCTTACTGCTTATGTTTCTTCTAGGAGTTTTATGGGGTGAGGTCTTAAGTTCAAGTCTTTAATTCATTTTGATTTAGTTTGTGTATATGGTGTAAGACAGTTGAGTTTTATTTTTTTGCATGTGGCTGTCCAGTTTTCCAAACATCTTGTATTGAAAAGCCTGTCCTTTTCCCATTTTATATTCTTGGCTCCTTTATCACAAATTAATTGACCATATATGCCTGGATTTATTTTTGGGCTCTGTTCTACTGATCTGTGTCTGTTTTTATGGCAATACCATACTATTTCGATTACTGTAGCTTCATAATAGACTTTGATATCAGGAAGTGTGATGCTTCCAGCTTTGTTCTTCTTTCTCAAGATTGCTTTGACTATTCAGTGTCCTTTGTGGTTCTATGCAAATATTAGGATTGTTTGTTATAGTTCCATGACAAATACCGTTGGAATTTTGATAGTTATTGCATTGAATTTGTAGATTGTTTTGGGTAGTATGGACATTTTGACAACACTCATTCAGTCTCTGAGTACAGAATATGTTTCCATTTATTTGTGTCATCTTTAATTTCTTCTTTCATCAGTATCTAGCAGATTTTTATGTACAGATTTTTCACAGCTTGGGTTAAATTTTTCCTATTTTATTTATTTTATATAATTATAAATTGATTTATTTTCCTAACAGTGCATTAGTTTATAAAAATACAACAGATATTTATATGTTGCTTTGTACATTAGTTCCAAGAGGTCTACATATATCCATCTGCAAACAGTGACAGTTATGTTTCTTTCCAATTTGGATGCCTTTTATTTCCTGTCTAATTTCTCCAGCGAGGACATCTAAAACCATGTTGAATAAAAACGACAAAATAGGCATCATTGTCATGTTCCCAATCTTAGAGAAAAAAAAACTTTGAGCTTTTCACCACTGATGTTAGCTGTGGGCTTGTCACATATGTCCATATTTATGTTGAGATATGTTCTATGTCCATTTGGTTGAAAGTTTTTACCATAAAAGATGCTGAATGTTGTCAAATGCTTTTTCTGCATCTATAAAGATCCTGTGATTTTTATTTTTCATTTTGCTACAATGGTCATCACACTGATTTGCAGATGTTGAACCATCCTAGCATCCCTGGAATAAATCTGATTGATCATGCTGTATAATGTTTTCATGTATTATTGGTGTTTAATGGTGTTTTAATGTGTTGTTGAATTTGGATTGCTAATGTTTGTGCATCTCTGTTCATTAGGAACATTGGCCTGTAGATTTCTTTTCCTGTGGTGTGCTTGTCTGGTTTTGATATCAAGGTACTGTTGGCCTCAAAAATGGAGTTTAGAAATTTTCCCTCCTCCCAGATTTGTTGGGAGGTTTGAGAAGGATAGTATTGATTATTCTTTAAATGTCTGATAGAATTCCTCAATAAAGATCTCTGGTCCTGGACTTTTTATTTGTTGAGAGGGGATTGATTATTAATTTACTCTTGTTATTAGTGAATCAGTCTGTTCGGATTTTCTATTTATTCATGTTTCAGTATAGGTAAATTGCATGT
This sequence comes from Puma concolor, assembly GCF_028749965.1. Lineage (NCBI taxonomy): Eukaryota > Metazoa > Chordata > Mammalia > Carnivora > Felidae > Puma > Puma concolor. Next base: position 121,040,408 of record NC_141675.1, read on the forward strand.
TTCTTGGAATTTATCCATTTCTTCTACATTGTCCAGTTTGTTGATATACAACTGTCCCTACTATTCTGTTATAATCCTTTGTATTTATGTGGTATCAGTTATAACATCTCTTTTTATCTGTTTTTATTTGAATCCTCTCTATTTTTATCTTGGTGATAAAGGCTTAAAGACTTGTAAATTTTTCTTTCCAAAAAATAGCTCTTAGTTTCATTGATAGTTTTTATTATCTTTTTAGTCTCTATTGCGTTTATTTCCACTCTCCTATTTATTTCATTCCTTCTACTGATTTTGGGCTTCATTTGCTCTTCTTTTTCTAGTTCCATGAGGGATAAAGGTAGGTTGCTGGAAATTTTTCTTGTTTCTCTAGATAGGCATGTATCACTATGAACCTCCTTCTTTTTTTTTTTTTTTTTCAATATATGAAGTTTATTGTCAAATTGGTTTCCATACAACACCCAGTGCTCATCCCAAAAGGTGCCCTCCTCAATACCCATCACCCACCCTCCTCTCCCTCCCACCCCCCATCAACCCTCAGTTTGTTCTCAGTTTTTAAGAGTCTCTTATGCTTTGGCTCTCTTCTACTCTAACCCCCCCTTTTTTTTCCTTCCCCTCCCCCATGGGTTTCTGTTAAGTTTCTCAGGATCCACATAAGAGTGAAACCATATGGTATCTGTCTTTCTCTGTATGGCTTATTTCACTTAGCGTAACACTCTCCAGTTCCATCCATGTTGCTACAAAGGGCCATATTTCATTCTTTCTCATTACCACGTAGTACTCCATTGTGTATATAAACCACGATTTCTTTATCCATTCATCAGTTGATGGACATTTAGGCTCTTTCCATAATTTGGCTATTGTTGAGAGTGCTGCTATAAACATTGGGGTACAAGTGCCCCTATGCATCAGCACTCCTGTATCCCTTGGGTAAATTCCTAGCAGTGCTATTGCTGGGTCATAGGGTAGGTCTATTTTTAATTTTTTGAGCAACCTCCACACTGTTTTCCAGAGTGGCTGCATCAATTTGCATTCCCACCAACAGTGCAAGAGGGTTCCCGTTTCTCCACATCCTCGTCAGCATCTATGGTCTCCTGATTTGCTCATTTTGTCCACTCTGACTGGCATGAGGTGATATCTGAGTGTGGTTTTGATTTGTATTTTGATTTGTATGAGGAGCGACGTTGAGCATCTTTTCATGTGTCTGTTGGCCATCCAGATGTCTTCTTTAGAGAAGTGTCTATTCATGTTTTCTGCCCATTTCTTCACTGGGTTATTTGTTGAACCTCCCTCTTAGAATTACTATTAGGTGCATCCCATAGGTTTATGATGTATTTCCATTTTTACTTGTTTCATAAATTTTCTTTTATTTCTCCTTGATTCATTGTTTGATCCATTGGTTGTTCAGGAACATACTGTTTAATCATCATATGCTTGTGAATTTTTCAGTTTTCTTCTTTTAAAATGATTTCTGATTTCATTCATTGTGTGTGAAAGATGACTGATATGATTTAAATCTTCTTGAATTTAAGACTTTGTTTGTGGCCTAATATATGATCTATCCTGAAGAATGTTCCTGGTGTACTTTAGAGGAATATATATTCTGTTGCTTTTGAAGGAAATATTCTGCATATATCTAGTCCATCTGGTCTATTGTATCATTTAAGAACAGTGTTTCCTTAAAGATTTTCTGTTTGGATGATTGACCCATTGGTAAAGTGGGGTATTATAGCCCATATTATTTTATTGCCTTTTATTCCTCTCTTTAGGTATGTTAATATTTGCTTTATATATTTAGGTGTTTTCATGATGGGTGCAAAATTATTTGCAAATGCTCTATCTTGTTGGATTAACATAGTATTATATAATGACCTTTTCTCTTATTATAGTCTTTGTTGTATAATTCATTTTGTCTAGATATAAGTATAGCTTTTCAGCTTTCTTTTTGTTTGTATTTGCATGGAAAATGTTTTTCCATCCACTCACTTTCAGACTGTGTGTGTTCTTATATCTGATGTGAGTTTCTTATAGGCAGTATATAGTCAGGTATTATTTTTTACCCAGTCAGCCAATCTTTGTCTTTTCATTTGAGAATTTAGTTTATTTACATTTAAAGTAACTTTGATAGGTATGTATTTATTGCCATTGTGTTCATTGTTTTCTCCATGTTTTGTAAATCCTCTGTTACTTCCTTTTTCCTTTGATCCCTTTGCAGTTTGATGACTGTCTTTAGTTGTATGTTTAGACTCCTTTCTCTTGATATATTTTTTTAATCTTCTGTAGGTTGTTGCTTTCTGATTACCATGAGGCTTACAGAAAACAACTTATAACCGTCTCTTTTAAGTTAATAACAACTGAAGTTCAAATCCATTCTAAAACCCTACATTTGTACTCACCCTGCAAGAAAAAAGCATTTTATATCTTGATGTCATAGTTTAAATCTTTTTTATGTTCTGTATCCATTATTAAATAATTGTAATTATTTATAGTATACTTGTCTTTACTCATTGTACTCATTCTATAAATGCTTAATATTAGATTATTAACATTAGATTATTCTGAATTTCACTATAGATTTACTTTTGCTAGTAAGATTTATACTGTCATATATTTCCCTACCATTACTTAGTGTCCTTTCATCAGTTAAAAGAAATCCTCTTAACATTTCTTATAAGGCCAGTCTGGTAGCAATAAATTTCATTAGCTTTTGCTTGTGTGAAAAATTCCTTATCACTCCTTCAGTTCTTAATGACAACTTTGCTAGGTATTCTTAGTTGGCATTTTTCCCCCCAGCACATTGAATACAGCATGCCACTCCCTCTGGCATGCAGTTTCTGCTGAAAAATCTGCTGATAGTCTTTGGGGGATTCCCTTGTATATAACAAGCTGTTTTTCTCTTATTATTTTAAGATTCTACCCTTGTCTTTCACTTTTGACAGGTGATAATGTGTCTTGGTGTGGCTCTGTTTGCTTTTATATTACTTGGAACTCTCTGGCCTTCTTGGACCTGGATATCTGTTCCTTCTCCAAGTTAAGGAAATTATCAGCTATTCAAATAAGTTTCCTGCCCCTTTCTTTTTCTCTTCTCTGTCTTTAGTACAAATGTTGGTCTGCCTAATGTTCCATCAGTCCCTAAAGCTAATTGCACTTTCATTCTTTTTTTTTTTTTTTTTTTTCTTCTTCTTATTCTTCTTCTTGCTGCTCTTTTGGGTGTTTTACTGCCTTGTCTTCCTGTCTGCTGGTTCTTTGTCCTGCTTCATCTAGTCTGCCTGCTATCAAGTCACTCTAATGTATTTTTAAGCTCAGTTACTGTATTCTTTATCTCTGCGAATTTTATCTTTATCTTCATATTTTCTATCTCCTAAAGTTCTCCATTCTTCTCACAACCTCGGTAAGCATCTTTATCTTCATATTGAACTCTTTTTATTTTTATTTTTATTTATTTATTTTTTTTCTTTTCAACGTTTATTTATTTTTGGGACAGAGAGAGACAGAGCATGAACGGGGGAGGGGCAGAGAGAGAGGGAGACACAGAATCGGAAACAGGCTCCAGGCTCCGAGCCATCAGCCCAGAGCCTGACGCGGGGCTCGAACTCCCGGACCGCGAGATCGTGACCTGGCTGAAGTCGGACGCTTAACCGACTGCGCCACCCAGGCGCCCCCATATTGAACTCTTTTTAAATAAGTTACTTATCTCTTTCATTAAGGACATTCAAGGGGGGTATCTTGTTTTATTTTTCCTTTGGAACATATTCCTATTTCTTTTTTGGCTCTTTTTTGTTTGTTTTGCTTGACTGTCTCTGTTGCTTTCTATAGATTAGATAAAACAGCCACCTCCTCCCTGTCTTGATGGAGTGACCTCATGTAGATGAGGTGCCCTTACTCTTAGTTGTGTCTCAAATCTTTATGATTATCTCAGAAACCTACTTTATTCTTAGTGGTTCCCAGTAGTTGAAGATGTGCAAATGACTATCATTGTCCCAAAGGGAAGGATCTCATTCAGCAACTTAGATTCAGGCTGATTGGAAGCCAGACCTCAGGCAGCAGCTATTAAAGTATGCATATGTATATAGTGCTATGGGATCGTAATGTAAGTTATACTGGGCAACAGAGCCAGGTAATCTAGATATGTTCGATGGGCAGCAACTGTAAAAATATGGATGCCAGACAAGGGTACAAGCTCTTTTTGGGGAAATACTTGTGAGCTATGGTGAACCAGAAGAGAGTGAAATGATGATTCCACTGGCCTCCAATCCCCCAAACACCTCAATACGCATAAATGTGTGCCAGACCAGAAGCCTGCCCCTTATACTAAAGCTCTAGGGCAAGCAAATAGGCCTCTTTCACAGAAAAATTGGTGGTGTGCCTTAGTCTGCTATCTATGCTTTGCACTGAAGGTGGTGGATGAAGAATTCTCTCTCCAATTTTTATAGTCATGTGGGACTCTAGAAACCACGCCCCACTGACCACCAGAGCCAGGCAATAAAGGGAAATCCCCTTATTGGTAGCCACAAAAATGAATACGAGATGTAAAAACTAGGACACCAAATGTGTTTACAAGCTTTCTTCTGGGAAATGCTGGTTCTCTGGAGCACAGCAGAGGAAAACCAGGAAGATAGCATCAGCCCTCTGAAAACTCTGGAGAGGATTATAATTAGCCTTTAGATGTGTGTTATTAGATGCCTGTCTCTCAGACAGTAGCTATGATGAGAAGCTAATAGGCCTCTTCACAGGGAGAATGGGTACATCAGTCTGTTGCCTCTTTGTTTTGTCCTGGGGTGGTAGCCAATTAAGAACTTTTTCTCCATTGGTTACAGTCCTAGGTGAGTCACAAGTATAAGTCCCACAGGCCATCAGAGCCAGGCAATCTAGAGAAGTTTCATGAGAGGTACTCACAAAACTTGGGCACCAGATGAGCATGCAAGTTCCTTTCCATGAGATACCAGCAAGCTGGGGCAAGATAGAGGGAGAGCACAAAGATGGTGGCAGTCAGCCTCCATCCCTGTAGGGTATTTCAGTAGGCCCCTACATGTATGCTAAATGCCTGTAATTCAGTCTGAATCTTCAAGATAAGCAAATAAACCTCTTTCATAGAAAGGCTTGGTGCGGTTTAGTTAACCACCTTCCTGTTGGCCCCTGGGTGGGTGAGTCTGTAAATGCAAGCTCTGTAAAAATTGTTTCTCAGTTCACTATAGCCTGTGGGTCCCATGGATGTAAGTCCCTTTAGCTTTCAAAGCTAGATGTTTGGGGGGCTTGTATCTCAGCTGCAGGTCTTAGTAGTTGGGGTACCCAATGTTAAGTTCAAACCCTTTGCTCCTCAGGAAGAAGCTTGAATTTGTGAGTTTCCTCCTGATTGTGGGTTGCTGTGCCATGGATGGAGTTTATGGCACAATCATGTTTCAGGGTCCCCTGTCCACTTTGATGTGGTTTTTTTCCTTGTTCACCTCAATGTGTGGGAGTTGCTTTTTTTCTACCCGCCCCCCCAGAGGAAATTGTTCCACACATAGCTGTAAGTTTGGAGTGTCCATGGGAGAGGGTGAATTCAGAAGTTCCTGTTTCACTATCTTGAATCAGAATCTTGAATACTTTATTAAAATGCTACACTGACCCATTGTCTAAGTGTAAGTGAATTATACTTGGGCATTCCTTCACTCTATGCATCTTTTTGAATGTGTATCCTGTATCATTCATTGTTCTCATTGAGGAAGAGGATGCGTCAGTGAAGAAGAAAAACAAAGTTTATATTGTCATGGAGTCTTTTTGGAGAAACAAAACACACAGTAAACATAAAACCATCATCTAGTAGATAGCTTGGCACAATACTACATAAAATGATGGTAAAGAGTGACTATTTTAGATTGGGTGGTTGGAGGGTATTTAACATATGTGTACTAAGAATGAACCGATTTTTCACATACTAGGATACAACAGTTACAGTAGAGAAAGAAATAACAGTGAGTTCAAATAATGAAAGGTGAGAATCATTTGAAATCAGGCTGGAACAGACTGGGAACAGCAGACTGTGCAAATTAGCAGAGGGGGTCTAGGCACAGGCCAAAAGGGCTTCATGAGATAGGGAAGCATAGGCATTTTCTTCTATGTGAGATGCTAAGAATTTTAATAGTTTTATACATGGGAATGACATCATGGGAAGTATGTTCAAGAAAAAACACCCTGGCTTCTATAAGAATGGATTATAGCTAATGGTGAAATCCATTACGGTGAAATCCGTAAACATTGATGAATATCAGCAGCCTCTTCCCATCTGTTCTAGCCAGGTCTCATCAGTGCTATAATTCTGGGAGACAATGAATATGTCTTTTGAAGATTATCATATCTAGCACTTGCAGAAAAAGATGATCTCAATCACTTTGTGCTATTATGGTTGTCAATAGAGTCTGCTTTGCATACGGTTGGTGTTCAACTGTGCCAATTGCCAGACTACATGATATGCATCCCCTTATTGTTGACAGTTGGAAATATTGTCTTTTCCCTTCCTCCTTCTCCTTCTTTATATGGTCATAGAAGAAGATATATATATATATACATACACACACACATACACACACACATGTGTGTACATATATGTATATATACATATATGTATATGTGTACATATATATGTATATATGTACATATATGTATGTATACATGTGAATATTATATACACATATATACTCATATATGTATATATGGACATATATACATATATGTATATATATAAAGTTACATAAATATACCTCAAAGTCAGGACTTCCAAATTTCAGTTTCAATCCAGTGGTAAAATAACATGAATTTACCTAAGAGGGAAATATAATTGAGATACAACACAGCCAGATGATCAGACTGAGGCCATATATCAAATTAACCTAAAAGTTCAAGTATAAAAAAAAAAAATTGAGTACAGAGGATGTGGCAGGGATCTAGTATAATGTGGAAAAAATAATGATCCAAAACTTTAAAAAAACTACTAAGGTTTTGTTATAGACAAAAACTTGCTTTGTATCTGGTGGTGCTGACACTGGGGAAAATTGCAGGTGGGGTGCATATATTATATATATATATATATATATATATATATATATATATATATATATTTATAAGTTAATAGGGAAGGAGCAAAGATAGTCCTAGGAGACATAAGTAATATTAATATGCTTATAATAGTTAATATTACTTGATCTTCTATATTAAAATTAAAAAAATTCACAAACCTAAAGGTAATTAGGGTCAATTAATCCATCCTTCCAATTGATATAAAGTGGATCTTCATATAAATAATTTTACTCATGTACATCTTTCTCTTTTTCCTAATATTCACTTAAAATTCAGCAAAGACTGAAAACCCACTCTGCAGCAAGGGCCAAAAAACAAAAAATGTCACAATTCTGTCTTTGAAAAGCTGACAGTAAAGAAGTTAGGAACCTCAACAAGTAACAAGCTTAGAAAGCTTTTTTCTACATTAAAAACAAAACCATAAAATATTGCCTTCCATTTCTTTGTATAGCATATAGCAAACAGGCCTCTCTGCTTTCCTTCTGATACATCTACTTGTCTAAGGTCAGTAGTACATTTCCTTTTCAAAAGTCATAAATGATCTTCTACATGCTGGGGAGGGGGGTGGGGAAGAGTTTTCAGTCCTTATTTAATGGAACCTCTCTGCTATATCTGACCAAATGTTTATTCCTTCCTTCTTTAAATTTTCTTTTCTCTGGTGTCTCCTTCAGCACATATTCTTGAGTTTTTATTTGCACATAATTCTCTGTATTTCCTTCTTGTTTAATTTTTGGGCTCCTTTTTCTTCCCCTATCCCCTCTCAGGTTTGGGAATTGATCCTTGGCTAATTTGACTCTGTATTACTAAGTCATCTGGTTCATGAAGACCTGCCTGCTGAAATCTCAGACATTCTCATTTCCAGCATCTCTTCAAATAAGATAGACTATAAAATATGTATGAATAAGAATTTTGTTTAAAGTTTAATTTTTCAAAGTATTTATTTTTTAGGTTTATTTATTTATTTTGAGAGACAGTGTAAGTGGTGGAAGGGCAAGAGAGAGAATCCTAAGCAGGGTCCGTGCTATCAGCAAAGAGCCCACTGCAGCTCTTGATCTCATGAGATCTTGTGAGATCATGACCTGAGCGGAAATCAAGAGTTGCACACTTAACCAAATCATCCAGGTTCCTGTTTATTTATTTTTAAATCAGTGGCAAAATACAAAATATAGAAATAATTAACATCAGGTACATTATTTTAATTTTCTTTTGATTTTTCTAGGAGATAGGGTCATATATTAAATTTAGTACCTACTTAATAGATGTTCTTAACATGATAAAAATTAATATTGAGCCTACTCTTGTGATAGAAAGGTGTTAGAAAAGTATGTTCTCTGAGAAGTAAAACTCTCCTCTTAGTAAATAGTACTGCCTGGGACCCTAACATTGTTAAATTATGGCCCACCTTCTTGTACCTTGGAAAGAATAATTTAACAAAAATTTTTTCAAAATAGAAATTTGCTTTCATGACTATAACTCTGCCTGATTCAGCTAGTGAAAAAGTAGTATTGATGGCATTCTCTTTAGGGAAATTCTGCCTATGTATTTAAAAGATAATGAGATTGTGTGTGTGTGTGTGTGTGTGTGTGTGTGTATTTATTTACTTATTTATTTATAGTTTTTAAGATAAGGAATATAAGAAAAATCCCCTAAAATAAAGCAAATAGAAAATTTCATCATTTAGTTTGTGTCTTCACATGGACTTCATTCTATATTCAGAATTGGACGAACCATTTAGAAAGTCTAAGTGGATTTCATTTCCTTTTGACTATTGCTCACTTAATTTATTTGCTAAGTTTTCAAACATTATTGCATACCTAATATATGCCATGATCAACATCAAATACTGAGACAAAGTAACCTATGTCCAGCCCTGGAAATGCTTACTGTTAGCAGAGAGGCTGAAAACTGTCAATCAGTGAATACCATTTCACCTGCATGTGTGTGTGTGTGTGTGTGTGTCTGGTCTGCTTAGGTGACCACATTCCCCAACACTCTTCATTGTTTTTCATCCCTACCTGGGCCATGTCCCATTCTGTTGACAATCTCTACTCATGTTTGTTTAGCCTTGTGGCTGTCCTAAAACATAATCTACAGGAAAAACGGTAAGAGAGAAATGAACTGTTACTAACTACAAACCCAAACACTAATATGATAGAACATGGTGAACTTGTATTTGATTAAATAGGCTTCTTTATCCAATGACATATCTAATAGGTAACCCAAGAAAGAAGACATGGTCTTTTCCATTGGTTCATTTTAAATGACGAAGATGAATGAAATCATCTAGGTAGTGGTGTATTGGCTTTTGACTTTTTTTTCTCTAATCCACAAATCTTTCACTTTAAATAATAGAATGTGTAATGCTGATAAAAGAGTTACTATGATTGAGGTGTATGAGGGAGTATGTATACTCTATTTAGAGTTTGGAAACCACAGGAAGAGAAAAGGGTCAAGAATGGACCTATAAAAGATACCTACACTTTATTGTCAAAAATAAGGAATCTCGGGGCACCTGGGTGGTTCAGTCTGTTAAGTGTCCAACTCTTGATTTCGGCTCAGGTCACAATCTCATGGTTTGTGAGACCGAGCCCCGTGTAGGGCTCTGCACTGACAGTGAGGAGTCTGCTTGGGATTCATTCTCTCCCTCTCTGTCTGACCCTCACTCACTTGCTCTCTCTCTCTCTCTCTCTCTCTCTCTTAAATAAACATTAAAAAAAATACAGAAAGCCAGCGGAGGAAAGATTGAAAATGGTCAGTTTAATAGAAAACCAGAAATCAGCATAGGAGGAAGTTTCAAAAAGTGTTTGATACGGTACGAACAAATAAATTAAAAATATCTTTATATTTAGCTATTTCTTCACAGAAGATTATGTAAAATGGAGAGGTTACATAGCAATGTTTCTAGAATATTTTTTGAATATGGAAAAACATATTAGGTATCAGCTTGAAGGAAAAGTAGGGTAAAAGCTTTTCTTGTTATTTGACTAGCACATATACAGTTGAGGGAAAGGGATAATACCTGGAGAATTAAAGCAAAAGAAGAGTAACAATCAGCATAGCAAAATGCTGGATTAGGTGAGAAGTTCTTGGATAAAGAAAGCAAAATAAGGGATTTATACCCACTAAGGACAGATACCCATACAATTATAAAAGAAGGGAATGGTGAATTGTTGGAAGATTGAAGAAGTTCACATAGGATAGCTTTTATTTTCTCTCTGATATAAAGGACATAATGTTTGTTGGAATGGGTAGAAAAACAAAAAAGGATAAACTATTAAGCAAATGAGAAAAGCTGAAAGCAAATTATGTAGGATCAAGTTAAACAAAATTGCTGTACTGTGCTGAGGGTCTAGTTATTGTTACAAGCCATACATATTTTACTAATGTCAACTTGAACTAACATTAGCATCATTGTCCTGGTTCCATAATTACTCATTGGTAAAGTAGGAATAACTATTCTGATTTTTAAATCAGAGAATCTTTGCCCTAAAATATTTCATGTGCATTGGGGTGATTTATCAATACAGATGTTATAATTGTAATGGGATCAAAATCAGACTGTAATTAAATATTTCAAGATCAATTTTAGAATATTTTCATCACTGGTTCACATTTGGAATCCACAACTAAAATAGGATAAAAACAAAGTGTAAGTCATATATTGGTTCAGATTTGTGATGACTTTGGATCAATTTCACTTGACTGTTAGGATAGATACACCTTGATATTTATGCTGTACAAAGATTTGGATTTATATAAAAAAGGGCCCTTTATCTGATACGAATTTTATGGTCAGTAGCTTCTTAATGCCTAGCTGTTACACAATCCAGAACTGTCACTTTTTTAAGATACTGAGTTTCAAAGTAAAGTATATGGAATACATCTTTCCATTTATGATGCTGACCATTCTGGGATTATTATTCAAAATCGTGAAAACTTTAGATATCATAGCAAATTATAATTATACACTGCAAGATTAAAAACTGGTATACATATTACAATTACTCTTCAGTTATAAGTGAGTTCAGCTTCAAATACAATGATGCTACTACAGGTCTATTATTGGGTCTATTATTGATAATATATGTAATTTAAATTATTTCCCAAATCCACATATGCATGCTTCAGTCTCTTGCCTACTTCTAATATGAATCTATAGTACATATTTGTAAGAGACCTAGGTTATGAGTAGTGTCCACTATCATGAAGAAGGTTTTTTTTTTTAATTCAAAGCTAAAACTGGCACTTACATGAATCTATGACCTTACCCTCATTAGAACAGTTTAACCAGCTGAGCATATTGCTTTAGGCTACAATTAATATATTTCTTGCAGAAAATTCCTCAATCCTCATTTTAGATGATCTAAATTTCATAAGGTTATTTTAATGGCTTTTCTGATTTGCTCCTTTTATGGTCATGCAATCAGAATAGCTGAGATTATATAACCTCAACCTTTAGCCAATCTCAAACCAGATACTGGATCATAATCAAGGGAGGAATTCAAGCCTACCCTCAGTCATCCACTAGACCAGCCATGTCCCACAATCCTACTAGAGTTTTCTACCAGGCACCAGTCTCATGGAGATGCCTAATCACCCTGAACTTCAATCCTCTAGGAGACTAAATTACTGTCCTGACCATATGCCTAGTTCCATCATGACTAATGTAACAAAAGAAAATGGAATATTAAATAACCAAAGTAAGGTTTTGCCAAAATTTCAGGCCACAGTTCTGAAGATATGGGCTGACAAGTTATTGATAGAAATAAAGATGAGAATAAGTAAAATAAGAATAGAAGGAACAGAAGATCATAAAGTATGGAAGATAGAAGCTTGCTCCATTATAATAATGGAATATGCCATGGAATTAATAATGATGGTGTCCTGAAAGAATGAATAATGGCCCAACACTTAAATTGCCCCATTGTCTTCATTTGCTCTTGAATACTCTTGTCTAAAGATACACATATATAAATGTATGTTTTTCCAGTTTTATTGAGATAACACACAGCACTGCATAAGTTTAAGGCATATAGCATAAAGATTAGAATTACATATATTATGAAATGATTACTACTAAGTTTACTTAACATCCATCATTTCATATAATACCAAAACAAAAAAAAAATTTTAAAAATGTTTCCCGTAATGAGACCTCTTCGGACCTACTATCTAACTAGCTCTCAAATATACGTACAGCAGTGTTAACTATAGTCATCATGTCATAGATTACATCCCTAGTACTTATTTGTTATATAATTGGAAGTTTGTACTTTTTGACTGACTTCATCTAGTTTCCCTCCTTCTAACCCCTAATAACCACAAATTTAATATATTTCCCTATTGTTTTCTTTAGGTTTTTTGTTTTTGTTTTTAGGTTCCATATATATGTGAAATAATACAGTACTGGTCTTTCTCTGACTTATTTCACTTAGCATATTGTCTCAAATGGCAGGATTTCCTTTTTTTACAACTGAATAATCTATTGTATATAAGTACCCAATTTCTTTCTCCATTGATTCATAGATGGACACTGAGGTTGTTTCCATGTCTTGACTGTTGTAAAAAATGTTGCTATAATTGCTGCATCATAAGGTAATTCTATTTTTTAATTTTTTGAGAAGTCCCTATGCTGTTTTCCATAGTGGTTGCACCAATTTACAGTCCTACCAACAGAATATAAGTGTTTACCTTTTCTCTGCATCGTTGCCGCCATTTATCTCTCTTCTTTATAATGCTACCCATTCTAGCAGATACGAGGTGATATGTTTTGGTGATTTTGATTTGCACTTCCCTGATTTGTGATGTTGAGCGGCTTTCCATGTATCTGCTGATTATGCATATATATATATATATATATATATATATATATATATATATGGAAAAAGGTCTATTCAGGTCCTTTGCCCATTTTTAATTGGATTTGTTTTTTTGCTATTGAGTTGTATTCTCAAATATGTTTTGCAAATATTTTTACCCATTCTGTAGATGGTCTTTTCACCTTGTTGGTTTCTTTTGCTCTACAGCAGTCTTTACTTCATCCCAAATTAACTTATGTAAGTGGTGTAACATAGGGGACTAGTTTCATTCTTGGTTCCTTGTCAAATCTTAGTTGGCCGATATGGCTGGATTTATTTCTGGGCTCTTAATTCTGTTCCAATGGTATAGGAGTCTGTTTTTATGACAGTATCATACTGCTTTGATTCCTATAGGTTTACAATAAAGGTTGAAATACATGGAGTATGATAGAGTGTTTCTCTAGCTGTGTTATTCTTCTTAGGATTGCTTTGGCTATTTGGGGTCTTTTTTGGTTCACTACAAAATTTAAGACCGTTTTTCAACTTCTGGAAAAAAATGCCGTTGGAATCTGGATTGGGATTGCATTGAATCTATACAGAGGGCTGTGGGTGGTATGCAAACTCAAACAATATTCTTTCTAGTGTATGTGCTGCTGAAGAATAAATACATTAATTCTTCAAGTTCATGAACACAGACTGTCTTTCCATTTATTTGTGTCTTCTTCAATTTCTTTCATCAATGTTTTATAGTTTTCAGCATAGTGAGATTTCACCTCCTTGGTAAAATTTATTCCTAAGTATTTTATTGTTTTCTTATGCTGTTGTAAATGGGATCATTTTCTTTTTCAGCTAAGTGATGGTTAGTGTAGTGCTTAATTATTTACCAGTATTTTATCAAGAATTTTTGCATTTGTACTCACCCAAAATGTTGGCCTATAGTTTTTAGTGTCCTTTTCTGGCTTTGGTTATCAGGATGATATTTGACATTGTAAAATTGGAGTGTTCTTTCCTCATCTCTCTTTTGGAAAAGTTTGAGAAGAATTAACTGTAATTCTTGTTTAAATGTTTGGTAAAAATTAACCAGGGGAGCCATCTGATCCTGGACTTTTCTTTCTTGGGATATTTTTGGTTACTGATTTAATCTCATTACTACTAATTGATCTATTCATATTTTCTATTTCTTTCTGATTCACTCTTGGTAAGTTGCATGTTTCTAATAATTTATCCATTTCTTCCAGGTTGTACAACTTGTTGGTATATAATTGTTCATACTAGCTTCTTTTGACTATTTGTATTCCTGTGGCATCAGTAGTAATGTCTCCTCCTTTATAGATAACTTTGTTGATTTGGGACTTTTTTCCCTTGGTTAATCTAGCTAAAGGTTTGGCAATCTTGTTTATCTTTTCAAAGAACCCTTAATCTTTTTTTTTATTGTTTTCCCCTTCTCTATTTTATTTGTTTTTGCCCTTACCTTTATTTTTTCCTTCCTTCTGCTAAATTTGGGCTCAGTTTTTTCCTTATTTAGTTCCTTGAGGCTTAAGAAAGATCTCAAACAATCTAATTTTGCCTTTTAATGTAAATATGTATTGCTATAAACTTCCCTCTTCAAGTAGCATTTTCTGCATCCCAGTTTTAGTATGGTGTATTCTCATTTTCTTTTGTCTCAAGATTTTTTTTATGTTCTTTTTAGTTTCTACTTTGATCTATTGGTTGATTTGATCTATTGGTTCTTCTTTGATCTATTGGTTGTTCATGAATGTTGTTTAATTTTCATGTAGGCATGATTTTTTCCAGTTTGCCTCCTATTATTTATTTCTAATTTCATACCATTGTACTCAGACAAGATACATGGTATAATTAAATCTTCTTGAATTTGCTGACTTGTTTTGTAACCTGACATATGGTCTATCCCAGAAGATGTTCCATATGAACTTCAGGGGAAGAAAAAGTGTATTCTGCTATTGTCAGATAGAATGTTCTATATAATATATCTGTTAGTCCATTTTGTCTTCAGTGTTGCTCAGTGTTTAGTGATTCTCTGTCTGCATATCCATCCATTGTTGAGAATGGGTGTAAGAATCTCCAACAATTACTGTATTGCTATTTATTTCTCTTTCTAGCTCTGTTAGGTTTTGTTTTCTATACTTAGGTAATTCAAAGTTGGGCATGTAAATATTTACAATTGCTATATCTTTTGATGAATTGACTCCTTTACAATTACATAATTACCTTTGTCTTGTTTTTCCATTTTTAAAGTCTATTTTGTCTGATAAAAGTATAGATACCCTGATTTTTTGTTGTTGCTACTGTTACCATTTGCATGATATTTCTTTTTCCATCCCTTTACTCTCAGCTTATGTGTGTCTTCAAGGCTAAAGTGAGCCTTTTATATGCAGCATATCATTGAATCTTGTCCCTTTTTTTAAATTTTATATTCATTCTGTGTCTTCTAAATGGGGGAATTTGATCTTTCTACATTTGAAATGATTTTGATAAATAAAGGCTTTTGCCAATTTGTTTATTTTTTCTGGCAGTTTGGTAAACTTATTAGTCCTTGTTTCTTTGTGTGTTGTTTTAATATCTTTTCATAGTAGTATGCTCTGACTTATCATTTTCTTTTGTGTAATTAGTGTAAGTTTTTCTCTTGTAGTTACCATGAGGCTTATATAAAATCGTAAAATTATAACACCCTAAACTGATAATTTTTTTTAACTTTTTTTCCATTTTCTTTATTTTTGAAAGACAGAGAGAGACAGAGCTCAAGCAGGGGAGGGGCAGAGAGAGAGGGAGACACAAAATCTGAAGCAGGCTCCAGGCCCTGAGCTGTCGGCACAGAGCCTGACTTGGGGCTCAAACTCACAGACCATGAGATCATGACCTGAGCTGAAGTCAGACGCTTAACAGACTGAGCCATCCAGGTGCCCCATAAACTGATCGTTTAATTTCTACACCACCCCTAAATGTATTTTTCCTTCTCCTCCCCTCGCATTTCATGTTGTCGATATCACAGTTAGCATATTATTGTATCATACATCTAATAACAGATTATTGTAGTTATGGTTACATTTTACTATAATTGTTTTTTAACTTTTAAAACTAGAGTTGTGAATGACTTATGCACGACCATTACCAGATCATAGAATCTGACTTTATATTTACCATTACCAGTGAGTTTTACACTACCTCTTATGTTTTTAGGATGTTAAGTAGTGTCCTTCTTTTCCATGCAAAAAGCTACCTATAGTATAACTTGTAAGCCAAATGTAGAGGTGATCAAATCCATCACTTTTTGTCTGGGAAAGTCTTTATCTCTCTGTCATTTCTGAAGGACAGCTTTGCTCCTATATTTCACTAAACTTCAAGAGGATTATTTAGAACTCTAGAAAAGTTATGTTTAGGCTATCCTGTAAGTCTATTCAGTGTGTGATAATACAATAATATGTCTTAATTTAAAAAAATATGCTAAAAAATGCTAGCCATTATCTGAGCTTTGTGTGTGATAATTTCTGGGTGGGGCTCACAATAAACATAATGATAACTTAAAAGTTGGAAATAATGCAAAAATTACCAGAACGTGACACAGAGACACAAAATGAGCAAATACTATTGGAAAAATGGCCAATAGAGTTGCTCAAAACAGAGTTGCCACAAACCTTCAATTTGTTAAACACACACACACACACACACACACACAAATTATCTGCAAAACACAACAAAACGAGATATTCCTGAATTAGTTTCCTTTTGTGGGGTCATGTTTACCTGATTTTCTGTGCTCTTGGTTCCTCACATTGATATCTGTGAATGTGAATAATTGTCTGTTCATCCAGACTTTATAGTTTTTCTCTGGCAAAGACACCTCTTCATTAGTCAGCTCAGTTTGGATTTCTGGTTATGTCGGGTGGCAAAGTTCTTGGGCAGGTGGGGCTTGCTATCAGAATTTATTTGTGGGTAAGGCCACTGCCCAAGTTCTGAGATGAGGAATTAGAGGTGGTGCAATTGGCAGATAATAATTGGATAGGACTGCTAGCTTTGCTCTCTGGCCAAAGGAGTAGGATTGATTCCACAGTTGCCTGGATTCTCTGGTCAGGCATACGAGATGGTCAAGACCTATTATACTCAGGGACAGATCAGAATATGAGTTAACTTTTCTGCACTGGTAGGAAAGTAGAGCTTTCCCTAGGGCCTGCACAGCTTGTTGTTTGGGGAACCTGAATCAGGCAAGCGTATGCATTGATTTCCCTAGCCACACAGAGTCCCTGGTTTTGCTCTGCAGATGGGGAAAGCTCTCTGTTCAAGGCTGTTGAATGGAGCTATGTAGCTTCCCAAGTGCTCTGGCTAGGTTCCATTGTAGAGCAGGCTGAAGCCTGTCTTCAGCAATGGGCAGAGCTACGAATTAGTTTCACTGCCCAGGTGGAGAGGGAAAACCATCTCCAAGGTTGGTTAAGTTCTTTGTTTACGGTCTTGACTCAATCTGACCAGTGTCCCAAGTTACCTGGCTGAATGATGTCACTGGCTTTGCTCTGCAGATGATCAGCTATCCTCTATGCTTCTAGATTTTCTGCATAGGCTTTCTGTTGATAGGGGCTCAGCAATGGGCCTGGCTATAACTCAGCTTCCTTGCCTTATTGGGGGCAGACTAGGCTCCATGGTTGCAAGGCTTTTTGTTTGAGGACCTAAATCAAGTAGATTTATATACTCTGTGCTTCCTGGTAAGACTGTCTTGGTTTTGTAGATGAGTCAATCTGCTAGGTGGCACTCTGCCTTGAGTGCTGTGGATAGTGACCTGTTCCAACAAGATCCATGTGCTGCTTGCTGCAAGCCCCGATCCCCTTTCCATCATGATTACCAGTGAAAAAGCCTTGGAGATCCCCTCCCCAAATCCTTGTGGAGGAAAACTATATTTGGAACTCACATGTAGTGACCCATAATGCTCAAGGAAGTGGACATCCACTCTGGGCTCTTCTTTGCCATTGGAAGAACTGTGGCCTCAGGGGACCTCTTGACGTGATACTGAGCCTATGGGAGGAACACGGAGTTCAGTGTGTAGATGCTCCTCTTACCCTTCTAATGCAGTCTGTCTTGATCTCTGTGGTGCAGGGGCATGTGTCAGCATCAGTCTCATGCTCTGAGATACTCTTATGAATACTTGTCCATGGATAGGTATTAGTTGTCCTTCTTGGGTGTGAGGAGAAATGTCAGGAAAGACCTATGTCACCCTCTTGATGACATCACCCTCACAAATTCTGAATGAAAATGCTTTGTGCAGATTATGGCCTTTATTACATAATCCATAAATATACTGTTATATTTCCTTCTTTCAATTAATCAATCCTCTGCCTATAAATACACATTAAAAGAACTTGTAAATCTGTAATTGAGAACTTGCTTGTTCTGTTCAGCTGTGCATTATATGGGTTATAGAAAATTAATTTTCACTCTTCTTTTCAATAACTTTTATTTAATCCCTAGTATGGAGCGTTAGTATTAGGTTATAAGTGAATAACACACAATGACAACTACTATCATGGGAATTATAGTCCAGAGAGTTAATAAGCATTCCTACCTCACATTAAAGATTAGCAAGTAAAAGGAAGATCTAATGTTTATAAATTGTAATGAGTTTCATGAAGATGGTAAAAATTCACCAGGAAGAGAGTAAATTGACTGACAGGAATCAAAAAAATCTTTTGAAGAAAATTTATAGTAATGCCTTAGGTAAAAATTTGGGGTGGGGAATGTATTCCTGGCAAAGGAAACAAATCATTGGTGCAATTACCTGAGGTGGGAAAGGACTGGTTATATTAAAGGAAGCGTAAAAAATCCAAGATGGTTGTGGATCACCTGGGTGATTCAGCTGGCTAAGCGTCCAACTTAGGCTCAGGTCATGATCTTGCAGTTCACGAGTTCTAGCCCCACGTTCCAGCTCTGTGCTGACAGCTCAGAGCTTGGAGCCTGCTTCTGATTCTGTGTCTCCCCCTGTCTCTCTAAAAAATAAGTAAAACATTTAAAAAATTTGGGGCGCCTGGGTGGCGCAGTCGGTTGGGCGTCCGACTTCAGCCAGGTCACGATCTTGCGGTCCGTGAGTTCGAGCCCCGCGTCAGGCTCTGGGCTGATGGCTCAGAGCCTGGAGCCTGTTTCCGATTCTGTGTCTCCCTCTCTCTCTGCCCCTCCCCCGTTCATGCTCTGTCTCTCTCTGTCCCAAAAATAAATAAAAGTTGAAAAAAAAATTAAAAAAAAAAAAATTTTTTTAAAATTTAAAGAAAAATCCAGGATGGCTGTAAAACAGTCCATATAATTAATGACATAAAAAAACTAAAAAAACAAAACAGACAGTGGTGAGAATCTTCTAGGTCATGCTAGTGGGTCTGGGAATCAATTAAAGAGCAGAAATCAGAAAAAAATGAAATATTCTATAAGATTATTAAGAGTGTTACATAAATTATGGATGGGAATCCATAAATGTTGCAAATATGTTGATTGGAATAAAAGCCCAGAAATTAACAAATAGTGTAATACTAATAAAACAAACATAACATAATTAAACAATTTTAGGTATATATAATACATGTAGAAAATTATTTTGAAAATCAAAACAAATTAAGGATATACCAAATACTCAAGATAATAACCTACGTGGAAATGTAGGATGTGAAGTAAATACAAAACTTTTGGTAACATTCTAGTGCTTAATTTTGGTGTCAATAAACAGCGGTTGTGATTTTGATTTCTAAATGTCTGTTACTATTATGTATTTTAATACATCAAGCATTATTTTAAAACAGAGTGGATTGGTGGTGGAGGATGGAAGGCAAAAGTAGAGGCTAAGGAAAGTTAGGAGGCTTATTAACTTGTTCTCAACTAGATGGAGTAGGTGAGGGAGAATAATGGGTCAAGGATGGCTCCTAGGTTTCTGGTTCTACCAAAGAAGAAAGAGTGTTGCCTATTCCTGACATGGGGAAGATTAAAGGAGGGTTGAGAAAAACAAAATACTTAGTTTGGAGCCTTTTGAACTTGAGATTCTACAGCGATCTCTTAGAGGAGATGTAAAGCCAGAAGTGGGGATTGGAAATCTACACAGTAGAGACATTGTCTTATTCATTTGCTGACAACCAACCAAATGCCAAGTATAATTGTATCTCAACAATGTACAAGTCTTTTACCCATATGTTTCCTTACATGGCTACTACCCTAGCTTAGAATCTCATTACTTCTTACCTACACTAATCTCTCAAATTCCATTTAATCCATTCAAATACTGTATCTATATCATACCCTCTAAAATGCAGGAGAAATTAAATTTATTTATTTAAGAGCCAGTGTCATCTTATACTTTTCACTAATACTGCCAAATGAATGTACTTCTTGTTACCTATTATATCCTACATTTTTAATAATGTATTTTCTATTAAGCTCGAGGTTTTACAACTGTAATTCTCCCACCTTCTAAGCTAATTTTATTCACCTGTACTTTAAGCCAATGTCAAATCCCATCTTTATTATGATGTATTTTCTCATCCTCCCTAGCAGGTAAGATCTTGTTTTCTACTTTACTTCTCTTCTCCTAATTCCCCATAATCTTCATCTGTGCTTTGGTGTGCCTGAAGCTGGGTCATATTCTGCTCCATAGAAGCAGATGACAGGGATTCAGATGTATTCTTTACTTAAAAAAAAAAAAAAAAAAAAAAAAAAAAAGATCATGGTTAAGTAACTTAAGCCTTTGAGCTTCAGTTTCTTTATTTAAAAAGAAAGGGGGGGCATTCTATTATGTTCATATGAAGATGAGACAATACATAACAATAAAATATTAGATCTCAATCCTCTCTTCTCTTTGATTCATTTTTACTCTTCTACAACCTAAAATAATTCCTTGTACAAAATCTCCACCTATTAATATATGCCAACTTAAATTGAATATGTTAAAAGTTGAATTAATAATTATCTTTAATAATCCTTTTTGTTTTAAGATAGGAAATTACGGCACTACACACACACACACACACACACACACACACACACACAAACACACACACACGACCAAAGTGCACTGCTACCATGAGAATAAAGAAAAGGAATGGAAAAAAAAAAATGAAGATGGGAAAGAGCAAAGTAAAAACAACTTTCTCTTAAAATTTTAGCTTTGGGCAGGTCCTAAAGAGAACAATTTCATGGAAGAAACACCACAGCTCAAGAGCTAAAGTTACAAAATAAAACAACCTTTTTTTTAAGGTCCTATTATTGCCCTTTAAGAGATATAATTGACTGACATCAGCCTTCTAAGTACTAAAATATGTATATATTGAAAACAGAAACCACACACACATTTCATAATTTTCACAAGTATTTGAAATATATTAAAATATTTTCTAGCTACCAATTACAAAATAAAAAGCTTGCTTCTTTTTTGTTGTTGTTAATCACATAGATATTTTCAAAGTCAGCAGGAACCTCTTGATGGCAACAAAGCTTTGTAATTCATATGTGTCTATTTTTATTCCACATTTTAGCATGGTTACCACAAATGTTTCTAATTCCATATAAAGTACAAAACTATTATATAATCAGTTTGTTACCTGAAGGTCGGATTATGGCTTTGCATTTCTGTGAAGTTTTAAACTCGTGCTTCAGATGAAATATACATGCTTGGTGGAAATAATACTTAGCTGCATTTGTTGTTTACCATTTCAAAATATTGCAAAAAGCCATAGTGACTTAAATCTGCCATGGAAAGTTAAGGCACCTTACCAGAGATCAACATGCTATAAACATAGGAGGAGGAAAAGTAATAGCATTTCAAAACCCAGCACAAATTCTTGATATGTGATTGTTTTGTGGAGACAGCAAGGAGTTTCTCAACTCCACAATTAATGCTGGTGTTACTCAATTTAGGTTCAGCAACTCTCAAAGGTTTGGAAATCACATATTAGAACATGGGATGGATTTTCCCCACAAAACAATGTTATAAGTGGTAGTATTCCTTATGGCCTCTCACTCCTGAACTTAATGAAACCAAATTCTTTATATTATTATAATATTATTTTATACCCCCATGTTTCTATTTCCCATATCTGTGTCTAAGCTTAACAGAATTATGTTCAAATTCTATGCCAAATTTCCCATTTTTTTTATATGAGGGGAGCAGTGAAATAAGTTCTGGACTCAGAGATCAAGGCTAGATGCCCACTCAGTTTGGCATTTAATATTTATTGGAATTGTTTGTATGCCCATGTATTTATATTCAGTAATAAGCTTACATATATTGATATTCTTGAAATTAGTGCTATCAGTTTAAAATAGACTATATCAATTTCTCTATTAGCAGATGTTCCTTAAAAACAAAATAATAATGATGTCTGTGAGTCTAATGTTCAATAGTGTTCAATATAGCCTATTAGCCTTTCTTCAAGATTAGGTGGGAAGGATTTTTCTGAAATCTTCTGTATTTCCAAAATTTTGCCCTCTTCTTGATTACCTTAATCTTGACTTCTTCATTCAACATCTCATTTAAGAAAACATTTGGGGATAAAGGAAGATTTAGTAGAGTTCAGAGACTGATGATGTACCTTTGTTTTTCTCATATGCATGATATTGAGGGGAATCTTACATATTTTAAGTAGTTACCATATTCTGCAGTAGATAGACACATAGTCTTCTAGATCATCACATTTAATGCCACAGTTTCATGAAACCCCACCCTTTTCATGTTGTAATTTTCCATACTGGAGTTACCTTCCAGTTTCATACCTTCTGCTTCAGTTAGGCATACATTTTAACTCTTTACTCTTTGAACATAGTTTTCCCTGTATTGCTTAGTGTCATAATGTCCATAAGGAATATCACTGGATGATATTTGCCTTTGAGTCTCTTGTGCTTAACAACATATCTGACACCAAGTGATTGTTTAAAATTTTTTCTGATGCATACTCTTTAAAGACAAACATTGTTATACTATAAATTAATGATCAAACTCAAGATCACAAAAATTGTCCTTTGGTAAAACCTGCTCTGTAAATAAATGTGTATTTTTAAAAAAAGATTTTGATCAAAATCAGTAAGAAATAACAAGAACTTGTATAAAATATATATTAAGTATAATAAAAATACATTAAAAGTTCCCCAGAATTTCCAAGTGATAAAATGAACTGTCAAGAGAATCCTTCATGGTCATTAAAAAAGTGAAAACTAGAATTGAAATAACAAGCGATAATAATGAATGCAAGTGTTATAGAACTCACGTAAATACAACAGGCATACTTCACCTCTCTGCTCAAGTATTTTTACATGACCAGATTTTGCTCCAATACTTTATTTCTCTTAGTAGGCATGCTGTTAACCTATTTAGGGATCAGAGAATAGGCAATAGGAATAAAGAGTGAGTCTTCATCTTTGTAATGCTCTCAAAAGACCTTAATCAACAACTATTGATTTTAAGTCTAGTGGGAGGTCAGCCACAGTCATGTACATTTACATTAATATTTATTAAAAGTTGTAGGTGAGGTATAATAAAAATTAGATTTTCTTTTTATCTGCATTTAGATGGCAAGGAAATGATGCTGTAAAAGCACCAATAATTGATTCCAGGTATTTTCTTTACTTTATCTTGGCAGGCTTTTCAGGTGCTGACTTGTGAGTGAATTCAGAAGTGATGTTTTACACGAATCAGACCGGAGAACAGGGGGCTCCGATAGTTTTATCACAAAATCAGAATTAAGGGACAAGCAGTTATCTACATAGCAGTAGCAATGCAATCTTAAATTCTCCATAATCTGTTTTTATTTTTTTCTTCTTCTTCCATACGGGATATTAAACTTACAGAAGACTAGTAAAGGTGATAAGAGGGAACTTGGTATGACTCCACACATTTAGGAATCTTAAATAACTCAAAGATGGAGAAGTCAACTGAGAGGAGTCCATTCAAATTCAACAAAGGCTGATTTTATCTGTTGAATTGGATGTTTGCAAAATGATGTAAAGGGAAGGAAGGCAGGAAGGAAGAAAAAGAATAATGAAAGACATTTTGAATCTTTCAGTTTTTATATTTCAAATACTCTCTCCTACATTTTTAACATCTCAATATCTATAAGCTAGGTTATTGCTGGGGCAAAAGGCTGAAGTTCTATGGCAGACAGTGCTGTGTAAAAAACTGAAGGTTATCACTTGCTGGCCAAGCCCATGATGATGTTCGTTGAGTATTGTGGCAATGGAGGGGCAACCTGCAAAACCATATATCTGAAAGTTCAGATCCTTCTTATATTTTAGAGACCAGGAAGAAATTCAAACTTTGTCCCTGTCATCTCTTTGACCCACAGAGTTCACTGCAGGGAATTATTCTCGCACAAAGCAATAGGAAGTTAGAATACATGGCAGCGTAAAAAAGTACAACAGAAAGGAGACAATGCTCCTGATCAAGATAAAGTAGATGTACAGTATTCTGTAGTTTGCCTTAATATTAATTTTCATTTACATAGTTATGCTCTTCCAAAGCATTTTCACAGGTCATTGGAAATCCACAGCAGTTATCTCCAAGTTGTAGGTTGCTGAATAATATCCTATTTGTTGTGATAGGCCCTTAACACAGTGACAGTCATATTTCAAGAAACTATTGCTAGTGAGTATTCACTGATCTTTAAGGAACTTGGAAACAAAAGGTTTGGACAAAAAAGGATTTCAGGACCAGGAGGGAATAGAAACAGGGACATGGCTTGCCTTTGAGAAATCTTGAGTAGTACTAGACAGCAAATCCAACTATAGGACACGACAAAATATGAACTGATCAATATCATTATCAATCCAAAGAGGTGCAGAATGAATATTCAAACCTGGATGTCAGATATATCAGCATCAGTTACATGCCTTTAAACAATCATGCGTTTATAATAGAGACCATCCACCTGTTTAACCACATCCATTTTTCTTTTTGTATTCCTAGATACATAGCTAGACCACAATCCTAGAATCACCACTAAATAGGTGACGATAAAGTTCAATATCATTATCTTGTAGTATTATATGAACAAGAAAAAGTGTCAGTCATGTTTGAGCGGCTATATATTCTTCCTTTGTCTTCAAGAATAGCTACAATAACATTGACTTATAGTCCAAATGTACCTAGTCATCCAAATGTCAACCAGTGTGTCTCCATCACTCTAGTGTCCGTTCTGGAAAATGGTCTGATCATTTTTTATTTTACTTCCTCCTCCCCTCCATTTATCGGCTTCATTTGAATGACTTCAAATTAACATTCATTAAGTCAAATGAATGACTTTGAAATTAACACAAGAGTTTAGATTCCCCAGTTCAACCCCTGGTGTACCCTAGAATAAGACTTCCATATAACTCTTCATCTCTTATGCTTGTTGCTACTGGATACTTTGTATAAGATCCTTGTCTAGTTCTGGGACCTGGACCCTACTAAGTACTGGCCCCCTTCACTGTTAGTGCCCTGGCCAATTTTGCTTCATGAAGATACTATAGATTCTGCCACTGGGAATGTTAGAAGATGTTGTGCTTCCTCATGATGAGTCACTAAGCACACAGCACTAATAACCAGAAGTCACTAGCCGGAGTTATGAGCGCTGAAGTCTAACCCCTGCTAGGAATCAAAAACAAAAAACAAACAAACAACAAAAAAAAGTAGAGGACCTATGACATTTGTCAATATCCAGGTCAAAAAGCTTGGCACTCAGTTCAGATCATAAAGTATATTGAAAATATTGTAGTAAAAACAATGTATCAATGAAAATATTTGAAATATTTTAAAGTTACACTATATGTTTGTCTTTGCTTATTCATTTATGTTGAGAAGATACCCAGTGCAGACCAAACCTCCCTGCTTACAGCTGCAAAACTAATTCCAGATTCTACACTTTTTAACAAGTAGAGCTATGTCCGTGAAAGCCTGCATTAGTAATTTCTCAGGAATTGAGAGTATCTGAACCCAGAGCTCGAGAGGTCAATAGCTAGAGGTGAAAAAGGCTGGGACAAGTAGGCTGACAATGATTTGGGCTAAATAGCCAGTTCAGTAAATGCTTTGTTTGCAGGAATGACCAAGGCTGAGGTCCGTGGTACCATAGCTACCATCTACAGTAGGTGAGCTGAAAGAGGAGAAAAAATCCTAATTAAAAAAAAAAATCTGTGTACGGCAAGGCATTTTGAGTCTCTTCAGTGCATTATACAGATTCATGAAATGAAGTACTCTTAGTTGTTTTTTGTTGTTTTTTTTTTTTTTTTTTTTTTAACTGCAGGGGTCATGCCAAGTTCTCTCTTATCACTCTTTTTCATTCAATAACCCTCCAGGGAAGATTGCAAGACTTCAGACTTCATTTCTAATAACACATAGACAACACTCAGCTTCACATTTTCTTGCATTCAAATACCAATTTCACAAGGTTTTAATTTTCTTAGGTCTGTTTAGCACATTTAAATGCAGATATAGAGTAACAGAATTACTATAGCCTCAAATCTGTATTATTCTAACAGTATTTATTTCCTTTTAAAATAGTTAATATCTAGAGTGCCCTTGATCTTTTTTCTTTCCATTCTAAATTATTACTTCCAATCATTCCTCCATATTGTTATAGTTTCACAATTAAAAACGTTTTCAACATTAAAAATAATGTTCTAATACATGTGATACCCAAGTAAGAGTATAAAAAATGTAAAATGTATTTTGTTAACATAATCTGTAATGTGTTCTGCTTAATATGTTTTCATGAGCACTTTTAAAATTGCCACTGGAAAAAAATATAAGTAGGAAATGCTCAGTTAAAGCTATTATAGCAAAATAGTCAAAAACACTGTACAATACTAGCAAAAAATTGAATGTCTTCATGCAAACAATATTTTATACTTTGTTATTAATGAGAGCACTAATATGCTCTAAGGAAACATTAAATAGATATTCAACAAAACATTTTAGCAAAATTGGAAAGCAACAATTTTTAAATTAGTCCACAGCCGAAGCTAATACACAGCACTATATAATCTGTTTATCATTATCATGATCCATTACTGTTCATTTCTCCCTAACAAAAGGACCTCTGTATACGTAGTCTATTTTTTAAATACTGTTTTAAAAAATTGCAAAACAAAAGCATTCTGACTGAATATATATTATAATATGTAATAATTTAGGGGTACTTGGGTGGCTCAGTCAGTTAATTGTCCAACTTTGGATTAGTTCATGATCTTCTGGTTCCAGAGTTCGAGCCCTGCGTCAGGCTCTGTGCTGACAGCTTGGAGCCTGCTTCAGATTCTGTGTCTCCCTCTCTCTCTGCCCTTTCCCTGCTCAGGTTCTGTCTCTCCCTCTGTCAAAAATAAATAAACATTAAAGACAATATAAGATAGGAAATAAACTTTTCTATTACAAATTCACTCTCCAAAAGAAAGAGTATGTATATATATTCCTATATATTATCCTAAATACTTTTGTGTACACATATATGCTTGTACATGTTTGTGTGTATAAACATATCTATTGTAATCGTATTATATATCCTGTTCTACAGTGTGATTTTTTTCACTTAATGTATTACACATAAAATTATTCATGTGAGTATGTATGGACGTTGAGGACTGTTACTCTGTTTCAATGCATAATATTTTAGATATCACCTCCAATGTGTGGATTGTAAAAATTTTCTGTATTCCAAAGGTTTTTTCATTTTGTTAACTTTTTTCCATGTAGACACTTTTAAGTTTGATGTAATCTCAATGGTTGTTTTTGCTTTTGTTGTACTTTTGGTGTCCTATTCAAAAAATCACCTGGACCAATGTTGAGAAGCTTCTCTGTTTTCTTCTAGGAGTTTTATTTTAGGTGGTCTAATGTTCAAATTTTTTATCCATGTGACTTAATTTTTATGAGAAGTATTACACACAGGACCCCAATTTTATTACTTTTTTAATTTTGTGAGCAGTGTTACATAGGTGCCCAATTTTTTATTACTCTACATGTAATACTCTGCATTTATCCAGTTTTCCCAGCACCAATTATTCTTTCTTCATTAGATATTCTTGACTCCCTTCTGAAATATTCGTTGATCATATAGGAATGGTTTAATTCTAGACTTTCTACACTGTTTCACTGATCTATGTGTTTATTTTTATGTCACTGCCATACTGTGGGGGTGTTGTTGTTTTTTAGGTTTATTTATTTAGAGAGAGTGCAAATGGGGGAGGGGCAGAATGAAAGGGAGAGAATTCCAAGCAGGCTCTGCTCCAATAGCACGGAGCCCAATGTGGAGCTCCAACTCATGAACCATGAGATCATGACCCGAGCCGAAACCAAGAGCCATGCTTACCAGACTGGGCTACCAGGAACCCCAATACTGTTTCTATTACTATAGTTTTGTAGTATACTTTGAAATTGGGAAGTGGGATACTTCCAACTCTGTTCTTTCTCGGGATTGCTTTGCCTACTCAAGGTCTTTTAAGGCTCCATGAAACTTCAGGATTTTACTATTTCTGTGAAGAATGTCGTTCAAACTTTGGTAGGAATTGGATTAAATCTAGGGGTGGCTTTTTGTAGTATGGAATTTTAACTATCAATTTTTCCAATCCATGATGTTTTTACATTTGTTTTTGTTATCTTCAACTTCTTTTAGCAATCTTATAGTTTCATTGTACAGATCTTTTACTCCCTTGGTTAAATGTATTCCTATGTATTTTAGTGGGTTTGATCATATTGTAAATGACTTTTATTTTTTTATTAGTGTATACAAATGCAACTGATTTATGATTTTATATCCTGTACCTTTACTGAAATTGTTAGTTTCAACAACTTTTGATTGAATTTTTGGGATTTTTGTATGTACAAAACTATATAACCTTCAAATAATGACAGTTTTATTTATTTCCAATTTAGAGGTATTTTATTTCTTTGTCTTACTTAATTGTTCTAGCTAGGTCTTCCCAAGCTATAATGTATAAGAGTAGTGACAGTAGACATTGTGTCTTACCCCTGATCTTAGAGGAAAGCTTTCAATCTTTCTTTGTTGACTATAATGTTAGTTGAAGGTTTCATGTATATGGCCTTTGTTATCTTGAAGTATATTCTTTTTATACCCAATTTGTTGAGAGTTTATATGAAAGGATGTTATTTTGCAAATGCTTTATCTGCATCTATTGCAATCATATGATGTTTTTCTTTCATTCTATTAATGTGATGCATTGCATCAATTGATTTGCATGTGTTGAACCATCCCAGGAGTAAAACCCACTTGGTCATAACATATAATCTCTTTAGTGCATTTTTGAATTCAATTTGCTAACATTTTATTAAGAATTTCTGCTTGTATATTCATCAAGGGTATTAGTCAATATTAGTCTCTTTCTTGTAGTATTGTATCTGGATTTGTTATCAGGGTAATGCTGGCCTCATGAGCTTGGAAGTGTTCCCTTCTCTTCAGTTTTTTGGAAGCATAAGGATTAGTGAGTTTGTTTGTTTCTGAGAGAGAGAGAGAGAGCAAGCACCCAAGTCAGGGAGGAGCAGAGGAAGTGATAGAAAGAATCTTAAGCTCCATGCCCAGAGTGGAGCTGATGTGGGGCTCAATCTCATGACTGTGAGATCATAACCTGAGCCAAAATCAAGAGTTGAAGGCTTATTTGGGTAGTATTAATTCTTAAACATTTGGTAAAATTTGCAAGTGAAGCTGCCTTGTCCCGGAATTTTCTGCATTGGGAGGTTTTTGATTACTGACTCACTGTCTTTTCTTGCTACTGGTCTGTTCAGATTTTCTATTTCTCCCTGATTTATTCTTTTTTTAATTTTTATTTTTTTTACATATGAAATTTATTGTCAAATTGGTTTCCATACAACACCCAGTGCTCATCCCAAAAGGTGCCCTCCTCAATACCCATCACCCACCCTCCCCTCCTTCCCACCCACCATCAACTCTCAGTTTGTTCTCAGTTTTTAAGAGTCTCTTGTGGTTTGGCTCCCTCGCTGTCTAACCTCTTTTTTTCTTCTTCCCCTCCCCCATGGACTTCTGCCAAGTTTCTCAGGATCCACATAAGAATGAAAACATATGGTATCTGTCTTTCTCTGTATGACTTGTTTCACTTAGCATAACACTCTCCAGTTCCATCCACGTTGCTACAAAAGGCCATATTTCATTCTTTCTCATTGCCACATAGTATTCCATTGTGTATATAAACCACAATTTCTTTATCCATTCATCAGTGGATGGACATTTAGGCTCTTTCCATAATTAGGCTATTGTTGAAAGTGCTGCTATAAACATTGGGGTACAAGTGCTCCTATGCATCAGCACTCCTGTATCCCTTGAGTAAATTCCTAGCAGTGCTATTGCTGAATCATAGGGTAGGTCTATTTTTAATTTGAGGAACCTTCACACTGTTTTCCAGGGCGACCACACCAGTTTGCATTCCCACCAACAGTGCAAGAGGGTTCCCGTTTCTCCACATCCTCGCCAGCATCTATAGTCTCCTGAATTGTTCATTTTGTCCACTCTGACTGGCGTGAGGTGATATCTGAGTGTGGTTTTGATATGTATTTCCCTGATGAGGAGCAACGTTGAGCATCTTTTCATGTGCCTGTTGGCCATCTGGATGTCTTCCTT
Organism: Puma concolor; assembly: GCF_028749965.1. Taxonomy (NCBI): domain Eukaryota; kingdom Metazoa; phylum Chordata; class Mammalia; order Carnivora; family Felidae; genus Puma; species Puma concolor. Next base: position 121,070,835 of record NC_141675.1, read on the forward strand.
AGAGAAGTGTCTATTCATGTTTTCCTCCCATTTCTTCACTAGATTATTTGTTTTTCAGGTGTAGAGTTTGGTGAGTTCTTTATAGATTTTGGATACTAGCCCTTTGTCCGATATGTCATTTGCAAATATCTTTTCCCATTCCGTTGGCTGCCTTTTAGTTTTGTTGATTGCTTCCTTTGCTGTGCAGAAGCTTTTTTTTTTTTTATTTTAATTTTTTTTTTTTAACGTTTATTTATTTTTTTGGGACAGAGAGAGACAGAGCATGAATGGGGGAGGGGCAGAGAGAGAGGGAGACACAGAATCAGAAACAGGCTCCAGGCTCTGAGCCATCAGCCCAGAGCCCAACGCGGGGCTCGAACTCACGGACCGCGAGATCGTGACCTGGCTGAAGTCGGACGCTTAACCGACTGCGCCACCCAGGCGCCCCAATGTGCAGAAGCTTTTTATCTTCATGAGGTCCCAATAGTTCATTTTTACTTTTAATTCCCTTGCCTTTGGAGATGGTCAAGTAAGAAATTGCTGCGCTGAGGTCAGAGAGGTCTTTTCCTACTTTCTCCTCTAGGGTTTTGATGGTTTCCTGTCTCACATTCAGGTCCTTTATCCATTTTGAGTTTACTTTTGTGAATGGTGTAAGAGTGGTCTAGTTTCATTCTTCTGCATATTGCTGTCCAGTTTTCCCAGCACCATTTGTTAAAGAGACTGTCTTTTTTCCATTGGATATTCTTTCCTGCTTTGTCAAAGATTAGTTGGCCATACTTTTGTGGGTCTAGTTCTGGGGTTTCTATTCTATTCCATTGGTCTATGTGTCTGTTTTTGTTTCAATACCATGCTGTCTTGATGATGACAGCTTTGTAGTAGAGGCTAAAGTCTGGGATTGTGATGCCTCCTGCTTTGGTCTTCTTCTTCAAATTACTTTGGCTATTCGGGGCCTTTTGTGGTTCCATATGAATTTTAGGATTGCTTGTTCTAGCTTCGAGAAGAATGCTGGTGCAATTTCGATTGGAATTGTATTGAATGTGTAGATAGCTTTGGGTAGTATTGACATTTTAACAATATTTATTTTTCCAATACATGAGCACAGAATGTTTTTCCATTTCTTTGTGTCTTCTTCAGTTTCCTTCATAAGCTTTGTATAGTTTTTAGCATACAGATATTTTACATCTTTGGTTAGGTTTATTCCTAGGTATTTTATGCTCCTTGGTGCAATTGTGAATGGAATCAGTTTCTTTCTTTCTGTTGCTTCATTATTAGTTTATAAGAATGCAATTGATTTCTCTATGTTGATTTTGTATCCTCAACTTTGCTGAATTCATGTATCAGTTCTAGTAGACGTTTGGTGGAGTCTATCGGGATTTCCACGTATAATATCATGTCATCTGCAAAAAGTGAAAGCTTGACTTCATCTTTGCCAATTTTGATGCCTTTGATTTCCTTTTGTTGTCTGATTGCTGATGCTAGCACTTCCAACACTATGTTAAACAACAGTGGTGAGAGTGGACATCCCTGTCATGTTCCTGATCAGGGAGAAAGCTCTTAGTTTTTCACCATTGAAGATGATATTAGCTCTGGGCTTTTCATGAATGACTTTTATGATGTTTAAGTATGTTCCTTCTATCCCGACTTTCTCGAGGGTTTTTATTAAGAAAGAATGCTGAATTTTGTCAAATGCTTTTTCTGCATCGATTGACAGGATCATATGGTTCTTATCTTTCCTTTTATTAATGTGATGTATCGCATTGATTGATTTGTGAATGTTGAACCAGCCCTGCATCCCAGGAATGAATCCCACTTGATCATGGTGAATAATTCTTTTTATATGCTGTTGAATTCGATTTGCTAGTATCTTGTTGAGAATTTTTGCATCCATATTCATCAGGGATATTGGCCTGTAGTTCTCTTTTTTTTACTGGGTCTCTGTCTGGTTTAGGAATCAAAGTAATACTGGCTTCATAGAATGAGTCTGGAGTTTTCCTTCCCTATTTCTTGGAATAGCTTGAGAAGGATAGGTATTATCTCTGCTTTAAACGTCTGGTAGAACTCCCCTGGGAAGCCATCTGGTCCTGGACTCTTATTTGTTGGGAGATTTTTGATAACCGATTCAATTTCTTCGCTTGTTATGGGTCTGTTCAAACTTTCTATTTCTTCCTGTTTGAGTTTTGGAAGAGTGTGGGTGTTTAGGAATTTGTCCATTTCTTCCAGGTTGTCCAGTTTGTTGGCATATAATTTTTCATAGTATTCCCTGATAATTGCTTGCATTTCTGAGGGATTGGTTGTAATAATTCCATTTTCATTCATGATTTTATCTATTTGGGTCATCTCCCTTTTCTTTTTGAGAAGCCTGGCTAGAGGTTTATCAATTTTGTTTATTTTTTCAAAAAAACAACTCTTGGTTTCATTGATCTGCTCTACAGTTTTTTTAGATTGTACGTTGTTTATTTCTGCTCTGATCTTTATTATTTCTCTTCTTCTGCTGGGTTTGGGGTGTCTTTGCTGTTCTGCTTCTATTTCCTTTAGGTGTGCTGTCAGATTTTGTATTGGGGTTTTTTCTTGTTTCTTGAGCTAGGCCTGGATTGCAATGTATTTTCCAGTCAAGACTGCCTTTGCTGCATCCCAAAGCATTTGGATTGTTGTATTTTCATTTTTGTTTGTTTCCATATATTTTTTAATTTCTTCTCTAATTGTCTGGTTGACCCATTCATTCTTTAGTAGGGTGTTCTTTAACCTCCATGCTTTTGGAGGTTTTCCAGACTTTTTCCTGTGGTTGATTTCAAGCTTCATAGCATTGTGGTCTGAAAGTATGCATGGTATAATCTCAATTCTTGTATACTTATGAAGGGCTGTTTTGTGATCCAGTATGTGATCTTAGAGAAGGTTCCATGTACATTCAAGAAGAAAATATATTCTGTTGCTTTGGGATGCAGAGTTCTAAATATATCTGTCAAATCCATCTGATCCAATGTATCATTCAGGGCCCTTGTTTCTTTATTGATCCTGTGTCTAAATGATCTATCCATTATTGTAAGTGGAATATTAGAGTCCCCTGTAATGACCACATTCTTATTAATAAGGTTGCTTATGTTTGTAATTGTTTTATATACTTGGAGGCTCCTGCATTTGGCACATAGACATTTATAATTTAGCTCTTCCTGATGGATAGACCCTGTAATTATTATATAATTCCCTTCATCTCTTGTTACAGCCTTTAATTTAAAGTCTAGTTTGTCTGATATAAGTATGGCTACTCCAGCTTTCTTTTGACTTCCAGTAGCATGATAAATAATTCTCCATCCCCTCATTTTCAATCTGAAGGTGTCCTCAGGTCTAAAATGAGTCTCTTGTAGACAGCAAATAGATGGGTCTGTTTTTTTATCCATTTTGATACCCTATGTCTTTTGGTTGGAGCATTTTGTCCATTTACATTCAGTGTTATTATAGAAAGATATGGGTTTAGAGTCATTGTGATGTCTGTAGGTTTCATGCTTGTAGCGATGTCTCTGGTACTTTGTCTCACAGGATCCCCCTTAGGATCTCTTATAGGGCTGGTTTAGTGGTGACAAATTCCTTCAGTTTTTGTTTGCTTGGGAAGACCTTTATCTCTCCCTCTATTCTAAAGGACCGACTTGCTGGATAAAGGATTCTCAGCTGCATACTTTTTCTGTTCATCACATTGAAGATTTCCTGCCATTCCTTTCTGGCCTGCCAAGTTTCAATAGAGAGATTGGTCACTAGTCTTATTGGTCTCCCTTTATATGTTAGAGCATGTTTATCCCTAGCTGCTTTCATAATTTTCTCTTTAGCCTTGTATTTTTCAAGTTTCATTATGATATGTCATGCAGAAGATCGATTCAAGTTACATCTGAAGGGAGTTCTCTGTGTCTCTTGGATTTCAATGCTTTTTTCCTTCCCCAGATCAGGGTAGTTCTCAGCTATGATTTGTTCAAGTACACCTTCAGCCCCTTTCTCTCTCTCTTCCTCCTCTGGAATCCCTATTATATGGATATTAACTATGTTTCATTGCATCACTTAGTTCTCTAATTCTCCCCTCTTACTCCTTGATTTTTTTTCTCTCTTCTTTTTCCATTATTTTATCTACTAATTCACCTATTCTCTCCTCTGCCTCTTCAATCCGAGCTCTGGTCCCCTCCATTTTATTTTGCAGCTCATTTGTAGCATTTTTTAGCTCCTTCTGACTGTTTCTTAGTCCCTTGATCTCTGTAGCAATAGATTCTCTGCTGTCCTCTATACTTTTTTCAAGCCCAGTGATTAATTTTATGACTATTATTTTAAATTCATGTTCTGTTATATTGCTTAAATCATTTTTGATCAATTCTTAGCTGTCGCTACTTCTTGGAGTTTCTTTTGAGGAGAATTCTTCTTTTTCGTCATTTTGGATAGTCCCTAGAGTGGTGCAGAACTGCAGGGCTCTTCCCCTGTGCTGTTTGGAGTAACTTGTGTTGGTGCGCCGGGCCCACCACTGATGGGCCACAGTCAGACTGGTGTGTACCTTATCTTCCCCTCTCCCAGGAGCAGGACTCACTGTGGAGTGGTGTGGCCCCTGTCTGGGCTACTTGCACACTGCCAGGCTTGTGGTGCTACTTTGATGGGATCTGTCATATTAGCTGTCTGTGCACAAGGTGCACAGGGGTGGGAGGGGCAGGCTCAGCTCGCTTTGCCTTTGGTGGTCTGCGGTGGGAGGGGCCCTGCGGCACCAGGAGGGAGGAAGACCCATCGGAGGGATGGATCCACAGAAGCACAGTGTTGCGGGTTTGTGTGGTGTAAGCAAGTTCCGTGATGGGAACTGGTTCCCTTTGGGATTTCAGCTGGGGGTTGGGAGAAGGATATGGCGTTGACCAGCGCCTTTGTTCCCTCCTGAGCTGAGGTCTGTCTTCCGGGGCTCAACAACTCTCCCTCCCATTGTCCTCTAGCCCTCCCGTTCTATGAGCAGAGCTGTTGACTTATAACATTCCAGATGTTAAGTCCCACTGGCTGTCAGAACATACTCCGTCTGGCCCCTCTGCTTTTGCAAGCCAGACTCAGGGGCTCTGCCTTGCCCAGTGGGCTGCCTCTCCACCACCCCGGCTCCCTCATGCCAGTCCGCATAGTGCGCACTACCTCTCAGCCCTTTCTACCCTCTTCTGTGGGCCTCTTGTCTACGCTTGGCTCTGGAGAGTCCATTCTAATAGTCTTCTGGAGGTTTTCTGGGTTATTTAGGCAGATGTGGGTGGAATCTAAGTGATCACCAGGATGCCGCCATCTTCCTCTGTTATCCAATTTATTCTTGATAGGTAGTTTTTATAAGAATTTATCAATTTCTTCTAGACTAATTTGTTGGCTTTCATAGTAGTCTCTTATGATACCATATATTTCTGTAGTATCAGTGGTAATGGTAATATCTCATCATTTTTTTTAATGTTTACTTTGAGAGACAGAAAGAGAGAGAGTATCCCAAGCAGGCTCTGGCTGTCAGTCAGAACCCATCACAGGGCTCAATCTAAAAAACCCTGAGATCATGACCTAGGCCAAAATCAAGAGTCAGATGCTTGACCAACTGGGCCACCCAAGTGCCCTTCATCTTTCATTTCTAATTTTATTTAAGTCATCTTCTTTTTTTTTTTTCCTTAGTCTAAGTTTGTCAGTTTTGCTTAACTTTTCAAAAATCCAGCTCTTGGTTTTACCAATCCTTTCTATTGTTTCTAGTTTCTATTTCATTTATTTCTACTCTGACCTTTATTATTTCTATCATTCTAACTTTGGACTTATTTTTTCTTTTTCTAGTTCAAGTTGTAAAGTTAGGTTGTTTATTTGAGATCTTTCTAATTTCTTAATATATGCATTTAGTGCTATAAGCTTTCCTCTCAGAACTGCTTTTACAGCATCTGATAAAGTTTGATAGATTTTTCCACTTGTTTTGAGAGAATTTAGTTCTTTTAAAATATTTTAGTTCCTTTTCTTCTAACTAAATTGAATCTCCATCCACTCCTCCATGTCACTTATGCTTTCTTCCATCTGCTCTGCCCTGTTACTGATGCTTTTTATGATATTCTTCATCTTATTCTAGCTGTGGAATTTCTATTTGGTTCATTTTTATCATTTCAATCTGTTTGATAAAGAACTCATGTTCATTAATTTTATTTCAGAGTTCACTGAATTGCCTTTCTGAGTTTTCTTGAAGATCAATGAATTTCTTCATAACTATCTTGAATTATTTTATCAGATTATGATATTCCATACCTTTGAGTTTGGTTGCTGGAGAATTGCCATTTTCTTTTTGTGGCACCAAATTTGCTGGATTTTCTTTCATAGTATTTGAAGATATGTGCTTCCATTTCACATTTGAAGTAACAGACACTTTCTTTAATGTTTTAGATTTTAATTTGGATCTTAAAGTTTGAGACTATTAGAAAAAGTACTTTTGCATTCCAGAAAGTGGCACTACAGTTCATATTTGTGGTTTCTCCTACCTGAGGTGGCTCTTATGGATGCACCTAAAGCAAGCACAAGTTGCTGGTAGCAGAGTGGGGTGTAGGGAGGTGTGGGCCACACCCAGTGATCCCTGTATGGACCTCCTGCTGAAGTCCTAAAGCAGATACCAGGAAGCAAATTCCTTCAGATCCTTTTAATATTCTTGTCTGCCTCCTTCCCTTTCCTTTCTTCCTAGGCAAGAATTCCTGCCTCTGAAGTCCAGGTGCTACTGAAGAGAAACAAATCCCTCCAGCCACAACCTGCACAAATGGAACAGCCAGGCAATCACTTACCACTTTTGCTTTCCACCTTCTTGGGGACATTGCCACTGTCTCTACTAAAAACTCTGTGCCTTGCAGGTTGCCCTGGGGAGTGGTCCCTTGGTGAGTTCCTCCCTCTCCTCTGGCTCCAAATTCATCTCTATCCAGATACTTCGATGGCATGCTGTATTCTCCAGTTGTGAGGTCCAGCCTGCCTGACTTCTCTGTTGTCTATGGGTATCTATCAAGATTGTCACTCTCCATGTTTCCTTTTTCCTGCTAGTAGTGAGTGGGGTGAAGTTGGTTTGACAAATCCATTGGATCAGCAGCACCCACCCAAGTTCTGACCACTTTCAGGTGCACAGGTAGGTAGTAAAGTCCCAGGTGTCCTGCCATATTGTGAAGAGATCATTTTGATTATAGATGTCCAATTGGTTGTTTTATCAAAGAGGAGAGAGAAAAAGAGTGACATGCCACCATGATACTAATGTCACTCTCCAATAATATACACATTTCAAATGGTGATAGATACTTCCAAGTTGAACTCCCCAAAGTCTGAAATCAATTGAAAACAGTATATATTTCCTTTCTTATCACTTGCTAATAGAAAGGTAATATTAAATAGCACTGATTTAACAAAACTAAACATATTTCCATATGCCTATTAGTCATTTGTACTGCTTACTCTTTGATTTGCCTGTTTGTTCTCTCTTGAATTATATTTTCAAAGGAGTAACCATGCATTACAATTATTTTCTCCCATCTAATCATTTTTAATTTTGTTAACTGCATATTTTCCTTTAGATACATTTTTATGTACTCATCTTTTTATAAATATTTTCTACAAGGCTTCTGAGTTTTCTATTTTTCGTAGGAAGTTCTTCTTGAAAAACAATCTAAACTTTTCCTATCCTCTATTATACACATAAACACATATTTATCCCTTCACTGCTTCTTATATCCTAATTTTGATTCTCAATATGTACTGTGTCAACATCTTATGGTTTCAATCCAAACAGTGAGCAAGTATATATTATCTTTAGTATTTTCATTGAATTTCAGTTTCTTCAGCTACAGAAGTGCCTGGCACTTAATCTAAATGCCATTTTTACATCAGATGTCTTTACCATCTAGACCTATGGAATATGTTTTGCTAAGAGAAATGATAAAAATAACTGTCATTACAGTAGAGAATCTTAGTGGCCAAGGAAGACCCCTACCCTGCCAAAAAAACCCACACACAAAACCAATAGTTAACATATAAATGATGTATTTAAATGGAAAAACCAATGTGAATTTATAATCTTAGAATTTTCCACCTCTGTAACTCAATGTGGCCCAACAGTGGTAGCTGCCTCACTTTAGTCCCTTAACCAAACAGCACCTCAATTTTCATCTCTAATACTTTCAAAGAAAAAATAAAACCCAGACATGCTTAAGGTATGACAATATCAGAAATAATAATAATAAGGAATATCTGTATCTATCACTGGTTGGGAGACCCTGAAGGGGAGAGAGCAGGCTCAGAAACAAGTTCTTGTCTCCTTTGGAGTAAGAGCAGTTCTGCTAGAGACCACTTGGTAGGATGTACTGGTTAGAGGAAGAAATTGCATGTGGGGTGAGCCCAGCCTCTGTGGGGTTCTTTAAAATGTAGTTAGAAATTTGCATACAGATACAAAATGAGTAGTCCCTGAAGAGGAGAGTAAACTTGAAGACAAGGAACAGTTTAGGAACTGGGTATATCTATAAAATTCTCTTCTGGAACTACTTAATTTTTTTGAAAGTTTTTGCTATCTGTGCTATTTGTCATACTTGTATGACACAGCAATACAATTTTAATGTATTCTCCTCTTTTAAAGTGTAAGGTCGAAAAAGCAGAAAACTTCATATCAGCAGTCCCTAAAACTGTGCTAAGCACATAGATAAGATATATATCAATCATAATTATATTTTTAAAAATTTGATGGGCACATAATGCTATATATGAAAGTAAGAGACATCAGAAAAGCAAAGAAAGCCTGCACTATCCCAAGCCCCAAGTAATGCTTTTTGGAGGCAACATGTCTGATTCAGGAATGAGCACCTAGTTTCTCAAATACATGGGAAGAGATGGCTTTGAGGGAATGTTCTACATTACACACAATGTCCAAATGTATTTGTAATTAAGTTGTAATACAAATATATTTTATAAAAAATTTTTGAGAGAGAGGACAGGGGAGAGGCAGAGGGAGAAGGAACAGAGAGAATCTCCAGCAGGCTCCATGCTCACCGTGGAGCCTGACACAGGGATCGATCTCATGACCATGAGATCATGACCTAAAAACAAGAGTTGGATACTTAACCGACTGAGCCACTCAGGCACCCAATTTTTTAAAGATATAACTATGATTGATTAGATATATACATCTTATCTGCGTGCCAAACACTGTTCTAGGGACTGTTGATACAAAGTTTCCTGCTTATTCAACCTTATACTTTAAAAGAGGACAATACAGGGGCTGCTGGGTGGCTCAGTCGGTTAAGCATCTGACTTCAGCTCAGGTCACGATCTCCCAGTTTGTGACTTTGAGCCCCGCATTGTGCTGTGTGCTGACAGCTCAGAGCCTGGAGCCTGTTTCAGACTCTGTGTCTCCCCCCGCCCTCTCTCTGGTTCTCCCTGGCTCTCACTGTCTCTCCCTCAAAAATAAACATTAACAAAAATTAAACGAGAATACTCTAAAACTCATCTACCAAGGAGCACTCAAAGTAATTTCAGAAAGTGATAACCAAGGAAAACAAATGGTATAAAGTGAGAGAAAGAAGCACAGACAATGGAATAGGTCTACTTGAGGTTAAGGGATAAGAAAAAGATCTCTGAGAGAGTGATATTTGATGAGAGACTATCATAGCAAAACCAAAGGAAAAGTGTTTTAGGCAGAGGGATTGAATACTCCAAGAGCATTGGGTCAAAATGAGTTTTCCGTGTTCAACAAAGAGAAAGGAAATAAATAGGGCCTAGGGCAGCAAAAAACAGAGTAGTTTTGTAGTTAATTTATGATATAGAGTGCTTGTTCTCAAACTCAAGCAAACCTGGAAGATCTGTTAAAAAAAGAACAAAACAGATGTCTGGGTCCTCTTCTATCTTCTAACTTCTAATTCAGTAGGTCTGGGATGAGGCCCAAAATTTGCATTTATGATGAGATTACCCTGGTGATGCTGATTCTTCTCATCTCAAGACCCACCTAGTAAACCAAGGATTTAGGACTTTGAACATAGGATGAGAAATTTTGATTTATTGTCTCTACATGTAATGGAAAGCCATTAGGTGATTTTCAGCAGTAGACTCTGAAAAAAGAATGGATTGGAGGAAGAGAATGAAAGTACACTATGTGCCCAACCTTTTGCATCTTTGGATCTGAAGTGTGTCTCCTGTAAAAGGCATAGAGTTAGATGCAGTTTCTTTGGTTTGGTTTAAAAATGAACAAAAAACCAGTCTGACAACCTCCGGCTTTTGATTGTTTTATCATTTTACATTTAGTGTTAGGTCTCATTACTAATTTGTTAAGAATTAACTAACAAATAGAGGAGAAATAGATTCAGTATTAGTTAAGTGGATACTTTCTAGTATATTTTAATTCCTTTAATAATTTTTGCCTGTGTTTTTTGAGTTATTTTGTTAAGAGCTCCCTTAAGGCCTGGAAAGAATGGTATCTTGAGACTGCTATAGAAAATGCTCCAAAATATAAGTAGTATAACACAATAGGAGCTTTTTTTTTTCCTTTTCCCTCTTTCTCTCTCTCATAATATGGAGGTTAGCCTGGTAACTTTTAATGCAGTGATTCAGAGACATAGATTTCTTCCATCTCTTGGCTATTCTATCTCTATGACTTCATAATCCTTGGAGTTTAGCCAATGAATAGGAAACAATAGGTAAAGAAAGTCCACTTGCTTCTCAGCCACCTGGGCTCAGAAGTAATGTTGTGCATTTTAACACATAAGTTATTGGCAAGAAATTATCACATTCCTTACACCAAGCTACCAATGCAAAGAGCTTTACAACATGATACCTGACTGGGCAGCCAAAGCAGCAATGATGCATGTTAGAAGGGGAGACTAAATCTTTGGTGGACTTTAAGATGTTCCTGCTATGTGAAGAGACATGCTAGGAAACTACTTCAATAATCTAGGATAGAGATTTTAATGATTTAGACAAAAATTATAGTAGGAGAGGTGGAGAAAATGATAGGTTCAGAATATGTCATGGAGATAGAATTGATAGGTTTGCTGTAAGGATGTGAGCTACACTGTAGATGGTAACAATATTTACTGATATAAGAGTTTGAAGAAGAAAGAAAAAAAATTAGTTTTAGACACATTAATTCTGAGGTGCTAATTAGATAGCCAAGTAAAATAAAAAGCAGGTATTTGGTTATATGTATCCAGAATTCAATAAAAAGCTAAAGACTGGATATATATACTTGGAAATCACTGGCCTAGAAGTAATATTTAAAACCGTAAATACAATTTTCTAAGAAAAATGCACACATAAGAGAAGTGGTTCACCAGTATTTCAAAGGACAGCAAAGATACCTTAAATATGTGTGGTCATGGAACCCAAGAGAAGATAACCACACTGTTTCTCTTGTAATGCTAACTATGCCAATTATTTGACTTACAATGTTACCTAGGTTATTCATAAAAAAAGTGTGTTGAAAAACACAGTTTCAAGTCCTACCCTTGTACTTATTCCTGATGTCATAATTGCTTTAAGAAGGAGGCAGTGATGCTATATGTCTTTGCAAGATAAGCCACAATAAGAATGTGGTTTCTCCAGGGTTGTCTTTCTCTCTGTTAGAGAGGAAGATTATATGGAGAGAAACAAGGTGCCCAACTGAACATGATTCCAGACCTCAGCCTTAGTATCTTCTAGCTGAAGACTCATACATTTTGGAGAAAAGTCATCTCTGCAGTGCTCTCTCCAAATCCATGATCCTCAAAATCTGTGACCATAATAAATACTTGTTTTACTCCACTAAGTTCTAGGGTACAATGTTTTGCAACCATTTTAAGTAGGATACAAAACTGAACTCACGTAGTGAGTAAGCGGTAAATGTGGCTAGGGAGAGAGAACAAACAGTCTGTTGCTACAGGATGGTAGGGTGTAAAGTGTACACGGGTTGGGAGGCCTTTAACTTTTACTCCGATTGAGATGAGAGCCTTTGGAGGGTTCTGAACAAAGGTATAAAATTATCTGTGTCAAAATATATATTTGCTTCTTGTGATGGCAAATTTTTTGATATTCCTTGTATTCTTCATTATAAACAAACAGCCCTGTGGCAGTAACTTCTTGCCTAGTAAATTTCTACCTCAATTTTCCTGGAAACGTAACTTTGTTAGCAAAGATGCCATAAAATACAATAGACAATTCTATTTTCAGTTTTCTTGTTTGAAGGAAGTTACTAACAGAAAACTATTAAGGGATATATTCACCTAGATGACATTTCTATTTATTTCTGCTTCTAATTATGCCAAAGAATGATACATTTTGGGCAGAAAATACTTTGGGTATATTGCAGATTCTTATCTAAATTAAAGATTCAAGGGGAAAATATTTTGGAATTTCATAGGTCTCTTAAACTCCAGCCCAATATTTTGCTCCAACCCTGTCTGCCTCCTTCAAGAATGCCCACGCAAGGGGTTAAAAATTAAAAGTATCAGGAGCATGCTACTCTGCAATATGGATTAGAAATGCTTCTCATTGGTAAGTTTCTTTGCATTATACATATTTTTCTCATGTGAGAAATAGTACACTATCATATTTGTAGTTTTACTAAATTTTTTTCAGAGATTAGAAAATATAAAGTTGCTATGACTACAAATATTGAGTGCAATATTTTCTAAATTATTTGTGTTCCATTTCTCTTATGAAACTTGTAAAATCAAATATGGGAACTTTACTATAATTAAATGATGAGCAATCCCTATAGAACATATACTTTTCATAAGGCAAAAATGTTTAATGAAGAGGAAGGATCTCCGTGCAACACAGTCCATCTATGATGCCTAAAAGTACTGAGATTTGCAAGACATTAAATCAAATACCTAAACTAATTGTATCATATCATGGAGAAGTTGAAGAAAAAAAATCCCTAAAAATCAAACTGTAAGATAAGCACATTATAAAGCATGTAATAGTGTATTTGATTTGTTTAAACAATGATCAGTATGTTTAAATGGCACAATTATTTTCAACACCACTAATTATTTTGTTGCTTCTGTACTTAGTCTAATGATATTGTTCCAAACATAAATTTATTTTTGTAATGCACTTCTACTACATGTTTATATCAAAAGAGAGTCATTAATAGATAATCACAGATAGAGACTCAATCAATCAATACAGTTCATAAAAATGAAGTCAAAACTCATGATTTCCATTTCTAAATGACACCATGGAAGCTCAACAAATTGTATCATCTGTCTCATCTTTATCACTTATTACATATGAGATTTGATTGCTATAGCTGTTATATTAAACTAATATTATGGAAAACATCAGATAATATATATAAATCAGGTCTTCTCATCAGATGAAAAGCACCAGGGAGGGAAATAAATTCAATTATGTATTTCTTGTGTAGGCATAGAGAATTTCAGTGTCTAGTATATGTTTTCCTTTTATGTTTTCAGGTTGACCCTAGAAAACTGTGTTCTATTTTTTGCTAGCATTCATTATTCAAATTCACCATTGAGTAAGCTGGTCTGAGGTAATTACATTCTCTATATGTAAAGACTATAGATTGTAATAAAATCATCTCATGCAGCCAAAGCCGTTTCTTTCTGTGAGCAGTTAATTTCAGAAATGACCTTGAAGATGCAGGCAAAATTATTTTATTACAAAATACAGATTTATTTTTAAAAAAGGGTACTAGACTAGCTGAGACAGATTTGAAACATTCAAAGATGTGAATAAGAATTAACACAATGTATGTAAGACCTTTCAGCCTATGAAGGAACCAAACTTGAAGTTATTAAAAATAACTTTTGTTATATAGTGGTTATTGACCTGGCTTTATGAAAACAACTTTCTTCTTTCCCTCTAAGGAGGTTTTAGGGCATAAACCTTCAATTTTAATATATGTATAACACATATATATGGGTGTGTATACAGTCATATTTCAATACTGTCACGCTAGATGAGAGAAACAATACAGCTTTTATACAATTGTGGCTGGAATATTAACTGATGTTAATATGTAATTGATGATATAAGCAGAATGATGAAAAAATCCGCACCAGAAATAAGGAAGCCACTCTCCACAGAGAAGCAAAAAAACATGGGGCAGAACATTAACTTAGGGTGTTTAGTGAGGAATTGAGTTTTTATTCTATAGCTGCATTTCCAGCATGAGCATTTTGCCTGAAGAATTTATTTTACTTTTCTATCTCCATTCCTGAAAAGTCACAAGCCCTAATAACAGCTTTAGGAAGATCTATAGCTATTTGATCAGATCTGAATGAAACCTCCATTCATTGCCTCATACTTTAAACCTACTATATTGTAATTTATACTTCCTTACTATGGTAGTTCTCCATATTCAGATTACCAGGATTTAGAGAGATTGCACTGCTTAGAGTCTTTCACACTACATAAATGGATATTGGAAAATGAGTATCAGGAAATCTTAAGAGAAACAGGAAGGAGTCAAGGAGGGGTGGGGAGGAAAGATTGCTGCGGCTCAGAGTTGAAGGTACTAGTCATTAAAAAGTAAATAATTGGTGAAAGAAGAAAGTGAAGAGACCTTAGGTATAGATTTACATTATTACTAATTAGAGTAGAAAGAGGAAAACTGATGAGCATGAGAGGGCAGCTATCAAAAAGAATGAAATCTTTCTATTTGCAATGAGATGGATAGAGCTAGAATTTATTATGCTAAGCACAATAAGTCAATTAGAGAAAGAGAAATATCATATGATTTCACTCATAGGTGGAATTTGAGAAACCAAACAGATGAACATATGGGAAGAGGAGAGAGGGAAACAAACCACACTGGGCTCTTAATGATAAAGAACACACTGATGATTGACCGAGGGAGGGTATGGGCTAGATAGGTGATGGGTATTAAGGAGGGCACTTATGATGAGCACTGGGTGTTACAGGTAAGTGATGAATCACTGAATTCTATTCCTGAAACCAATATTGCACTGTATGGTAAGTGAAATTTAAAAAGAAAACACACACACAAAATAATGGAGTAGGGCATTGTGTACCATGATTGGTTTGGGGGAAGGGTTTGCAAAGGCCAGAGAAGGATTTGGTTGAGAAAAAATAAAAGATGAGAGGAGAAGACATGAAGAAAGTAATTTTTTATAACTTAAGAATGTTCTTTGGTCAAAGTAATATTCAGAATGAAAGACTGTCTATCCTTAATAGGAAAGGTTTAGGTCTCTTATGGATTATAAACTTCTTGAGAACAAAGATCTTTGCAAACTTTTCAATTAGCATGAAATGCAATTATATTCACCTTGTGGGAGATTGGGTGATAGGAGATATTTGTTATAGTAACCTAGATTATGTAGCAGCAGAAGATTGATGGTTGTCAATACCTAAAGCAGTAAATACAAATCAATGACTTTAATAAGACAGTAGGGTGCTGTAATCATTAATATCTACATTTTGCTTACTAAAAACACATCCAGTCATTTTCCTATTGTCTCTCTTGTACTGTATATTCTTGTTTATGTAAACTCATATCCATTCAATTCATGTGAAAAAGCAATGTGGAAATGAACTCGTCACCGCTCTGAAAATTCAAATGTTAAAGGAACAACTGTGGTGATTTAACAAAGTTAATTTGGGTCATGCTTACCAGTAAGTAGAAAATAACATTCTTCTTTAAAATCTAGAGATATTAGGAACAGTTGTATTTTAACTGAATTATTTATATAGGCATATACTTACCTGTGTAAGGAGCTTTCCATGGGCGGTTAAACAACTACAATAACCTCAAGATGTTGCACCAAGAGTAGTCCTTTGATAGACATTGCTGGCCAGTAGATACAAAGAAAATCACCTCAGGAAGAAAAGGAACAGTCATGTCTAGAAATGAAATGGAACCAGTAATCAGCAGGTCTAAGCCATGAAAAGCAGTATGGTAGCATAAGTAAGAACATGAAAGGTATAGTTTGGAATATGTACAGGATGAGAGAGAAATCACTATTGTTGATGTGATCTGGAATCCTAGAATGAATGCAAAGACTCTGCTTATTTGCTCCCAGTACAGAAGTGTTATATAAAAATATCTAGTATAGGGCAGTTCATGAGAGAATTTTTCTAACTTTAAGCTAAAAGCACTACCTTCTAAATCTTCACTTTAGTTATTCCTTCTAATGGTTCATATAATAAAATTACTTTCTTGCTCAAATAGCAGACACTTCCAATTTTAATGAGAGTAATGTCTTTCTAATTCATCTATTTTCCCTAGTTATACATCACATTACTTTGTTCTCCACCTTTACCATAGGATTTGACATGCTTTAGCTTGAAATTTTTTTCTCAAGTATTAAGTATCTGTCCTTAACTGATGTTGAGTGTTAGGGCCCATGGTCAGTCAGTGGAGCAGTTTTCTGGCAAACTTTCAGTTTTTTACTCTGAGCTTTTGATAATTTCAAATTGAACTTACAGAATAGCAAACTTGAGTATAAGTGGACAATGTAAGTAATCTTAGTATTTTCTGCTATATTTGTTGATTTATATACATGCACATATTTATTTCCTTAATGTCCACATCAAGAATTAACTGCATATATTCGCGTATTCATATATCTATCTACCTCATTACATAAAATCAAATGGCAATTTAAACTTTTTGAGGAAAATAATAAATTCATAAGCACAAATGATATTCTTATATGATATCCATAATTAATGTGGTTATATTCCTATGAAAAAGAAAAAAATAAATTTATCACATAAGTCAAAGTCATCCCAGCTTAATAATATTGTACAAGTCTATTAAACTGTCTCCAGTGATTTGACTTAATCATCATGTCACATACTGTTGAGTGACCTTGGTCAAGTCACATAGCCTCTTCAGGTCTCAGTCTTCCAGTCTCTGGAATTTGTCAAACTTAGTTAATTTCAGTGTAATTCACTGTCCCCAAGGTGTCTGCATTTTATGGTCTGAAAATGTACCACTAATGTTTATATGAAAAACTCTGTTTACATGAAATGATAATTGTAACATATACTTGGCACTCCATAAAACCATGGGAATGCCTATTTAACAATAAAACATTTCAGTGATAAGCCTTCAGAAAATAGTATCAATCACAAAAGACACTCATAGAAGAGAAGTAAGAATAAGGTTAAGATGGAGGGTGAAATAAGAAGAAAGGTTATGTTAAAAAATACTAATAAAATTATGAGGCGCCTGGGTGGTGCAGTCTGTTGAGCTTCTGACTCTTCATTTCAGCCCAGCTTGAGATTCTAGGGTCATGGGTCAAGCCCCACATGGGGAACCTGCTTGAGATTCTCTTTCCCTCTCCTCCTCTACCCTGCGTTCTCCCTCTCTCTAGGGAAAAAAAATAACATCAAAGCTAAAAGAAAATACTAGTAAAATTAGTAAACATTGGGTAAAACGTTTAGACATCTTAACCTGAATATGTATTTTATAATCTCAATTTCAACAAAAGAAAACTTTGAATTCTTCAAAAATAGAGAAGACTTAGTTCTATATGGAGGACATCCTACAGTGGTGTTATTTAACAGAAGCTCAATTTTTTCATGTCTTATGTACATTTTACTGAAACTTTTATTAAGTACCCTTACTACCAATTAGAGACACAATAACCGAGGCCAAGCCCCTGCTCTGATACCTGCTAGGTGTATGACATTAAGCAGAAAATAGGATCTCTTTGCCATTAAGTTTTTCACACAGCTTTTGGGAGGGTAAATGGGTTGGATATGCAAAGTTCCTGGCACAATATAAGTACTACAATAGTGCTAGCTGTTATGATTTCATAATTCATCAATTTTTTTCTTATACCAATAAAAGAAATTAGAAATTTTCGTGCCTAATAACATTACATATTTAAGCCATGGTTTTCACTAGTTGAAGTGGCATTTTTTTGTTTCAACAGGTATGACTTGGTCATTTTTTAATGATCTTTGCTTGGTTAAATATAAATTTCCTTTTAACCATTACCTCATTTTAGGTAGAAGGAAGAAGAAAATGCAGTCCTTAGACTCAGTTTACTATAACAGAGGCTTTGTAACAGGAAGCAAAACTGCCATATTCCAGATCTAGAATAAAGTATTTCATCCATTTACCCAATAAATAATCATTAAACACCTATGCACATGGTACTAAAAGTTCTGTTCTCAGTCTCATGTACATAAATATGAAACTGTCCCTGCCCTCAAAGAGTTTCAGGCTATAAAAGAGATACCACTTATTACATGCACTAATATATTCCACACTAAAACTCCCTGACAAAGTGCTTTGTTGAATATGTTATAGTCCTTTCTTCTCAATTTTGCAGAGAACTCATGGGAAAATCTCACAAAAAGCACCATATATAAGGGAGGTGTCATTTGGAATGCAGCAATGAAACATGGATAGGATAGAGTTGAACATTCCAGGCTGAAGGAATAGTCTAAGGAAAATCAAAGAGTAAACAGTGATGTGAAGGCAAGAGTAATTAGATAGCACCGAATTCTCATAAATGACAAATTCACAAACACAAAATTTCCTTGATGATTCAAGAATACTAATTCATATTACACCTTAATAGAATAACTTCCTTTAAGTGCTAGTACAGAGAGGAAAAAACAAAACAAAACAAAACATAAAGCTCTTTGGGTAGACCTTTTCCAGTTTAAGAAAAATTGATATTCTTTGAGTTCATGGCCTCATAAAAAAATAAATACATTTTCAACAAGAGTAAAGAAAGCTCTATATTTAGGTTACAGTAAAGGAGAGATTAAATACAAAGATGACTTTAAAAACCATTTTCTAACTACATAGTGCAGTATTTTCTAGTAGCGTGGAATTACTTTTAGAATAGTAACTCAATCAGTTTTGGTTTATGCTTAAAACCTTTTTGTTACTAACAGGAAAAGAGTAAGAATTGAGGTAAACAAGATGGTGTGCCTTGAATTGAAAAGGAGTTTTATTTCTTTTTATGATGTTCTATTACTGCTAAGCAATCCAATAAAACCTAGCAACTGGAAAAGAAAAAAACATTAGTGAAGCATTCTAAAATATTTTGTTGGGAATGAAGGAAAGAAAGAAGGCCTGCAAGGAGAAAAATGGGGAGAAGAGATAAAAGGTTATGAAGATGAAGGTAAAATATTTTTCACAATAATTTAGCATGTTCATATATCTGAAATAAAAATATTATCCTTGAAAGATTACTTGCTCTAGTGGATTTAATGGGCATTGTAAAGGAAACTGGTGGCATTGTTCTCTTACTAAAATTCGAGACCACTGAGAAAACATATCTTTTCCCATGGAAATGAGCAATTTCACAAACCTTCTAGAGAGCATATGGTCACCACTAATCTAGTGACTTAATCCTTTCCTTTGGGTGTTTCATTCTATTTCAGGTTATCTATCCTTTGCCTCCAGGCAGGACTACAAGTAAGCCATGTAAGACAGATGGGTTTCTAGCCCAGTCAAGATTTCTAGGGAAGTCATTTCCACAGCCTCTCAACATTAATCAAAATAACCAGCCCCACAATTGAGGAGAATAGCAAAATATCCC
Source organism: Puma concolor (assembly GCF_028749965.1). Taxonomy (NCBI): domain Eukaryota; kingdom Metazoa; phylum Chordata; class Mammalia; order Carnivora; family Felidae; genus Puma; species Puma concolor. The sequence continues at coordinate 121,090,304 of NC_141675.1, forward strand.
AGGTAGGCAACAGTTTTTAATAAAGTGTTATCTGATTCCACATCTGACGATGGTTCCTTTCCTAACAAGACGTAGGAACCTAAAACAGTGTAAAATATATACCAGGAGATTTGATTCCAAACAACCTATTAAATCTATATATTTTCAAATAATTTTTCTGGCTGTCAACATAAAATCTAATTGGTAAAGAAACACAAATAAAATACTTTGCCTACTATATCAGGCTCTTTACAGGTACACATCTATGCTCTTTAAGGTCTTAAAGTCATAATGTTGATTTTTTCCCACAATCAATTTAATCCTCAAAACATTTGAAAATTTTATCTAATGACAATGTGAAATTTTACAAAGGGAAAGTATGTCCCACAAAGTAAAAGTTTAGGAAAATATGGACAAAATCAACCTGCTTAACTGACTTTCAAAACATTTTTCCATATATTTAATAGCTAATTTAATATTTTTATCTTTCTCAAATACTTGTTAACAAGTTCTGTGTCCAAACACTCAACCCCAGGCTTTGTAGGCATTAATTTCATTCTATAGTATCATGTCTAAATCCAACACATTCATAAAAGTCTTTTTAAAAATGACTCATGCAAAATGATGCCTCCTCCTATCCACTGTGAAAACATTAACCAGCAGTCTTTATCAAACTATATTTTATTTACTGCTTAATATAGCTCAATACGAGAATTATAATGCATGCATCAACTCATTTGTTCCAAAAGACATCCATCCCATAACTAAGTACTAATATCCCCAATTTTAAAAAGGAAAAAAAAAAAGATGAATGGAAATAGTAACATTTACTAACAATTTATTTGGGCCTTACTATGTCTTAGGGACAGTTCTAACATAATTCATAAATATTTTTTTCTATTATAGTAACCGGTTGCCCAATGAAACAGATTAGTGACAAATATTTTCAAAGTAGTATCTTTTTTTTCCCCATTTGACATTGTTAAAAATTTAATTTCAGGACAGTGAAAAAAATAACAATGGAATTTTCTTCATAGAGTTAGTGCTGTATGAAAGACGGATAGTCTGAAGTAGTGATTCATATTTAGAACTAATTACTGAATTAATACAATATTGATATTATACTGAAACTCCTAAACAATGAAAGAATACTGATCTTGATGGTAAAGAAGGTGAGAGGAACCTTTTGAGGCAATGGATAGGTTTATGGCACAGGTTAATTAATAGAGTTACTTTCAGGGACTTATATCCTCTCTAAACTCATCGTGTCGTTGTATTAAACAGGTACAGCTTTTTTGTATGTCTATCATACTTCAATAGTTTCACAGTCTCCGTACCTGACTGTTAGTATATTATCTCTAAACAATATACATGTATACATATTATACACACACCATACCCACTTACCCATGTGGAATTACTAAAATAGTTAATCTAGGTAAGTGATCGATCCAATTTTTAAAGTTAATTTATTCACTCTAATAAATATGATTAAACTAATGGAACTTCCAAGACCGATTTCTTCAGCTCAATTTCAGAGTAATATAAATTACTATAGTTTAGTAAATTCTTACCAATTACACTAATGCTTTTAGAGCCCTGTAGTAGAAACTGAAATTATTGATAAACACTGAACAATTATCTTATGAGAGAAAAAGTGTCACTTGTTCCTGCCTTTTTCCAAAAGTTGATGTGATATCACTTTCAATCATATTCTCTATTTTAATTATCTAAAAATTAAATCTAGAGGTATGGGAATAAAAAGTCACTATAAGGCATATAACAAAAAGCTGACAGACAAATCAGGATTTTTAATCATAGGTAGAAGGCTTATCTTCCTGCTGCTGCTCTGAAATTTTCTACAGATTTCAGAATAAGTGGGATTTCAGACAGAAGAAAGTATGTTCAAATGTCAGTTTAACTTGTACTTTTTTTCAAAATATACATCAAGAATTCATCATGTCCTAGATCAAATAGACTTTTAACAAGTTCTCTTTCAAAGAACTCTATCTTCATTTAAAAAAATTTTTTTTTTAAATGTTTGTTTACTTGCAAGAGACAGAGAAAGAGCATGAACAGAGGAGGGGCAGAGACAGAGAGGGAGACACAGAATCTGAAGCAGGCTCCAGCCTCTGAGCTGTCAGCACAGAACCCAACGCACAAGCAGTGAGTTCTGACCTGAGCTGAAGTCAGACGCTTAAGCCACTGAGCCACCCAAGCATCCCAAAGAACTCTTAATATCTTCATAAAAGAAACAATGTAGATTATACAAAATGTTTGAAGTTTAGGTAAGTAAAATGCTCTGCAATTTACAAAATGACTTTTTTCTCCACACTTGCTGATACTTAAGTGGTGCATGCTACCTGATTTCCCCTTATCACTAATTGCCTTTTTAATAAACAATTGCTAGGATAAACAGACACCTATTTCAGTTTGATTGGGACACCTGCCAAAAATTTTTATATAGGCGTTTTTCTTCCCTCACAATATCTTAGCAAACTTATAAAGGAATTCTTTTTTTTTTTATCCAAGCTTTGATTAAGCCATGTCAACTAATCTCATATTGAAGAAAAATCTTTCTTATTTGATACCGCTGCAAATTCTATGTTAACTACAAATGCTTCATTCTAGGAATGGATTTGGGCTGAATATGATGCATTTTCTTCCCTGGAATTTGGGTTTGGATTTTTTTTTTTTTTTTTAAGATAAAAGATTATTATTGGTTACCTGTCTTGGTTCCTTGATTCCTATATTGACTATTCTCCAAGGTAATTTTCATTAAGCCTTACAGTGTGACCCTGCCACACCTTCACTGCTTTGTGTTTGCTTCAGACAGTACCCTCAGACTCAGAAATGTGTAGAGAGATCCTTCTGTGATTGATTTAGGGAAGCAGGTGGAAAATTTTGTGACCTGACTTTTTTTCCTGCAAGTCTTCTCTTTCAAGTCCCTTAATCTGATATAAAGGACATGGTAGTCTGTAATCACACTCTAATCTCTATTGGTCTAAATCCAAATAATTTCCTTCCGCACCCTGCTTGGTTGAGACTTAAATCCCTTATTATTCAATGATCCTATTTTTAAACTCTGCTTGGGAAAGCAGTGGTGACTTTTGATGCTAATCCTATTCAGTCCACTGACTCTATCCCCTTCAGGGAAATGGCCAGGGATTTTTAAGGGGGTAAGTATATAGCAGCTGTACAACAAGAAAAAGAGGAAAGCTAAGTTAGAATTTTCAAAACTACAGAGGATAATAAAAATAAAGCCTTTATATTAAAACCCATGTGTATTTATTCTGATGAGCAATCTATTCATTCCATTGGAAATAGCTAGTTAAATCCTTTAGTCAGAGTTTTTCATTGCCTAGGAGTTCATAGTTATAGGATTGTAGGATAAGCAGTTGATTTTATATTCAAGGCAACAGCACTGGTAAGTCCTCAGACACTTCCAAAAGAAAACTGAATCGGACCATATTCAGATTCTAAATAAATGTTAATTACTATAATAATCCTTAGGATTTTCTTTGACTTCCCATTTCGAAGTTACAAATGACCAAAAAAATACATAAAATACAATGCAGGAGACAAAGCTCTGAGCTGGGTGTCAGAACACCGGGCTTCTATGTCTGAGACTCCCATCATGGTCAAATAAGTGTATAAAGCTTAAATTATAAACCAATTTTTAAAAAGGAGCTCAGATAAATAATGATGAAGCCATTTTTAGCATTAAAAGACTATGAAAGGCACACCTCTCATGAGCAGTGTTTCCATCCCTCTTGGCCACATTACAAAGGGCCTAGCACACTACCTTGCCAAGAGATAATAAGCCCTCATATCCTGTGCTGGGCTCATCACCCTGTGTGGGAATATCTTAGCATGTTTAAGATTCAGTGTCTACTACTTTGTTCTGTTTAAGTATATGGCACCTAGCCAACCATCCTGCCACACCTGTCCCCTTTGAAAAGAGGATGGGATCCTAGTGCTATACAAAAACAATTCTTGTAGGTCAAATGCCTGTGTTGGCTGCCAAAAGAGACCTGCTGGCCACAGGGAACTAATGTTGCCTATGGAAGCTGCTCTTGTTGTGTCTTCTGAGTACAGCACTGTTACATCCATTACTGGACCACAGTGTGTTTTCCGTACACACTCCAATACCAACAGGCAGTGGGCAGAAGCGTTCAGCTTTCTACTCCTGGAGATAAGTAACAAGATGCCACTTGCTTCACCAAAATTTGTCCTAAAATAATGACTTGATGGACTTGTGGTGAGAATTTAGCTAATACAAGGCTGGTCATGAGTAGCATTAATTTTGGTCCTTTTTCATGTCATGCCATTACATTGTTAGTCCTTCTAGATGGCATGACCTTCCCTCTGTATCACTTCATTTATCATTCTTTAAGCCTTAACATTTATGAAAATTTTCTTTTTCCCTTCCCAAAGGATAACCTTGGCCAATCCACAATATGTACTAATCACATTGTTTTGTAATTGTGTACTGATGGACAAACTAACTTTTTCTATTACAATATGAGCTTTATGAGGACAGGATTCATGCCTTATAATACACATGATATTAACATGTATCTTAAAGGTATTATTCAAAAACTTCTTGCAAATGAATACCCGAATGAAGCCTGGATATTCTGATATTTCCTTTCTCAGATCTCCTCTTAAAAAAAAAGGAATTTGTGATCCCTTAATGTTTATTTTTGAGAGAAAAAGGGAGACACAGAATCCAAAGCAGGCTCTGAGTTGTCAGCACAGAGTCCAACATTTGGCTAGAACTCGTGAACCACAAGATCATGACCTAAGCCTAAATTGGAAGCTTAACCGACTGAATTAAGTATCCCCAAGAATCACAAATTCTTTTAATCAGAAAATAGTCTTTCTTAAGCTACATTGCAGAGTGTTTATGAGCCCAAGTTTGTAAAAAGACTGAGGTTTGAATACTCTCTTTCCAGCTAAGTGACATTAGGAGGTCTCAGACCTTTCTTCACAACTTCACATATTCTCATCTTCTATTAGAACACCATTATTTTTCCCAATATTTACATTTCTTTTACATATAACAATAGATTCTAGCACATAGCTAATAAACCATAATACTTTTTTACATTTAAAAATATATTCAGGGTTTGTATCCTTAACAAGTGAAATGTATGTGATTGGATTCCACTTGGCTTCTTAAGTAAAATCCTGGAGGGGTGCCTGACTTCGGCTCAGGTCATGATCTCGCGGTCCATGAGTTCGAGCCCCGCATCAGGCTCTGTGCTGACAGCTCAGAGCCTGGAGCCTGTTTCAGATTCTGTGTCTCCCTCTCTCTCTCTGACCTTCCCCCATTCATGCTCTGTCTCTCTCTGTCTCAAAAATGAATAAACGTTAAAAAAAATAATAAAATCCTGGATAGCAGTAGAGTTACATGTGTGTTTTCTGACTTCTGGTGCTGGCTAAGATAGAGCAAACCCACTCCATCCTATCCCCCTGCCACCGCTTTTACAACTAAAAATCTGGACACAGTACACAAAGTAGCTACACCAGAACTCTCAAAAGTGAACAGTGGCAAACAGATTGGATGAAAAGTCAGCACTTGCCGACTGACTGGGAGAGTGGTCAGTTTTCTGATGCCTGCCTTCCTTTCTTACCTGGCTTTGTTTCACCTGAGTGTGGTCTGAACTGAAGAACTGCAGAGCAGGAAGAGAAGGAAATCTTGTAGGGAGAGCCCTGCTGTCTTTCCAGGAGACCAGGGGATTTAAAATCCCAAAGATGAGAGAAAAATATACGTTTTTTTCTCTGATCCCTACTCTCAGGCCAGCCCCACTCACAGAGCTGAACTGCCATGGTGCTATGACAAGGGCTCCTAAAACACATAAAGAGACAAAACACTTGTCTTTAGCCAGAGAAACCCCTGTGATATGAAGTACGTGTAAAGAATCACCATTATTTTATTCTCATTGTTTGACATCTTCTCTCAAGGATGGACCCAGTCATATATAATTGTGTGACAGGACAGGGGGTAAAATTCTGAGAGAAATTATTTTTCCGTCCAGAAGAGCTAGGGAATGAGGCCGTGGGTACTAGAAATTGTGAATAAAATACTGAAGAAGCGTAGGCTAGAAGAGCAGATTCCCTAGCCCTATGCATGAACAAATACATGGACCTTGACTCATCACCAAGATCAACACCCAATAACAGAGTGTAGTGTTTCAGAATTGAACTGTGATATAAAATTTCCACCAAATATTTTAGTCCCAGATGAGGTCCTGAGTAGCACAATTGCTAATTTTGAAGGCACACTGACATTGGAACTACTGCCACTAAAGATGAAATAAAATTTGCCTTCTGAACTTGCCATGTCATTTGCCTTTTAAAAGAACAATGATGCAACAAACAACATTCTCCAGAGGATTTGACAAATGTCCAAAGTACAATAGGAAATAACACTATACCACCAAAGGGTTGTGGGATAAAAATTTGACTAATCATCAAGTGCAAACACCATCAGTTGTCAACCCAGTATTGCCAGAACAAAGACTGTAGTATCAATCTGTTAAGATTAAACACTCTTGAATGGAAAGTAGAAGTTCATAGCAGAAAAAACATAAATCATAAGAAATATGAACAGAAATTTTAGAAATATATATATATATCTGAATTAAAAAAAAAAAAAAAAGTTAGATGGCCTCAATATCAGAATAGAGGCGCCAGAGCAAAAACATCAGTGAATCCGGGGCGCCTGGGTGGCGCAGTCGGTTAAGCGTCCGACTTCAGCCAGGTCACGATCTCGCGGTCCGTGAGTTCGAGCCCCGCGTCAGGCTCTGGGCTGATGGCTCGGAGCCTGGGGCCTGTTTCCGATTCTGTGTCTCCCTCTCTCTCTGCCCCTCCCCCGTTCATGCTCTGTCTCTGTCTGTCCCAAAAATAAATAAACGTTGAAAAAAAAAAATTAAAAAAAAAAAAAAATCAGTGAATCCGAAGATCAGTAGAAATTTTCAAATATGAAGAGAATAAGATTGAAAAATTAATGAAGTAGCCTCTTCATTCGTACTCAGTACATGCAGAACGTTCTAAACAGTACAGCAAGGAAAGAAAAAAAATTATAAAATAGGGGTTGGAAAAAATGAAATAAAACCATCCCTATTTATAGACAACACATAAATTTCATGGACTCTTCACAAAAAGCTCCTAGAACTAATAGGTGATTTTAGCAAGATGGCAATATACAAGCTCAATAGTACAAAAATCAGTTGTTTTTACAAATAGAATTAAATACTTGAAAACAAAAAGGTCTAAACAATATTTACAAGACCACACAAAAATAAAAGATTTAGCTATAAATCTAACACAATATGGTCTTGGTCTGTCTGCTAACAACTATAGAACACTGATGAAAGAAATAAAAAAAGACCTAACAAGTAGAAAGACATACTAAGTTTGTGATTGGAAGACTTACTGTTGTATCAATAAACCTCAAATTGACCTAAGTCAATGTAAGCTAAATCAAAATCCAAGTATATTTTGAAGATATTAAAGAGATTACTCTAAAGTGTATATGGAAAAGGATAAAACAGTTGAATTCACACTTGATACTGACTGAATACAGAGTAATCAAGGCAGTGTGGTATTGTCCAAAGTATGCACATATAAATAGAACAAAATGGTGAGTTCTGAAACAGACCCAACATATATGATCAACTGATTTTTGACAAAGGTGAAATCATAATTTTAGGTGAAAGGATAGTCTTTTCAACAAATGGTGCTGGAAAAATTGATCATTCATGCACAATTGATCCTTGACCCATATTTCACATTTTAACAGAAATTAACTCAAATTAGACCATAGATGTAAATGTAAAACGTAGGAAACAGGAAAAAATATTGTGGCCATGTTTTAGGCAAAATATTTTTAGATATGATACCAAAAGTATGATCCATCTAAAAATGTTGATAAATTGAACTTCCTCAAACACATAAAAAAAAAAGCAACAACAGTATTAAAACTGAAAATAAAAATATTGGTGAGGACGCAGAGCAGCTAGAAGTCTCATATGTTACCAGTGAGAATGCAAAATAATAGAGCCTCTATATAAAGGAGCTTGGTAGTTTTTTACAAAGTTAAAAATATACCAATATTTATATAGTTTGCAGATACCTACCTAAGAAAAATGATAATATGTCTGTAATGTATAAAGCAGTTTTCTTTTTAACTGCAAAAAACTAGATACCATCCCATTTTTGTTTGATTTAAAAAAAAAAAAAAACCTGGCACATCGATATGATGAAACACTACTCAACAATAAAACACCATGGATATATCACAAATGAACTGTAAGTGAAATACACCACACTAATAAGACTATAAACCATATGATTCCATTTTTATGTTATTCTGGAACATAAGAATGGAGAAATACTATGGTCTCTAGGATTTAAGAGTAAAGGGAATGGTGTACTACAAACAAGCAACACCAGGCAATGCTTCGGTTGATGAAACTGTACATCTTTTTTTTTTTTTTTTTTTTTTTTTTTTTACGTTTAGTTTTGAGACAGAGAGAGACAGAGACAGAGCATGAGCGGGGGAGGGGCAGACAGAGAGGGAGACACAGAACCGGAAGCAGGCTCCAGACTCTGAGCCATCAGCCCAGAGCCCGACGTGGGGCTCGAACTCACGGTCTGTGAGATCGTGACCTGAGCTGAAGTCTGAAGTCAGACGCTTAACCGACTGAGCCACCCAGGCACCCCTCGTCATCTTTTTTGTAGAGGCGGTTAAATGATATACACTTACCAAAAGTCACACAACTGTAACCAGAAATAAGAGAATTTTATAATAGGTAAATATTAAAAGTTGTCATTTTCTTAACTGCAATGTCTGTTTTTAAGTTTTCCAGCTGTATCGTCTTTTCCATTTATTTACTGAAAAAGTATTAGTGGTTATAATATGCCAAGTACTATAGAGAAACATTTAAAAAAGGAAGATATTTTTGCCTTCATGGAACTTACTTTCTAGTGAGAAGAAACAGTGAACATGGATATGAAGCGAAATATAGGATATGTTATTTGATAAGAGTTGAGAAAAATAAAGCAGGGGAAATAATTAACAAGTTTGAAAGTGGTTAAATTATTACATAGAATAGTCAGGGAAGATCTCACGTGCCAAAGAAAATCTCACTAACAAGGCAATATTTTAATTAATACTGGATCATCATGCATTCTCTCTCGTTTGCACTCTATTAATAGCTGAGGAATGGTGAGAAATCTGTGATAATAAAGGAGAAAAATTCAAGAAATAATAGTAAATATCCTTTCATCCATAAGATTTATTACATTTTTAAGAATCACTCCCAAACCACCTTTAAATTTATAGCCACACTTTGTGCTATATTGCTCTGATAATCCTCAGATGGTCACATCTCTTGTTATTAGGAAGCAGTGGTATAGAAAGAAACAAGGTGTTTCAATAAAATATATGGACAGTTTGATTGTTTATGTGACATTTATAAGCATGGGAAATAATGTCATATTTTTATGTTATTTCATGATAATTCTGGCAGCAGTAATGATATTACACAGTAATACTAAATATATATGGGTAAGAAAAAGCACAAATTCAAAACGGCAGAATCAGGTCTTATTTTGAAGGAGAAGATGCCTTATTTAAAGGGTTACTGAAAAAACTAGAAGGTAATAAGGTACAGAGGCATTGAAAACATGAATCCCAACTCAAACACCAATATAAAAATACATACGAATTAATAATTAATTTTTAATGAATGCAATTTAATAGGGATAATTTCAAGCAACTATTTAAGCTATAAATACTTAATACAATTTTTAATACTCTATCATAATTTTCATTATAATGTTATTAAATGTTCATACATTTTATTAAAATTTTAAAAATTTGTATTTGAATTTCAAAGCATAATATCCTTTTGACTGGTATATTGTAGTAATGCAGGAAACTTGGGTAGGGTTGATTACTTTATAAAGTATTTGAATCTTTTTAATTTTATAGAAAATACTTCCATTAAAAATACAGCTTATAAATTTATTCTTTTAAGATTAAAGCATGAAAATAGAGCTCATCCCCCTCATTAAGAAAAAAAAAAACAAAACAGAGGCCACTCTTCACAGAGAATCAATACTGCAACAAATCTTGGATTTGTAATAGCGGTTGAGTAATCGGCACTTAATTGTTTTTTTAATGTTTATTTTTGAGAGAGAGACAGAGTGTCTATTTTTGAGAGAAAGACAGGGAGGCACAGAATCTGAAGCAGGCTTCAGGCTCTGAGCTGTCAGCACAGAGCCCAATGCAGCGCTGGAACTCATGAACTGAGAGATCAAGACCTGGGCCAGAGTTGTACACTTAACTGACTGAGCCACCCAGGCGACCCCAGTGTTAGGCACTTTACAGTTTAATTGCTTTGTAGATGCTTCTGACTTTTCCATTTCTGCTCTGAATTTTGCCTAATTTTTCATCTCTTCTTATGAAGATAAATTTAAGCTTTTATTATTTGTGCCAGTGTGTGCATGAAAGGAGGCCCATAAACTTTTTTGCTCTATTGTGGTTTTGTTTCCTTTAAAAATTATCACTGATAATTTTAGGATATTTTTTTCCTGTTCTCTCCATTTAGTATTGTAAAATCAAATTGAAAAGGGTCTGAGGGGGATAGACTTAAATACTGGAACTTCAATACAGGAATATCAGGTCTTTGTTCACCATGCCCCAGCAATACCCTGGTTTCATCTGGTGTAGAATAATAAGGTCCAAAGACCCAGTACCAATGATCCTTTAATAGATAATGGCTTCCTAGTATTTAAAGATGCTGAGGCAGCTCAGAGAAAGGTTGGTGATAGCCTGCTTACATATTACAAATTCTTAATTGACCCTCAAAAATCTGAGCATTAAATACTGCGGACATTGTAATTTTCCTTATGTTACAATTCAGGATGCTAAGGCTCAGAGAACATAGTGTGCCAGAAATCACCCAGCAAGGAAAAAAAGTCCTGGGAATTACAGCCTGAGCCTTTAGTCCCCCATCCTTCAATCTCAGGCTTTATTTGCACAACTCTACATTGTACCATTTCCTCATTTAAATTTTTTTAAATATTTATTTTGAGAGAGCATGCACGTGAGTGATAGAGGGGGTTCAGTGAGAGGGAAAGAGAGAGAGTCCCGCGCTGACACATGGGGCTGTACCCCACTAAGTGCAAGATCATTACCTGAGCTAAAATTAAGAGCTCCGGCTTAACTGACTGAGCCACCCAGGCTCCCCTTTTCCTCATTAAAATAAGATATACTGAAAGAGATTCTACTAGACTCCACCATCAAATAATTCTTGCTTTGGTGTTCGTAAGATACCTGAACTTGACTTTCTTACTTCAATTATTATATATGAACTTACCAAACCATATGCATAGTCTGATAAGATAGGTGAAATAACTGGATTGTCGGAAGTTGTATTGGGTCAAAATAGCAACAAATCATATAAATTAAAGTTAATTTATTGTTCTTTTATAATGGGGTAAAATTCAACCTCAATGTTTGTATGTTTGACTATATATAACTCTCTTAATTTATAAAAGACTATTTGTTTGCTTGAGTCACCTATCGGCCTGAATATCTAAAAGGGAACAAAAAATCATCCAGATCTCAACTTTACGTCATCATTTTTTTGACCACACTACCCTCTCATTTCTCAAAATCTATAGCTTCATTTCCTTTCCCATTATTTGAGTCGTAATATCTATATTTATACTACTGATCTCTGTGTATCAATGTTCCTAAACAAATATTAAATCATATAAGAACAGAAACAATGTGGGGTGCCTGGGTGGCTCAGTTGGCTGAGCGTCGGACTTCGGCTCAGGTCATGATCTCGCCATTCGTGAGCTCGAGTCCTGCGTCGGGCTCTGTGCTGACAGCTCAGAACCTGGATGGAGCCTGTTTCGGATTCTGTGTCTCCCTCTCTCTCTGCCCCTCCCTGCTCACCCTCTGTCTCTCCCTCTCTCTCAAAAATAAATCAACATAAAAAAGAACAGAAACAGAGTTTTATAACTACTTATACATACTTCAAATACGTGCTAATTGAGTGGTTTAAAGTAGACCTGGCAGCATATATACACGTACATATGCACAGATTTCACTGCCTTATTTCAATATTCCATAATCATTTAATGAGCACAACTTCTCTTATTCCTGTCTACATACCTGTTTCCTGCATTCATTTTTCAGAGGGATTATTATATATTTGAACAACAAATTAATAGCAAAAAAAAAAAATTAGAGCACCAAATTTCTCTGTATTTGAATTAGGATGCACTCATGGTATGTATGGTAATATCATTAGTTGAATTTTTACATCCCATTACTGTAAACTCCAGTTTTAAAAAGCCACCTCTCTGCATAAAGTTTACGTTATGAACAAATAAACACCAATTAAATCTTCCCTATGTATGTTTCACATCTTTTTAATGTAATTTGCTTTATTACAGTCTGTGCTCAGTTATTATGGCTATTACTCAGCTGCTACTCAATAAGGTGTTGTTCTTATAAGTTTTATGATATTTTTCATTGAGAGAATTTACAAACACAAATAAATGCATACTTAAACATTCTGCATCAATACTGGCACTTAGAAGAAATCTGAATGCTTTTGACAAAAAAAAATTATTTGTTATCCCAAGAGTGCTATAGATAATAAAATTTTTACTAGACTAACAGGAATCACAGAAGAGTTAAGTAGTTAGAGGACTGTATTTTATATGGAGATTTCAGTTAAGTCCCATCTTAATTGTTAATTACCTAGAATATTAAGTAAGTCATACTCTGGCTAAACTCCTTCATCCATAAAATGATTACGTTGAGTGGGGAAAAGACAGATTAGTTAAAATTAGTGTAAAGTTAACTGCCTAATTATTTATGAGAAAGTAAACCCAAATACCAAACTTGCTCCTTAAGTTAAAATAGTTTCTGTAGGCTTAAGGATTTAAATATAAATTAAAAAACATAAAAGAACTAAAATTAAAAGTGATTTTATTTCAGTTGTATATTTTAGAATTGGGGAAATTTTTTTATAATCATGACTGAGAACTCAATCAGACTATATAACTTTTAACAAAATATAAACATTTTAAAGAGGCAAAGTGGAAAAATATATACAAAACAAGAAATGCCTAATGTCTTTAATGTGGCAAAAGGCTCTTAATATTTTAAAAACTCAATAAAAAATGAGCACAAGATTAATAGAAGTTTAGAGAAAAACATGTACATGCATATGTAGATGTATATGTAAAAAAAAAACATGCTTTTCAAACTTCTGGTATAGGTCATGTGGCAAAAGTTTTGCCTACTAAAAACATCTGGAAATTGAAGATAAACTTATTACAAAATTATAATTTAGTTTATAAGAAGAGCAGGAGGAGAAGGAAAAGGAAAAAAAAGAGAAAGGAAACAAAAACAGAAGGCAGATGTCATTACCCAGGGAAGCATTTGTCCACCTACAAAAACTAGTGGATAAGCTTTAATTTCACAAGGACAGCTGAACAGGCTATGAGTTTCTGAAAGGTCAGGAGTTAGATATGTGGCCAACTTTGAAAAGCTTCCAAATTAGTGAATAGCTAGATTAAAAAAAAAAAAAAATCACAGGGGAAGGGAGATACTAGGAAACTTTTATCTTTTTTTGTTGGGAATTTGAAGACTGGTGACTCTCCCAATGCCACTCACAGATAGGTGGTAAATCTTTCTAATAACTTCCAGTATCTGGAAATTCTGACACTAAGAAATCAATGTAAAATTTTGTTCTAAGCAAATGTGATGGTTAATTTTATGTATCAGTTGGCCAGGTCATGGCATCCAGATGTTTGATCAAATTTCACAGATGTTTTTGTGAAGGTATTTTTTGAATGGAATTAACACATTTAAATCAGTAGACTCTGGGCACCTAGGTGGCTAGGTCGGTTTAGCGACTGACTTCAGTTCAGGTCATGATCTCATGGTTTGTGGGTTCAAGCCCGCATCAGTCTCTGTACTGACGGCTTGGAGCCTAGAGCCTGCTTCGGATTCTGTGTGTCTCTCTATGCCCCTCCTCAACTTATGCTCTCTCTTGAGATCTCTCTCAAAAATAAATAAATGTTAAAAAAAAAAATTAAATCAGTAGACTCTGAGTAAAGCAAACTGCCCTCTGTAATGTAGGTGGGCCTCATCCAATCAGTTGAGGCCTTAAGAAAAAGACTGACCTTCCTCAAGAGAAAGGAATTCTGCTAACAGACTGCCTTAGAACTTGAACTACAACACTTCCCTGGGTGGGTTCAGACTGCCACTCTATCCTTCACATTTTGGACTTGCCAGCCTCCACAATCACATGAACTAATTCTTTAAAACAAAACTTGCCATGCATACACATTCTATTGGTTCTGTTTCTCTGGAGAACCCTAGTTAATACAAGAGGTGATATATTTGTAAATACGAAGAGAAACATTTGCAAAACCACTCTGAACAGATGCACCATAATCCAGGCCATGGAGACTCACATGAAAACAAAACAACCAAATAACAACCAGAAAGTTTTCTAAGAACTCAACTCACAAACATAATAAAGATAAAACATATTAATTAAAATCACTAGGAGGCACAAAACATGTTAGGTACAGCATGATATACTTTATGTAGCATTATAGTAATCGAAAACATAAACTAAAATACGTATACTTAATATTAGTCTGATCATAATGGAATTGAGTGTTTAGGAGGATGAAAAACTCTCAGGTGGATTGGAGACAGACCAAATAGAACCAAATAGAATTTTCATTAAAAATGAAAATATATAGACAGTGAAATTAAAAAAAAAAAACACCTCAAATGTGATATATTGTAAATCAAAGAGTTGAAAGAAAATTGGAGAATTGGGTCATCACACTAATTAACTAGAAGGCAACAGAGATGGAAAATATGACTAAATAGTGAAGAGTCACTAAGAGTAAAATGAGATATTCTAATACGCACTTGAGTTCTCAAAGGAAAGTATGAAAAAAGAGGCAAAATTTGAAGATAACACATGATGCAAACATTCCTTATTTATACTCTTGTCATGTCATAGTGTAACTACATAATAATAAAATATAGAAAATAGTATTAAATCCACTGGGAAGCAAGTTGGCTTATTTGCAAAGGGATAAGACTAAAACTTGAATTGTCACTCACTCCATCAAAAGGGGACAAAACATTTTCAACACGCTGAATGAAAGCATATATAAATCTGGTAGTCTATACTCTGGTAAATTACTACTTAAAACTGAAGTTGAAAATGGAGTTTCTAATGGAAACTGAATAATATTTACTGCTTCTGGACCCTATTATTCACCTAGTATTTACTGGAAGAGCCATATTAGTTGTTAAAACATTGAAATAATTTCCTATGACTTTGAAAACAGCTGATGCTCTAAACCTTGTGATTGCCTTTCTCTGAATGATAGACTAGGAGAAACAATGTTAGTCACAAAAATTGTTAAGCATTTTGTTAAAAATGAATCAGGAACTGACTGTATAAAATAGGAATAATTATACAAATCAGTATTTAATTCTATCTTATTTTTAGAGTCTAAAGTGTTAGACAAAAGTATTATGTGAGAATAAAACATACTTTTAATAATACCATAATATGCTTACATTTTTAATTTTAGAGATACTAACTTTATCTTTTGCTAAATATACACATTAAAAATTAATAAAAATTAACCATTAAGAGCAAGTCTCTAAAATTGCAAAGCATTACTAGCAAACAAGCTACATTATCTGACCACAGAATAATTTTAAAAATCAATAATAAAATAGTAATCAGTATGTCTTTGGGAATTTGCAAAACACACTTATATTATTCATCAATAAAAATAAACCTTAAATTGTAGGTTAAAACTATTCAGAATTCAACCATGAAATCCTGACATAACATCTCTGAAATGTAAATGATACACAAAAGACTTTAGTGAAAATAATCAAGAAATAAAATGGGAAAAAAACAAATGGCATATAGATTAAAAAATAAGGATTTTAAAAAGTACAAATAATGTTGAAAACATGAAACAGATGATTTCCTAGACAAAATATGAATTTCCCCAACTTACTGAAAAAGTAAGATATAATCTCAATAGTCCTATGCCATTAGAAAAATTGAATATTAAAAGTTTTCACTTTTCCTTATTCATTTCCGACAACATACATTTTAAAAATATCTAGATCCAGCTATTTTATAAGAGATTATTTTAAAGTTTTTTAGAAACAGGCATTTGTCTTATTCAAATTATTTCAGACATTAGGGGATAAAACAGAAATCTATCCAAATAACTGTAACTTTGATATCAAAACTAGATAGGGGCACTATGAGAAAAATTACAGATAAATTTCATGTAAAAATACAAGTATAGAAGCTTCAGACAAAATTTTAAATAAAGTATTAGTAAGTCAAAATTATTTCAGGAATACAAGATTTTACATTTAACATATTTAAGAAAAAAGTATCTCAATAGATGAAAGAAAACTATTTTATAATATTCAACATTTCTTTAAGAAAAAATATTAAATTAATTGTAGTAGGCTGAAAAATGGCTCTGAAGTTATCTAAACCCTAACCTCTGGACCCTCTGTGCCCTCATATGAAAAAGGATCTGGATATGGGATATGATAACCATACTGGATTAGAGATCAGGGTCTAGATGGAATCACAGTGTCCTAATACAAGGAGGCAGAGAGATACTTTACTGCAGAACAATAAGTGATGGATGATGGAAGCAGCTATTAGAATGACATGCTTTAAAGATGAAGAAAGAGGCCACAAACCAAGGAATATAGGCAGCCTCAAAAGCTGAAAAAGGTAAGGGAAATCATTCCTCTCCCAGAGTCTTCTGAAGAAGCCAGCCTGCCATCACCCTGACTTGAACACAGTGAAAATGATTTTGGACCTTGACCTCTAGAACTGTGAGACAATAAATTTATGGTATTATTTCGAACACTAAATCTGCCGTAATCTGTTGCCATATTAGCAATAGGTAACTGACAAAATAATATGTGGGTGCTTTGCATATCATTTCATCGGCACTACAAATCACTTAAGAAAGGAAGGACAGATCAGAGAATGTTCTGAGACAATTTACTGTCTACATGGGAAAATACAATGTTAGATTCCCCAATTCATTCTGTTTGCAAGAAATTAGGGAAGATTTGTTTTTATCAAAGCTAAATGTGCACTATAACCGCAAAAAAAATTAGAAAAATATGAAATAACTTTATGCCCTGGTATAAGAAAAGATAGTTTAAAAAAAAAAAAAGAATAAAACCATAAAGAAAAATAACGTTAATTCTGCACCAAAGGTAATATATCACCAGTAAAGACCAATTTATTTATTTATTTCTGGATAGCAGATTACTATTCAGAATAGATGTATATTTGTTATATGTGATATATTTACAAGCAATAAGGAAAAGCAAAAAATTGGGGAGAGTAGTGGGGATATGACAAAACAAACAGTCCCCTAAAAAAAGAAAGGGTATCCACATGGATAAAACAAATTTGAAAGACACCTAATCTTGCTGTTAACCAGGCAAATGTGTAATAAAATAGTAATAATTATGTACAATTTTACTGTCATCAGTTTGGCACAACTAAAGAGTTAGTGAAGGTACAGGGAAGTAGTTCTGGGGTGGGGGTGGTTAAATTGATACAATCATATTAAAAAGAAATTTAGCCATACTAGTGTAATTGAAATACACATACATGCATCCTTTGGCTTGGCAATTTCTCTTTTTTATGGTGATGGCATTTCTAAGTGAAAAAGTGAGAAATAACCTTATTGTCCCTTAGGGAATGAAGAAATCATTCCAATGAGAATGGACAATACAATTCACATGAATGAACTAGATCAAAAAGAATTTATATGAGTAGGTATCAAAAAATGAAATGTTGAGTCAAAAAAAACAGTTTTCAAAAGGACACATACAGTATGATTCCATTTATATCAAATTTTAAGATATACATATTTCATGAATACTTATATTTGTGTTAAAAGTACAATGATTGGAGTGAAAATACACATTCCTATTAATTTGTTCTGTATTCGTTTGACAATTACTTATTGAGTAGCTACTGGAGATTCAAAGTGAACCAAATAAACATGAATTCTTCCCCTCAGTGCTTAAAGACTAGTGGAGGAGGAAGACAAAAAGGTAACTGTAAAATACATAACATGTTAAGCAGAAAAAATATTTTCAGGGTAATGTTTCCCTGTGATGGAAAGAAAGAAAGGAAGGAAGGAAGGAAGGACAGTAGGAAGGAAGGAAGGGAAAAATGGAAATACAGAGTAATAATCGAAGATCTGTGTGGAAATTCTAAATGAAATAGAATAAATAAGAAACTTGAAACAATGGCCCCAAATATTAAAACATTTCAATCTCATCAGTACTTGCATGTTTGTTATACATATATTTTGTGCACTTAAAATATTTCAGTTTTTAAAATGTAAAATGAGGGATGCCTGAGTGCCTTAGTCAGTTGAGCATATATGACTCTTGATTTCAGCTCAGGTCATGATCTCAGAGTCATGAGATCAAGCCTCGCTTCTAGCCCCATGTCTAGCCCCACATCTAGCTCCATGTTGGGCATAAAGCCTGCTTAAAATTCTCTCTCTACTACCCCTCTCCTCTGCTTATGTCCTCAAAAACAAAGACAAAACAAAAAGATTCTCTCTCTCCTGCTGCCCCTCCCCCCTGCTCATGCCTTCTCTAAAAAAAAAACTTAAAAAAAATTTAAATTGAAAAGTGATACACAAACTCTTCATAACTTCATGAATATATACTTAAACAAGTTACAATTTTTCATATGTAGTGTTGAGAACTTGGAAAAAAACTAAATTGCTATGTTCTTTGTGGCTACCATTCAGTAGAGACTGTGAAATAGTGCACATTCTTTGACTAACTAACCCTTCTTCTAATAATCTGCATTAGAGGAATAATTCAAAGACGAATAAACTGTGGATAAGGATGTTCATTTTTGTATTATCCATAATGGCAAATACTGGGAAAAAACTTAAATCAAAAAAATGATTATTTAAAAAAATTATGGCTCAGCAATACAATAGCATAATACAGTTGTGGAATGAGATCTCTGAGTACCAGCATGGAAGTGTGCCTGTGATATATTGCTGAGTGAAAAAAGTAAGTACCAGAACCATATAAATAGTGTGAAGCAATATTTGGTTTAAAAAAAAACCTGTTTATGTATTCATAGAAAATGTCTAGAAGGATAGACATGAAACTATTTATAGTAGGTACCTCTGGGCATGGAACTGCAGTGGATTTTAATATGAATTTGTTTACCTTATACACCTTTGCATTGTTGCATTTTAACCACCAATATTATTTAAAGAATAATATAGAGTAAATGATCACTAAATGAATAACTTTTGTACATGAGAAATTGAACGCCAACCTTTAACTTTCTGCTACTCTCATTATTTATCATAGTCACTTAACAAACATCACCTGTAGTTAAATACACTCCTAGCTTATTCCACACTTGTACCCATATAGATGAACATGGCTAGAGAAAAATGGCCAACCATGGTGACTGGCCTCACTTTAAATTCATAATCACTAACACCAAGTGGGCTGTTTAGTGGTACCAAGAAATCAAAATGCATTTCCCTTAATCCATTTAATACCACAGAAAGCTTTTTTCCCTCTTTGCATCTTTAACTCTATTTCCCCTGTCCTCACTCCCAGCTAATAATCTTGTTTCCTATTTGGGGAAAAAGAAGCAATCAGGAAGGAATTTCCAGCAGAGGCAACTAATCAATTTGTCCCATGTTCCTTCCCTTCTGTTGGATCAATTATGTTCTAAGATCAATTATCCTCATATGCATTGCACTCTTTCTCATCCCCACGAGAACATAACTTTAGTGACTCTCTTTCTGCTACATCATTATTTATCCATCTTTACTGAATTATCGTCAGTAGCATACTAATATTCTATAATCCCTCACATTTAAAAAAAAAAAGAGTAAAGGGGCACCTGGGTGGCTCAGTCGGTTAAGCGGCCGACTTCGGCTCAGGTCATGATCTCGCGGTCCGTGAGTTCGAGCCCCACGTCGGGCTCTGTGCTGACGGCTCAGAGCCTGGAGCCTGTTTCAGATTGTGTCTCCCTTTCTCTGACCCTCCTCCGTTCATGCTCTGTCTCTCTCTGTCTCAAAAATAAGTAAACGTTAAAAACAAATTGAAAAAAAGAGTAAAATAAAAATACAAAGTTCTTGGCTCTATACCCCTTCTAACAATACCCGGTTTCCTTGCTCTGCTTTTACAGCAAATACTTCAATATTTCATTCCCTGTACTACAACTCTGTTTCCATACTTGCATTTTCTCTTGAATTCACTGCATTTAGCCTGTTACCCCCACCACTTCACTCATGATTCCTCTTATCAGAGTCGGCTATGAATGGAGAATCCTCAGGTATCATCTGACTTGGCCTCAAGTAACATACTCTTGACTATGCTTAGAGATCATTCCCCTAGTTTCCTCCTACTTTAGTGGTTATTTCTTCCCATTACCCTTCATGATATCCTTCTCCATTATCTCACCTTTCCAATGTGGAGAGCCTTAAGGATTAGTCCTTGCTCCTCTTTCTTTCTCTGTCTTCATTGATACCCTTGGTAATCTTATTTAGTCCCATTGATTTAATATCCATTTCCATTTTTACAACTCCCAGAAATTTATCCCTAGTTCAGACCCCTTTCTGAGCTCCATATCAAATACTCCAATTACCAATTCAATATTCCCATTTAGAAGTCTCAGTCCTCATACTGTTACCTTTCCTCCTCTATTCTTTATTATTTCAATACATGAAAACTTGATCTTTCTAAGTAATTAAGCTAAACCATTCCCACAGCCAGTCTGTCAGCAAATGCTATTATGTCCACTTTGAAATGTGCCCAGAAACTAACCATTTCAAAGTATCTCCACCATGAACATCCTAGTTCACACCATTATTTATCTGGATTATTGCAATAGCTTCCAACTTATCTTTCTCCTCTTTTCTTCCCTACTGCCTATTCTCAACACAGTTCAGAGGGTTCTTGAAATATAAGTCAGACCATGTTATTTCTCTGCCGAAAACCCTCCAATGGCTTCCCATCTCATAGCAAAAGCAAAGGTTTTTACAATGACCTAGAGGACCCTACATGACCTGTTTTCCTTTTTATTACTTTTTGACCTCATCACCTACTATTCTCTTCTTCATTCAGTTCATGCCCTGTTACTTATTGAACACGCTAGAAAAATCCCTTCCTGAGTGCCTTGGTGCTTTCTTTTTCTTCTGCCTAGAATACTCTCCTACTACATAGACATATAAATGCTGGTTTTCCTCTTTATTCCAGTTCAATTTTATCTGAGTTCAAATTTTATCTTTTGATTGACAACTTTTTTTGGCAACCCTTTTTAACACTGTAAACCTGTCTCCCACCCTGGTATTTCCTAGTCCCCATCTCTGCTGTATCTTTCTCTAAAGTACTTAACACCATTAGAAATACTAGATTTGTTAATTTTCATATTTCTATATGTACTATAATCTGTACTATAGTGTCCATCAATGGATGAATGGATAAAAAATTGTGATATATACACACAATGAAATAACATTTAGCCATAAAACAGAAGAAAATCTTGTCATTTGCAACATGGATGAATCTAGAGACTATTATGCTAAGGGAAATAAGCCAAATGGAGAAAGACAAATACCTATGATTTCACTTATATATGGAATCTAAAAATAAAACCAATGAACAAACAAAATAATACTCATAGATACATAGAACAGATTGGTGAATATGAGAACAAAGAGGTAGAGGGCTGGGTGAAAAGGGTAAAGGGGGTCAATTGTAAGGTGACAAATGGTAACTAGACTTACTGTGGTGATTGTATGCAATCTATTTAAATATCAAATTATCAAATTATGTTGTACACCTGAAACTAATAAACCAGTTTTGCCTCAATAAATGAAAATGTAAATATTTTATTAAAATTTTTGTATTAATTCCATGTTGAAGTGATAAAAACTTAGAAGCACCAGTTAAATAAAATAAATACATTAGTAAATTTCACAATTTCTTTTTTACTTTTTTAATGTGGCTTCCAGAAAACTTAACATTACAGGTGTGGCCTGCATATATTTCTACTGGGCATGCCAGGTTACAAGGTTATCTGCCATTGCTGTGTCATGTGCACACGTGGTCTACACACAGTAAATTTCTAGGTCATCTTGAACATACCAATGTTTTTTACACCTCTGTTTTCTCACATGATAGATACATAGACAGATAGGTATATCTATAATTATTTAGATTGCCCTTCATATCTTTCTATTCCTAAGAAATCCTTACTAATAATTCATTACTTAGCTAAAAGGTTAGTATGTCTGTGAAACTCTCCCTGATTTTTCCAAGTTAGATCTTCCCTTTTCTGAGCCCTTCTATCCCTTGTGCATGTCTGTACCTTAGCACCTATCACATACTGCAACTATTTTTCTACATGTTTGTTTCCCTGTGAGATGTTGAGGGCTAGGCTATTGTTTTAATTAGCTTTGCATTCACAATCCTCAGCCCATTATCTAGTGAATGCTCAGTATGCACACAGTGAATATTCAGGTAATATTGTTGAATGATTTAATAAGTGAATGAACAAAGAATAACAACTATAGTTATAGCTGCAAGTGTATACTTTATATATAACTCAGATGACAACTTAGTTATCTTTGCCCTACAAATCAATGAAACCCCATGTAGGCTAAACCCAAAGAAGTTTAAAAGCCTCTCTATTGAGGCTGTGAATCTATCACTTACATTTCTGGGATTTTACTTTGTATAATTCATTTCACCTACAGATTACCTCTCCTTTCTAGGGATGTTATTTCTATCCCTCACTTTATTCACCCATATGTGGAATTAGGTCATTTCCTAAATTTTCAAACACACACAAAATCACACAAAGCACTTGTGTTTGTAATAGATCTTGTTTACAAAAATAAAACAACTTCAAAAGAAATATAGGCACTTAAAACGTTTTTTTTTTTTTTTTTTCCTCCCCTAGGTACTCAAACACTGGAATATATTTTATCTTTTCATCCCACAGAGTACCAGTGACACTTTTTTTTTCCTTCTCCTATCTCTTCCCCCTAAAACTCTTTTCCTCTTCCTTTCACTCTTGAATGTCCAGGGAGACTAATCCTTATACTTTATTAGATATTCACTTATTTCTCCAGACCTTACTTTCAGACTCTGCTCCACATGTATCCTTTAACTATCAAAACAATCAGAAGAATGAAAGGTCCTTTATTTACTAATAATTATCATTTGCCATGGGCATTTGTGTTGGAAAATACTCAGCTTTGTGGGTTTGAGCCCCACATCTGACTCTGTGCTGACAGCATGGAGCCTGCAGCCTGCTTCGGATTCTGTGTTTCCCTCTCTCTCTGCCTGCCCCACTCACACTCTGTTTCTCAAAAATAATAAATAAACATTGATTATACATATATAATATTTGTGAAAACAAACACCTAGAAAAATACTGTACATTTTTTAAATGTTTATTTATTTGAGAGAGAGAGAGTGCTCAGGATCACACATTGGGGAGGGACAGAGAGAGAGCAAGAGAATCCCAAGCAGGCTCTGCAGCTATCAACACAGTGCTGGATGTGGGGCTCAAACTCATGAACCCTGAGATCATGACCTGAGCTGAAACCAAGAGTGGGACACTTAACTGACTGAGCCACCCAGGTGCCCCCCATACTGTACATTTTTATTGTACTTTTCTGGATCCCCAAACTAAATTTCTATATTCAATTTAACATGTTTTGTGAGATAAATGTGAATTATCACAGACTGAAATTTCTGTGTTAGTCTGCAATGTATTTAAAGTTTTACCTACTGTCAAATGTACTACTAAGTAGTAAGCAAATTCTCATAAGTGAATCATCAACAGGGTAGAATAGTAGGTATTTTTACCAAGCAATTAGCATAACAATTCCAGAACCATAATACCTAAATAAGTCTGCGGGTTCACCATAAAATAATCAAGAGCTTAAAAAAATATATATTTTGATTAGGTCCACTTAATGTTAACTATAGATTTAGAACAAATAACCAATTTATTCAGACCAAGTTCAAGATTTGTTATCTACTTCAAAGTAATTGTGGTCTGAAAAAAGGGCATTTAAAAATAGCAATTTGCCCTCCTACTTCAAAAATTCTGTTCAGTATCAGCAGCATCTTAATTTTATTTTAAAGTATGTGCTTCACTAATTGCATCCAATAGTGATGTGGTCTAAACTAAGTCAAAGGCAGTAATCAAAGTGTTTTAGGAGGAAAAAAGTGTTTAAGATATATTTAGAATACACAGTCAATAAAGTATCAAAATAAATTCGATGTGGCAGTTGCAGGAGTAACACAAAACGAGTCTTACTTTTTCAGTGCATGCAAATAAAAGACCCATTTATGATAAGAAACAGGATACTACAGATTCTTCTTGGTAATCTCTAATTTATGCAAAAATTAGAAACCAACTGCAAGATGGAAAAAAAAAAACAAAACAAAACTTGAAGAAAAGAATGTGAAATAAGAATTGACCTGCTAGATGGCAGAAAGAATGAAGGGATAAAAGTCCAGGATGTTTTTGCATAATTCAAGTGCATGTTAAATTTTTAGACCTGTATTTATTTATCCTGACAGAAAACAGTTTTCTGATCAGAGCACAAACTGATTATTTATCCTCATAGCAAATTTAGCCAGGATTTCCTATGTTCTAATTCCCAATGGGGCAACTCAGTGAGGGCCATATGGACCCTCCATGTACAGAGTTTATACCACAGGAGGTAATCCCTGAGATCAGGACTCTGGGAACTTAGAAAAGGGCAGCTGGCATCTACCCCACCTTTTCTCCAGAGAGAGAATGATCTTTGGTTTGGAATATAAAGGCATCCTATCTGGGGAAAGGAGGTAAAGATCCCTACATCTCTTTTCATTTGGAATGTAAATAAATGGCTCCAGGAGAACTGTCTCTTAATATCTCTGAAAGTTTTGTAGGAGAGGAAAAAAAAAACAAAAAACTTTTGTTACCCTCCTAGTGTCTGGCTGGGCGTGAGAATTAAGTTGACACAAGACAGATTAACAAGAGAAAAGCATAGAAGTTTTATTTTCATATGTACATGGGAGAAATGAAGCCCCCCAAAATAGTCAGTTTAAGTGCTTATACACTAGGTCGAAAAGTAACTAAAATATAATGGGAGGCTAAAGGAGGGTAATGGTTATTTCAACAAATTTTGTTTGTTCAAATTCTCCTGGTCTCTCATGGTAAGAATGTTCTTTTTGGGCTAGTATCCAAAATCTATAAAGAGCTCACCAAACTCCACACCCAAAAAAAATAATCCAGTGAAGAAATGGGCAGAAAACATGAATAGACACTTCTCTAAAGAAGACATTTGGATGGCCAACAGGCACATGAAAAAATGCTCAACGTCGCTCCTCATCAGGGAAATGCAAATCAAAACCACATTCAGATATCACCTCACGCCAGTCAGAGTAGCCAAAATGAACAAATCAGGAGACTATAGATGCTGGCGAGAATGTGGAGAAACAGGAACCCTCTTACACTGTTGGTGGGAATGCAAACTGGTGCAGCCGTGCTGGCAAGCAGCGTGGAGGTTCCTCAAAAAATTAAAAATAGACCTATCCTATGACCCAGCAGTAGCACTGCTAGGAATTGACCCAAGGGATACAGGAGTACTGATGCATAGGGGCAGTTGTACTCCAATGTTTATAGCAGCACTCTCAACAATAGCCAAAGTATGGAAATAACCTAAATGTCCATCAACTGATGAATGGATAAAGAAAGTGTGGTTTATATACACAATGGAGTACTACGTGGCAATGAGAAAGAATGAAATATGGCCCTTTGTAGCAACGTGGATGGAACTGGAGAGTGTGATGCTAAGTGAAATAAGCCATACAGAGAAAGACAGATACCATATGTGTTCACTCTTATGTGGATCCTGAGAAACTTAACAGGAACCCATGGGGGAGGGGAAGGAAAAAAAAAAAAAAAAGAGGTTAGAGTGGGAGAGAGCCAAAGCATAAGAGACTCTTAAAAACTGAGAACAAACTGAGGGTTGATGGGGGGTGGGAGGGAGGGGAGAGTGGGTGAGGGGTATTGAGGAGGGCACCTGTTGGGATGAGCATTGGGTGTTGTATGGAAACCAATTTGACAATAAATTTCATATATTAAAAAAATAAATTAAAAAAAGATTTTAAAAAAGAAAAACAGGAAACTATATTAAAAAAAAAAAAAAAGAATATTCTTTTCCTCCACAGTAAATTTCTAGGTCTCTCCTACAAAAAAAAAGTAAATATGTCAAATGGGCTTATTTTGAGTTGGCACATTCAGAACTTCTACATTCTGTCTTTAACTTTCAAGGTTTGTTTTTCATTCTTATATCCTTTTTTAGAAAAGCTGTTAGGGTGCAGATATATGAAAATATTCATGATGTATTGTTTCCTGACCATGCAGTGGTAAGGTGGGTCCTCTGCTAGAAGGGATGGTGAAGTTTACGGATCAGGTTGTTTAAGTGGAGTGCAAGTAGATACCACCTGAATCCAAGAGATGGACAATGTGCAAAGTTAGGGAATTAGACTAGTTAGCCCCCCAGAGGCTGCAAGATCTCTTTCAAAGTCTCTAAAGTATGCATTGGAATGTCCCAGTATAAATGGAGAAAGCATAGCCAGAGGGCATGAGTCACAAAGGAAGGCGGCATTTTATAAGCAGGCAAGAAATAACAGTTGAAAGCTAAAAGAATTTGTAGTCCCCCCCCAACTTTTCAATCAATTTCACTGGAAAATCAGTAGCCATCCTATAAAAGGACCACAATAAAGTATATACTATGAGGAGAGCTAGGTTCGAGTGATATCAAAAGTGGACTGCATGTGTTCTATGACTGGGCTGAGTCAATGGTGTTTACCACAAAAGCAGCATTCCAAGGACTTGAGGAGAAAGAGAAGAAAGAATCTTTAGGACAAAGTCAAAGTAAACAAACAGAAAAACTCCTGTTTTCTGTATTCTACTATAATTCACTTCTGACACCAGATACGTGGGTCTTTCCACATCAAGCAATTTTCTAATGCTCAGTGAACTGGGTAGCCTCAATTCGGACACACCTGCTTGGAATTAGCAAAGATTCACATAGGTTAAGGGCTCAGTACCACAAAACTTCACACTCTCCCACATTTCAGAAATCAATCTCAAGTCCCACGTTGCCACCTGCATTTCTGATTAACTAATTCTAGATTGGGGGGGGGGGGTGGTTGGGGCCAAGGGCATGTGACCTCATAATAGACCACTTTGGCCTATCATTTTAAATAAAAGTTACTTAAGAAACAGCCAGTGCTCTGTCCCCCCAAAAGCAGGTAGTAACAGTAACAAAAAACTACTCTCAGGAAATTACACTTAGGAATTATTTAGGGTATTACAAGAGTTTTAGGACCTCTGACCAGAAGCCTGGACAAAGACCAAACTATATAAATTTCTTATGCTATCACAATATTATAGTAGACAATGTCCAAAGCAATTACATGAGGAGTCTGAAGACAGGCCAATGAATTAAAGAGTTTATTTTCCTTGAAGAGATTGAAGATTATAGGGATATTTTATCTCAAGTCCTTAGAATAAGGCTTTTAAATAATAGTAATAATAAAATCATATTGAAATAAACACCATATTTGAGTTAATGTTTGTTAAGTAGTCATTTGAAATGCTTATTATCTTTTTGACATTATAATTCATTTGTAATTGAGTTTTATTATTCACAAAAGATAAAAGAATGGAAGAGGTTTGGTTTAAAGAAAATGTTGGAAACGTCCCTACACAGTGGGTCTGATGAAGGACCACAAGGCAAGCTGGGGGCCAAGCTAGCATAATGCTCCTCTCGCCCCCAAACCATGGGGTATGTGTGATATTCCTCAGGCACTCCTGGCTGCCCAAGAACAAAGGAAAGAAAAGAAAAATGGTTAACTGATAGAGTTCACAGTCATGCAGAACATGAGTCTCCATCAGTTTACAAATATCTTGGAAATTACAAGAAAAAGGCAATCTTATCAATAATCTAATCTCCAGAAACCTATAGACTGTCTCCTGGAACCCCGTAATATCACCCTCCCCTCCATAATGATGTGGGAAACAAAGGCAAGAAGGAAATAGCAGGTAAAATTAATTTTCCTTATAACCTGCAGCCCATTGACAAATACTTGGGGGCAAATACAGAGGGTAACATTTCTCCAGGACCCCCTAGTGTCCTAATGTTGATGCCTTACTAGAGGGAAAACAAACTTAGCTTGACAATAGCTAGGCCTCTGGTATTTTAGGAGTCTTCTTTAGCACATGAAAGTCCTTCTGGAGGCCTCCCTTTTGCCTTTACCTCCCCCAACTCCATAGTATATAACCAGTCAATCCTCACAGCTCCAGTGCTGCTCTTTCTGCTCACGTGCTTTAACAAAATCACCTTTTTGCACCAAAGACGTCTTCAAGAGTTCTTTCTTGGCTGTTGGCTCTAGACCTTACCCACCCCCCCACTCCCCACCCAGCAACCACTCCAAAACCCCATCAGGTCCGCCTGCAGCAGAGGGAACATGCAGAAAATTCTGAGGGAAGGCCTGCCTGCCCCTCATGCCTGGCACCTGGATGGTGAGGAGCAGAAAGACTCCTCTTCCATCAGCCATGTTTCTTAGCTGTAAACAGACGTGAACAGGAAACAAAGGAAACTAGAGAGAAACCATCAGCATTTATTCCTTCTTTGCTCTTTCTCACATTAACTTCACTTGTTTTTTCTTCTCTCTCGTTTGCTCCTTGCTCTTCACCCTGCTTTGTCTTTCTTCTATCATCACCTTTCTACCTGTGCCCTCCACATTCCTCCTCTTCCCTGTTTTCTCTCCAAACTTCTTCCTTTTTAAGACAATGCTGGCCACTTCTGGGGCACTTGGGTGGCTCAGTCAGTTAAGTGTCTGACTTCGGCTCAGATCATAATCTTCTGGTTCCTGAGTTCAAGCCCCACATCAGGCTCAATGCTGTCAGCACAGAGCCTGGAGCCTGCTTTGGATCTTCTGTCCTCCCTCTCTCTCGTTCTGTCTCTAGGTCTCTTCCTCAAAAAAATAAATTAAAAAAAAAAAAAAAAAAAGACACTGATGGCCACTTTCCACAAAAAAAGGAAACAAGTGTTCTAATTTTGATGTGCTCCAGCAAGTAATATGCCCCGTAGAGGTTCTCTACATTCTGATTTTTTAAAACTGCATTTTCAGTAACTGCTAACTGGCTTTAATTCATGTGACTCTACTCTGAGATATTAGACAGTACATGGGAGAACACTATGCTGTTATGGCCCAGTTTATGATTTTTTACTGAGCTCCTGAAGGAAATGCAATGCAAGTGGCAGTGTTAGAACATGAATAGTGTTACATGCATTTTACATGTAAGGAGCTTTGAGAGTTCTAAGTCCTCTAGACTGCTTATCTGTGACTCTCATATTAGGTCACTTTTGACAACTCAATTTCTGACAATGTGCATCCTTGAAACACTATTTTTTACTAAAATTCTTATGTATACCTTAAGCCTGTTAAAAAGAAACAACAGCCCCCTACTCCCACTCCGTCAATGGAGTCACTTTGGTAAGCCCTAGTGAGACAAGGAAACTAAAGGGACTAAACTAAAGGGACAAGTTTTGCTCCCCTTCCTACTTCCATTTTTGCTAGTACCTCCCATCTGGCCCCACATTTCCCCCTAAGGGAAGGTGATCTCCTCTGAAATAATCCTTTCTTTTCTTTTGCTAATAAGTTCTTTGTCCCACCCTACTTCTGTCACTAAGATCCTTCCACTTTGCACAGCTCATAGGAGCTCCTTTCTCTTTACTAGGTGGGAAGGTGCCCCATTAGTCATTGAATAAACCTGGTTAGATCTTTCCATTTACTCAGCTGAATTTTGTTTTTTAACAAGCCATATTACAGAACACACAGCTACATATTTACTCATTCTTTTTCAAAATATGACTGGTCAGAACAGAGCGATAATAATCACTGAAACATGAAACACCCAAAATGTATATTGACATGTAATAAATCTTCAATGATGTTCCTCAAAGATCTTGTGGAAAATTAAAAATTATATTTAATAGTCTTCTAATATTTATTCAAGGCCCCAAAAAATTTACTTAAAAATTCTTTTCATTGAATTTGGGGTTTTAAATTTGGGTTATTAAAATTTAGCACATGATTTGTTCTATTCTTATACATTTGGTTATTATTTATAGAACTTCCTTATTTAACCTAATCAAGACTAGGATGTCCCCAATCTTTCATTATAAAAACAGGGCACGTGTAATTGGAGGGAAAATCAAGTTTGGCAAAGTATTTTAACTTCCTTAGGGTCGTTTCAGTTCAAGCTTTGGGCAAAGATTCAGGCCACTTCTTATTTTATCCAAACTAGTGCATCCCTAATCATAATGCTAGCAACCAGCTGTGTTGATTCACTTGAATCTAGTACATGCTTTCATTGTGCTGTAGAGGAAAAGAACTCCATTTCATTTTGTGCTCAGACAAGGGTGTTTTTCATCAAAAACAACATAATACCATCTCTGATTTGTGCCACATTCTATAGGACAGTTGTGAATGATCACAGCAAAAAGGTTATGTCTTAGTCTATGACTAATTTAAATAAACATTTACCTTTCTTGGGTATGAACATAGAAGAAGTATTTAATCTAAGGTTTATTATATGATCATTCACAATACAAAGGTCACGGTCTCTATATTAAGTCATTGGTTAATGGAATATGCTGAATGATGCTCCAAACCACATTCAACGTTGATATAAAGTTGTCTGTCCTATTATTTTTATTTATGTACATCTAACAAAAGGCAGTATAAATGTGGGGACTGACGATGGTCCTCGATATCATACTTGTTCGCACATATAAGTTCGCACACACTATTCAGCATTAGTTTATTATCAGTCTGTTTGCATACTTTTATGAAGGAAAGTCACTTTCAAACTCATTAAAAAAATAAATTCAGCTGATTTTGATTTAAAAATAAGGCATATAGTCAGGGACAGCCTGGTGGTTCGTGGGTTAAGCGTCTGACTTCGGCTTGGGTCATGATCTCATGGTCTGTGGGTTCTGTGCTGACAGCTCAGAGCTTGGAGCCTGCTTTAGATTCTGAGTTGCCCTCTCTCTCTGCCCCTCCTCCCTCTCAAAAATGAATAAAAATTAAAATAAAATAAAGATAAAGATAAGACATATAGTAAGCTTAATAACTGAGAATATACCAGAATATTTTACCTCATTATGTTAAGATCCAATTTTTAAAATATGTGTAGCAATGGACGAGTTACCTGCTCAATTAGGTGTTCCATATAAATATCATGTGTAATCCTCATTCTAACTAAATTCTAATTAAATGCAATAAAATCAATTATATCGTATTCTTCAGGTACTCCAAGATTAAAAGTTAGGTATAATTATTTCTATTTTTAGAAATAAAAATAAATGCAAATATATTTGGATTTATAGGATTCCTATGCTCTGACCAACATAATCTGGAAAACCTTTTAAATTAGAACATATAATTTGCAGTTCAAGTCTTCTATAATGTATTTGTAACAAAAGTCATTTGTTTAAAAAAATTTTCAATGTTTTTATTTTATTCTTGAGATACAGAGCATGAGTAAGGGAGGGGCAGAGAGAGAGAGACAAAGAACCCAAAGCAGGTTCCAGGCTCTGAGCTGTCAGCATGGAGCCCTGTGTGGGGCTTGAACTCAGGAGCCATGAGATGATGACCTGAGCTGAAGTCAGACACTCAACCAACTGAGCCACCCAGGTGCCCCTGTAACAAAAGTCATTTTAAATGCCTTCTATATAAGACTAAACTGAACAAAATATTACAGAATTTTGTTTGAATTTATTTCTGAAATATCAGAGAACTGACATTTTATTTCCATTATGCTTGTATAACAAAAGCATCAAAGTCTGATAAAGAAATTATATATGCTGTAATAATGTACAGCACAGACTTTTAGTATCAAAATAATAGTTTTTACACCATGTGATCAGAACTCAAAAACTGAGAACATAAAACAGTAAAACAATGTATCCTGTTCCTAAACACTCTCAACCTATGATCCCATAAAATTACTTGTCTCATTTCAAATGATCAATTATTAAATCACTATATTAAGAGAACCATTTTGTCAGTGCTTCTACCAAGCCCCCTCTTCCTCATTTCTTCAAGTTTCTGCCCTAAGAATTTGTGGTCAGTGAAGCAATTCCAGTAGGTGGAGTAATAGTAAAGCAAATACTCTGTGTGACTCTAACTTTCCGCTTCTGCTGTCATTTGGGGGCAGAAATTAGCATAAATCAGGTTACTATAGAAGATGAGGTTAATATACAAGTAAAAAGCATAAGTGTAGATAAATGCATTGCTTTACAGAGTAAATGTAATGCTGTAAAACCAAAACTTACTCCCTTTTGTGTTTAAATTTCTCTGTATTTTTCCTTTCAAAAGTTTCCCAGAGAACTTGTATTTAATACAGAAGTCTGAGAAACTAGCTTGCTATTAACAGCACCAAATGTGCGTTGGGGGAAATCAGAAAGGATAGAATCAGGCAAATTCAATTTTGATATTCTAGTCATTTGTGATTTCAGAGAGAATTTTCTAATAAGGTCATGGCCTTGCCAACCCACACTTGTTTAGCGTGGTCAGAACCTTCATGACAGATCTAAGCCAAGTAGTAAGGCAGAAAGAGAGTGCATAGACAGTGATTGGGATGGAAGCTTTTGATGCATCTAACACTATTTCTCTTGGGGATCACATAGAGCTTTCACCACCAAAAGTTTACCTACCAAATATATATGTAAAGAAAGATAAATATTAACTTATTCCATCTCCATATTTATATCTATCATCTACCCATACTTATATCTATACCTATCTGTATCTAGAACTAAAGAAAAAACAAATGTTTGTATTTTATTACCACCTTGTATGATTCACAAAAGTCTCCCTTCCCCCCCTAGACTTTGGTCAGAAAATCTTGTAAAGAGCTTCACTTGAACAAGTAAAAATGTGCCTCACGTCCAAAAGAAGACCCCCAAATAGACAACAATTTACAGACATCACTTGTGAGTGCTTTCTATCTTTTGTGAATTCAGAAATTACTCCAGGATACTAGAATAATCTAGGTTAGAAGCATGAAGATCTGAAGCCTAGCTTGCTTTAATGTTTTCCCTTTGGCTTGCCAAGTACATTATGTTAGCTGATGCCTTGAAATCTAGATAACACATTACTGCAGTGATATACAGAAACATAGCATCCTCGATTTTTTCTTATTCTCAAAGTACTATAAATCATCAATTAAAAACAATTGAAGGGGTGCCTGGGTGGCTCAGTAGGTTCTGCATCTGACTTCGGCTCAGGTCATGATCTCACAACTTGTGAGTTCGAGCCCCTCATCGGGCTCTGTGCTGACAGCTCGGAGCCTGGAGCCTGCTTCAGATTCTGTGTCTCCTTCTCTCTCTGCCCTTCCCCAACTTGTGCTCTAAGTCTCTCAAAGAATAAATAAATGTAATAAAAAAAAATTAAAAAAAACAAAACAATTGAAACTACATTTCCTTAGTCTAAAATTTGTTTCCTTGTGTTTTATCTAATCTTGTCTTATCAGCTTTGTAAATATAGATACTATTTTATCAAATATGCATTAATGGGAAAATGCTATCAACCATGAACTCCAAATTCTACATTACCTCATCAAATATTGCCCTTTAAGATATTTAACATTATAATTATGTATCAAAAAATTTTTAAATGAGTATAACTACTAGTTACTCAAAATAAGACACAAATGTTTAAATTCATCCTCTCACTTTTATTTTTGTCTTTTTTTTAAACATTAAAAAATTTTTTTAATGTTTATTTTTGAGACAGAGAGAGACAGCAGGAGAAAGAGAGGGGCAGAGAGGGAGAAACAGAACTCGAAGCAGGCTCCAGGTTCCAAGTTGTCAGCCCAGAGCCCAATGTGGGGCTTGAACCCACAAACCGTGAGATCATGACCTGAGCTGAAGTCGGATGCTCAACCAAGCCACCCAGCGCCCCTATTTTTATCTTTCTATATTTAGTTTCATAAAGAAAAATATCTATAGAATGTGATTTGCACACTTCTACCTTCTAAGTCTACCTCAGTGAGAATCAGTAGATAATTGAACATAAACTTCCAAAATCTGAAAGTACCTCATAATGGCAATTTTAATTAGCATAATTGAATAGCACAGAAGTTAATAAAAAAATATTTTAAGATCTAAACAAAAGTGAATCTTTAATCAAGACTAATCTTGATTCTTTTAATAAATGTTAAACAGAGAAAAATTAATGCTTTCATGTAAACATTTCCTACCTCATAATCAAATCAAGGTTTGATAATTTCTTTGTCCATATAATTCCGTATCTCTCACAAGTAGATAACCAATTTTTAACAGCAGAGCTACAGAATCCCTGAGGACACATTGACATTTTTTCCTCATTTTGAGGGGATAAAAAATTAATGAGTTACTACCAGGAGGATAAAAGTATTTTATCAGGGAACAGTCAATAAATTAAGTGAAATACATTTTATTAGAATATGTTACATTGGTAGGTGGAACACTCTCTTTCTCTGCTATCACAGTTTGATGTGAAGACATTTGGGTTAGAATATCTTCCTTACTGCATTCCTTAGCCTTTATTTCTCTCTTGACTGGTTATCTGACTGGTGGGTTCAACAACAAAAACAACAACAATAAGCCTTTCACTGTCTGGTTTATCATTTCTTGACTTTGTAGCATTAAAGCATTGAAAGGTTTCACTTCTGGGCATGTACTTTTTTTCTACCTCATCTAGTAAGAGGCAGAGGTCTTGAAAACTCAAACTGCTTTGTAGATATAGACTTCCCCTGAGATGGGAGGTTCCAAGCCATTTACAAGTTCAAGTAAAGGAGGTAATGTGGGAGAAAGAAAGAATAATAGACAATCCATTTTAGAAACAAACGTAAAGTAATTTTCTATACATCTGTAATAATTTTTTTTTTAATTTTTTTTTTCAACGTTTATTTATTTTTGGGACAGAGAGAGACAGAGCATGAACGGGGGAGGGGCAGAGAGAGAGGGAGACACAGAATCGGAAACAGGCTCCAGGCTCCGAGCCATCAGCCCAGAGCCTGACGCGGGGCTCGAACTCACGGACTGTGAGATCGTGACCTGGCTGAAGTCGGACGCTCAACCGACTGCGCCACCCAGGCGCCCCCATCTGTAATAATTTTTATATTCACCTAGCTGTCTCTTGTGTCTTGTTTTTCAATTTTTTTCCATTTTAGGAAAGAAAGAAAAAAAATGCTATATGCTGACAACCTTAATTCCCAAGATATGTTTAAGACATTCTTGAGAACCTTTCTGTTGAATTTAATTACGTGTTAAATATGGCATCAATTTTGAAATACCTTTCAACTTACCTGAAGAAAGATCATATCAAATCAATTTTATTTATTATCAGAGTATTTTTACATAATTAGTAGTGTCTTCTAAAATGATTTCTAACCAGGAGATAGTCACAAAATAATATAATCTGCTGAGGACATGACAATTGATTCCCTGATAAAGCAACTGTTTAAATTTTAGGGCCTTCATATTAGGCCTGACAGTAACATGTTAGATCTTTCCTAAGAAGTTTTAAACTCTGGATCATGAAATGAACCTTATTATAACTAAGTGGAAGCTATTTAAATAGAAGAGTTGATTTTGTCAATATGCACTGTCTTGAAGCTTCCTGTACATAAAGCTCCAGTTTGCTAAAATATGTCAATGAAGGGCACCTGGGTGGCTCAGTTAAGCATCTGACTCTTGATTTCAGCTCAAGTTATGATCTTGCAGTTGGTGAGTTGGAGACCTGTATCAGGCTCTGTGCTAGCAGCACAGAGCCTGCTTGGGATTCTCTCTCTCTCCCTCTTTCTGAACCTCCCCTGCTCATGTTCTCTCTCCCTCTCTCAAAATAAATACACAAAAAATAAATAAACTTCAAGATATGTCAATGAAAGAATAGGTAACAAGATTATTTAAGATTATATCAATCGGTATTAATTTATAATGAACGCAATTAAAAGCACACTTTATAATTAGATCAAACTTCTGTATTCTATTTTTTATTACAAATATAGCATAATATTATCACATAAACTCCTTTTGAGAAAAATATGTATTCTCTATTAATTTCAAACTCTCCATTTAAAGACAACATCAGCACTCCTAAATTTGAGGTACAAAATAAAAGCAGAAAAATAATTTGGTCATATGAACCTATTTATAGATAGATATGTAGGCATAAAACCCAGAAGAATCAGCTCAACAATAAGGAAAAAAAGTAAAAACAAAACAACAAAATCTATAAATCTATATGCAGGCTATTCTGTTCAAAGACAGAAAGCAGACTTATTCCATAAAAATGTAAAAGATTAATGGATTTATAAATAGGAATAAATTTTTAGAGACTCATCTCCTAATTTCTCTGACACATGGACACATACTTGTACAACTTTAAAGGCATAACATGATTTAAAGTAGAATGTTGTATATGGCACATTGTGCCTTGAAAATGATGTTTCTAGTATAAATGTAATATTAGCACAAAGAAAGTACATTCCAGAGAAGGAAAAAAATCATTATGTGGTAAGTTACATCTTATCTAGATGGCAAAAGAGGTCATGTCAGTCATGAAGGACAATTCCAAACTATCACAGCTGAGCAAAATTCCATTATAAATCATCTCAATATAACGTCTCAATATACATAGATTCAACTTTACAAAGTCATCAAATCATGACCTCATTTTGATAGTGATATATATTGTAACTGTGGATCTGGTTTCACTACTAACTAGTTGTGCAATCGTGGATTGACACTTCCCCTTTTTGAATATTATTCTCTCCATATATGAAATATGAGGTTTAGAATAGATGATCTCTAAAGGCCCCTGTAAAGTTAATATTCTGTGTTTGTTTCCCTGAAATCACAGAATATAACAAGAATGCTATCCTTGCTTCTCACTGTCAGCACTCTTCAATGAGATTATGTTGCATTTTAAATGATGAATAAAAGAATTTCAGTTAAGCTAAGTGCATCAGTTCCCTAGAATGGTGAATGAACTCTTCATCAGCTCAGGGAAAAGTCACTCATCATTAATTTATCATAAATGCAATGTTTCTTGATGTTTGGGAGCATTTAAGTTCAGTTCTTCATAATGAATAGTTCTCACCGTACATACATTCCATACTAAAAGTATAGGCATATAATAAAAAGTCTTAATATTTCAGATAATTATAATTCAACAATAGATAGCCTCAACTCATTGAATGCTTTAAGTTATAAAAGTAAACTGTATGCTCATGAAATAGTCTATTATAGGGTTTCCTAACCTCACCACTATTCACATTTTGGTCTAGATAATTCTTTACTGTGCGTTGCAGAATGTTTACCAGCATACTTGGCTTCTAGATGTTAGTATCAACCTCTCTCAACAAGTTTCAACAACCAAAAAAAGAGGTCTTCTTGGGGGCAAATGTCTTCTGGAGGACAAAATGGCCCCTAATTGAGAACCACTGGTCCACTGCAATATAATCTATGTGTGTATCTACTAATAAAGGTCCTAATAGCGCTCCAAAAAAGTTCTCATCTTAATGCTCCAGGATCTGTTCAATTTAGTTTTACACATTTATTATATTTAGTGTGGACTTCTAGAGGAGTAAATATTATGAAACAAAGACTATTTTACCTTGGCTTTTCTGAAAACTTAAAATTATAGTGGGGCGGCTAAAATTATATTGGGGCGGCTAAAATTATACTGGATGGCTCAGTTGGTTAAGCATCTGACTTCAGCTCAGGTCATGATCTCACAGTTTGTGGGTTGGAGCCCCACATCAGGCTCTGTGCTGACAGCTCAGAGCCTGGAGTCTGTTTCAGATTCAGTGTCTCCCTCTCCCTCTGCCCTTCCCCCACTTGCGCTCTGTCTCAAAAATAAATAAACATTAAAAAAAAAATTTAAGGGGCGCCTGGGTGGCTCAGTCAGTTAAGCGTCCAACTTTGGCTCAGGTCATGATCTCACAGTCCGTGAGTCCGAGCCCCGCGTCGGGCTCTGTGCTGACAGCTTGGAGACTGGAGCCTTTTTCAGATTCTGTGTCTCCCTCTCTCTCTGACCCTCCCCCGTTCATGCTCTGTCTCTCTCTGTCTCAAAAATAAATAAACGTTAAATAAATAAATAAAATTAAAAAAATTATACTAAATCTATTTAAAAACACAAAGTTCACAATAGCCAGGGTATGGAAACAACATGTCCTGTGATGGAGCAATAGATGAAGAAAATGTGGCATACATATATAATGGAATATTATTCAGCCAAAAAAAAAAAAAAAGAGAAGGAATTCCTGCCATTTGCAACAACGTGGATGAAACTGGAGGACATTGTGCTAAGTGAGATATGTCAGACAGAGAAAGACAAATACTATATGGTATCACTTATCTGAGGATGTTTTTAAAAGACGATTTAATAGAAACAATTGTTGCCAGGATGAGGGGACAGAGGGACAGGGGAGATGTATGTTAAAGCACAGGATCTTTTAGTTATAAGAAGAGGAAGTTCTGAGGATATAATATATAGCAAGGTGACACTGTTAACATGGCATTATATACTTGAAGGTCGCTAAGCACTCTCAAAACAGAAAGTGCACGAGCTGACAGATGTGTTAATTATCTTAATCGTGGTAATCATTCCACAATGTTTATATACATATGCAGAATCATCACATTGTACACTTTAAACGTATACACTTCTATTTGTCAATTATTCCTCAGTGAATTTGGGGGAAAATACAAATAAGGCCTCTGCTGAGAAAATACTTCTGCACATGTGCTTCCCTTAGTACAGAAGCTCCTCATTACGTTACTGGGCAAACATCCTTACGTTCTTGTGTGCTCTGTGACTAAGGAGCAGCTGACTGAACACTGTGCCCTTTTCTATGACCTCTATGTTCAAAACATTTTTTTAAGCTTAGCAAAAACAAAAATTACCCTTTTTATTTATTACTAGTTTTGAGCCAATAGGCTTGTTGGTTCCTAATGAAAATGCTTTACCTACCATGAGTTTCATGGATCTGTGACATTCCATTATTCATTTGCTTATATTGAAGATTATTTCACGTATTTAATATTTTAAAACTCTTTTTTATTAAAGCCACCATGTTTCTAAGCTCTGGGCCACTCCATTAGGGCAAAATCATAACCGGCATTAAATCTAGAGTGAATTATGCATGTCCATAGAGAAAATGTTATTCACTTAGATTACGGCTATATGTTGACCTTAATCAGGTTTACTTTTCAAGTGTTTAATGCTAGACTGAAACTCTAAAAGTTTTTGGACCCTTTCCAAAATTAGAGCTGTGATGTTTTTAAGTTCAAGTTCTGTGGTTAAACTGGAAAAATCTTTAACATGAAGCAAATAGGTTAATTCCAAAAAAATGCATTCAGTGAAATTAGGTTATAATTTGTTCATATGTTAATGAAACATGGTGCAAAGCTAAGAGCAGTTACAGAGATTTTTCTCTTAAGCTTAAAGAACACAGCTAATGTTACAGTTACTATCGTGTGAAAAAGAAGACTCAATAAAATAGGTCTATTGTAACAGTAATGATCCCTTTTTCATCATTATTTACTAACTCCCAATCAACTGAATTTCAAATAATACATTTTTCTCTCAACTGCAGAAAATTCCATATTCATTCTTATGAGAAAAATGTAAAACAATATTAAAGAATAAATAGCCAGAGATCTAACTTAAGCTTATAAAAAATGAAAAGAAATGTTATTCTGAAGATATAACTCATCCTTCTCATTGCCCAATCACAAAGTGAGTTGATGGGGTGCCTGGGTGGCTCAGTCGGTTAAGCGTCCCACTTCGACTCAGGTCATGGTCTCACAGTTCGTGGGTTTGAGCCCCATGTCAGGCTCTGTGCTGACAACTTGGACCCTGGAGCCTGCTTCGGATTCTGTGTCTCCCTCTCTCTGCCCCTCCCCCACTCATGCTCTGTCTCTCAAAAATAAATATTTAAAAAAAAAATGAGTTGAAATCAAAATTGGCATTTTGTGTTTGCCATTTGCTATTCAGGTATACATTTAAAAACAATAAGGCAAAATAGTTTTAAAAAGGTGTTTTATTTTTAGATTTAACACATAAAAATTTATCTGTCTTGAAGATTACTTCTATGCCCATATAATTTAAGGTATACAAAACAGAGGCTTAAACAAATTGGATAATTAGGTAAAATAGTGATATTGAAAATGTAAGTTTAATTTTAATTGTTGAAGTCTGGAGAATCATTCACCTTTTTGCTATCAGTATTTTTAGTAAAGGGTAGCGGTATTATCAAGGGCTATTGGCTCTGCAGTTGACAGCATAAGTTTGTCTTCTCACATCTATTTCCTAGCCCTTGATAATGGACAAATTATTTAAGTTCTTTGTGCCTCACTTTCTTCATCTTTCTCTAAATCTATCTCCACATACAGGAGATTCATGAAAATTAAAATAAACCATATGAACTTCACAGGGAAATTCTACCAAACATTTAAAGAAGAGTTAATACCTATTTTTTTCTCAAACAATTCTGAAAATAGGAAAGGAAAACTTCCAAATTAATCCTATGAGGCCAGCAATACCCTGGTACCAAAACAAAATACAGACACAAACAAAAAGGAGAATAAGAGGCCAATATCTCTGACGAACATAGATGCAAAAATACTCAACAAAATACTAGCAAACTGAATCCAAAAATACATTTAAAAAATCCTATACTGATCAAGTGGGATTTATTCCCAGGATGCAAGGGTGGTTCAATATTCACAAATCAATCAACATGATACATCTATAAGAGAAAAAATAAAAACCATATGATCATTTCAATAGAGGCAGAAAAAGAATTTGACCAAGTACAACATCCATTCATGATAAAAGCCCACAATAAAGAGGTTTAGAGGGACCATATCTCAACATAATGAAGATTTTATAGAAAAAAACCACAGCTAACATTATAATCAATGGGGAAAAACTGAGAGCCTTTCTGCTAAGGTCAGGAACAAGACAAGGATGTTCATTCTCACCACATTTATTCAATGCAATACTGGAAATCTTAGTCACAACAATTAGAAATCAAAACCAACAAAAATAAATGGCATCCAAATGTTAAGGAAGAAGTAAAACTTTCACTCATTGAATGACATGATATTG
Organism: Puma concolor; assembly: GCF_028749965.1. Lineage (NCBI taxonomy): Eukaryota > Metazoa > Chordata > Mammalia > Carnivora > Felidae > Puma > Puma concolor. The sequence goes on from NC_141675.1 coordinate 121,131,690, forward strand.
TATATAAAAAACCCTAAATACCACTAAACATCACTAAAACTGATAAATGAATTTAATAAAGTCACAATATACAAAATCAATATACACAAATCTGTTACATTCCTATACACTAATAATGAAGCAGAAGAAAGTGAAATTAAGGCAGAAATCCCATTTACAATTACACCAAAAACAATTTAAAAATCTAGGAATAAACTTAAAGAAGTGAAAGAGCTGTACTCTGAAAATTGTAAAACATAGATGAAAGAAATTGAGATAATATAATGAAATGGAAAGACATTCCACGTTCATGGATTGGAAGAACAAATATTGTTCAAAGGCCTATGCTATTCAACGTGATTTATAGGTTTAATGCAATCCTTACCAAAATACCAACAGCATTTTTTTACAGAGCTAGAGCAAACAATCCTAAAATTTGTATGGAGCCACAAAAGGCCCTGAATAGACAGAACAACCTTGAAATAGAAAAGCAAAGCTGGAGGCATCATAATTCCAGACAAAGCTGTAGTGATCGAAACAGTATGGCGCTGGAAGAAAAATAGAAACATAGATTAAAAGAGAAGAACACAACCCAAGAAATAAAAACACAATTACATGGTCAACTATTTTTGACAAAACTGGAAAGAATATACAATGGGAAAAAGACAATTTTTTCAACAAATAGTGTTGGGAAACTGGATAGCCACATTCAAAAGAATGAAACTGGACCACTTTCTTACACTATACACAGAAATAAAATCAAAATGGATTAAAGACCTAAATGTGATACCTGAAACCCTAAAAATCCTAGAAGAAAACACAGAGAATAATTTACCTGACATTGCCTATAGCAACATCTTTCTAGATATGTCTCCTGGGGCATGGAAAACAAAAGCCAACATAAACTACGGGGACTACATCAAAATAAAAAGCTCCTGGCTCACCTGAAGCCAGGCTCAGTTAAGCATCCATCTTTGGCTCAGGTCATGATCTAAGGCTAATGTGTGTGAGCCCCACATCAGGCTCTGTGCTGACACCTCAGAGCCTGGAGCCTGCTTCCAATTCTGTGTCTCCCTCTCTCTCTCTTTCTCTGTCTTTCTCTCTCTCTCAAAAATAAAAAAAACATTAAAAATAATAATAAAAAAACAAAACTTCTGCACAGTGAGAGAAACATCCAACAAAACTAAAAGGCAAACTACAGACTGGGAGAAGATATTTGCAAATGACATATCCAATAAAGAGTAACTATAAAATATATATAAAGAATTTACACAACTCAACACCAAAAAACCCAAATAATTCAAAACAAAAATGGCAGAAGATATGTAGAGACATTTCTCTAAAGAAGACATACAGATGGCCAACAGACACATGATAAGATGCTCAACATCACTCATCAGGGAAATGCAAATCAAAACCACAATGAGATATCACCTCACATCTCTCAGAATGGCAAAAAACAAAAACATAAGAAACGACAGATAATGGCAAGGGTGTGGAGAAAAAGGAACACTCATCATTGTTGGTGGGAATGCAAACTGGTGTAGCCATTGTGGAAGATAGCACGAAGGTTCCTCAAAAAAATTAAAATAGAACTACTCAATGATCCAGGGATCACACCATTGGGTATTTATCCAAAGAATACAAAAACATTAATTTGAAGAGATATATGAACACCTATGTTTATTGCAGCATTACTTATAGTGGCCAAATTATGGAATATATATCCCAAACTATACACACACATGTGCATGCATATACACACACACACACACTGCCCCCCCCACACACGTGCACACTGGAATACTCTTCAGCCATAAAAAAGAATGAAATTTGCCATTTGCAAAACCAGGGATGGATCTAAAAAGTATTGTTTTTATTTATTTTTGAGACAAAGAGAGACAGAGCATGAGCAGGGGAGTGGCAGAGAGAGAGGGGGACACAGAATCCGAAGCAGACTCCAGGCTCTGAGCTGTCAGCGCAAGCCCGATGCAGGACTCGAACTCATGGAGTGTACGATCATGACCTGAGCTGAAGTCAGACGCTTAACCAACTGAGCCACCCAGGCGCCCCTAAATAATATTATGTTAAGCAAAATAAACACCAAATGATTTCACTCATATGTGGAATTTAAGAAACAAATGAACAAACAAAAAGAGAGACAAGCAAGAAAACAGACTATAGAGAATAAAGGGTAACCAGAGAGAAAATGGCAGGGGAATTTGTGTCAATAGGTGAAAGAGATTGAGATATACTTATCTTAATGAGCACTGAGTAATATATGGAACTGATGAATCACTATATTGTACACCTGAAACTAATATAAAACTATATGTTAACTACACTGGAATTAAAATTTAAAAAACTTAAAAAATTAAATAACAAATAAACCATATGTATATAGCATTTTGAACAGGTAAACATAGCATTCAATAAGCATTAGCCTTTGTTACCATGTAGTTCCCAGTTGCTGCAAATTATGAAACTATGAATTCATGTTTAAAAATGGGTAGTGAAAAAATGAAAGGCATTTTGCGAAGAATCACACATAGTGTTGTAAATTTCATATATAAAATATACATCTCTTTGTATATTTAAAAACAACTGATAATATTTTCTCTTAAAGAGTAAAATATTCTAAACAGGAAAAAAATTCGAGTTTGATTTTTGATTTTAGTTGTTATAAAACATGAAAATAAATATTTCATGATCACTTACATATATAGGCAAACCTCTCTCTACCCACCTCTAATTAATATACACTAATACTTGTTAGCATCAATTTCATTGTTTCTGATTGCCTGGCATATTATACGTAATTTCTAACTTAATCTCCATAATGATCTTGTGATTTAGGTATTACTACCATAATTCACCATACTAAACAACAGATTCCACAGTTCTAGATCTGTGATTCCAAATCAAGCCCATGTGACTCCTTACCTATTACTGCCTGAGTGAAAGGATAGCTCTGAGCTTCTACGAAGTGAGGTTCTTTCATTTGAATCCAAGTATTTCCTTAAAGAGTTGATTTTTGGAAAGATAAATCCTACTTTTATATATAATGATAATTATCCCTAATTTTTTTTCTACAACATAGAAACAAACTAAGATTGCCCTAGGGTGACTGTTTTTTTTTTCCCTCCCATTTTTAACTTATTACTCCAATTTGTCAGTCTCTAAAATATTCCTGTTTCATATGAAAACGTCAGGGTGGGGGGTGGGTGTGCAGATGAAATCTCGGGAAGTAACTGACACATGTGCCAGCTGAGACATGTACCTGTGCTAGGGATGACATTATAACCACATATCACAAAGGAGGGCAGGTGGAAGGTTTGTGGGGAGGGAGATGGAAACTTAAAAAAAAAAAAAAAACAAACAATGAAGAGAGAGAATTTTAAGCACGCTCCACATCCAGTGAAGAGCCCTATGAGGAGTTCAATCTCATAGCTGTGAGATCATGACCTGAGCCGAAATCAAGAGTTGGATGCTTAACTGATTGGGCCACTCAGGCACCCTGATATCTTAATTTTAAAACAGAAATGACCAATAAAAATAATTGTAATAGATATATTAATGTCCGAGTTAAACTCTGGTATCCTGAATGAAAAGCAATAGGTATTAAATATTTTTACACTATCTGCCGAGTTACTTTATATAATTAACTTTAACTTCAAAATATTAATACATAGGGTCATAAGGTATCTTCAACCATGAAAGTTTACAGTTTTTAATGGGAAGAAGTAGATTATGAATCATTACTTTGCTTACTGCAATCCTTCAAAAATATCAAAGGTATCTAAAAAGATGAAATATGTACTACTTTTAAAAAGAGTAAGCTAAAATACTATTAATGAAATAGATTCTTATTAAGAACAGCTGACCGTGGGAGGCTGGGATTAAAACTGCTCTCGTTATAAAACATTTGCAGTAGAAGCTGGGTTATTTCTAAACTCAGTACAATAGAAATGCAGCAGGACATGAACCTATAGGCAATAGAGAACATGACTGGATAAAGGTTAACTTTGCAGTAATTTACAACTAGGAGATCAATATTTCAAGGATGGCACTGAATTTTATTATCCTAATTTTGTCTTCTAGAAAGGATCTAAATATATGAGAGTTTAAGAATATAGGATACTTTTTTATATGAGTTTACAACAATTTCCCCCACTCTACTTTTTAAAAATAATTATATTATAGACTGATGATAAAATTATCACATCTTTTTCCTCCTTAAGGTGATTCTCTATCATATTTCTGGCTCATTTCTTCAGCAGGTGTCAAGAAGAGTTCAAGAGAAGAACCATAGGTTAAAAACCTACCTTATTAGTTTAATACATATTTGCAATGAACTGGTCCTAGAATTTTAAGACAATGATTTTAAGTGGAGCAAATGGGGGGTGTTGTTATTTTCAAGGTGAAATGTGAGCTGCACATCTGTGAATACTTTACTATACAAAATATTGAAGGGCACCTGGGTGGCTCAGTCGGTTGAGCATCCAACTTCGGCTCAGGTCATGATCTCACACTCCGTGAGTTCGAGCCCCGCGTCAGGCTCTGTGCTGACAGCTCAGAGCCTGGAGCCCGCTTCAGATTCTGTGTCTTTCCCTCTCTCTGCCCCTCTCCTGCTTATGCTCTGTCTCTGTCTCAAAAATATATAGAAACATTAAATTTAAAAAAAATAAATAAATAAAATATTTATATTACTTGCTTCTTCATATGCCTTCCCTACCCCCGCCATGGAGAACATCAAGAAAGAGTAATAAGCCAGAAGTATTGTAACACCCTATTTACAATCATGGGAAGAGAAGCCATTTCTTTTCATTTTGTAACTTTTTGTCCCCCTTTACCTCACTATCTAAGTAAGATGGCCTAGCACAAACATAATCTTGGGAGAAATATCACCAATTTTTAATTTAGGAAAATGAGAAGAAAAAATATTCTTTTGCATAACCAACTTTGTTCTCCCCAAAATGATTTTTATTGTTTTACATAAATAAATTTTTAAAGGCCACATATATTTCCTTTTACCTAGAATCAATAGGCCCCATAGCTTTTGAGTAGAAATGTATAGTAATATTGGGAAATTTGTGGTAAGATTGAAATTTCAGTAATATTGACTAAAACCTAATGTCTTTACAAATCTTTCAAATGGAATCCCAGAACTATTCAGAGATAGAATGATAGAAATAGGATCCATAATATATGTGAAAAAATATAAATAAGTTATAATAGTACTGCAAAAGACTATTGATAAAAAGAACATAAAAGTAAGAGCTTAAAACCAGAAATAGTAATGACATGATAGACCAATAGGTTAACTACCGATTTAACAACAACGAAAGCTAGAAAACAGTGAATATCTTTTGAGTGACAAGAAAAATAACCATCAACATAAGTGTGCTTGCATAGCAAAACTATTAATAATGAAAGCAAAATAATGACATTTTCCAATGAACTGGAGTTAACTTTACCACAAGTAGTTCTCCCTGAGAGAAATTTCTAAAGGATATATTTCAGGAAGGAAAAAAAAAAGAAATTCCCTGGAGAGTCTAAGATGCAAGAAAGAAGAGTGGAAAGAAAACAAAAACAAACAAAAAAGTATGGGGAAGACAATGTGAAAATACAGGAAAAAAAGCCATGAACATGAACACACCATGTGCATACCAAGGGCAGAGACAGATCCTTCTGTAATAGCCCTCAGAATGAATCAACTCTAGAAACAAGTTGATTTTGGATTTCTAGCTACCAAAACAGACATATTTCTATTGTTAAACCAAAAAAAAACCAAAAATACAAAAAGCCAAAAATGTATTAATATCTATATAAAAGATATCTAGCTTTTATAATAATAATAGTAATAATATTTTATATAACAGTAGCAATAATATCATCAAATATGTTTGGCTGAAAGTAGTAAAATCATAAACAAAATTATGTGTAAAAAAGATTAGAGTTTACAAAGTAAGAGAGTCCTAAGGTATTTCAATCATTCAAAGGATCCCTATGGAAGGTGCATAGAAAATGACAGACAAAACCTCACAAACTTCACCATCTGACAAGGTGAAAAATCAATAAAGATACGGAAAAAGAAATATTTTCAACTGATATGTAAAAGCAAAGAAAGGAGGAAAAAAGTTTATTAATAAAGTGGGTAAGCATAACACACTAAGTAAGATGAAGTTAAAATGTATCAATCATTGAAAGGACTAAACTTGTCAGTTAAACAAAAAACAGAAAAACTAAATAGAAAAATTAAACAATAATCTACAATATGTGGTTTGTAAGTAACATACATAAAATTTAAAGACCCCCAAATTAAAAAAAAAAGAAAAAAAAAGGTTAAAACAAGAAACAGGAATATATGTTTAAGAATAAGATCCAAAAAGTAGAGTTTAGGGATGGATAATATATATATATATATATATATATATATATATATATATATATCTCCTATATATCATATAATATATGATTCCTTATATATATATATATATATCCTATATCCTTATATGTGTATATATATATATATATATATATATATATCTCCTTATATATATATATCCTTATGTATATATAGATATATATAGTGAAAGTCACTACAGAATGACAAATGTTCAATTAACCATTAACCAGGATGATATAGCAATTGTGTATTTGTTTACACCTAATTAGTTTTAAGGTAAGACTAAGTCACAGGTATCCTCAAATTTAATATCACAATGCCTGAAGTAATTTATTTTCTTCTAATGAATTTAAAGTTCAGTAGTCAACTATCTAGCACTGGTATGAAATTTTTGCACGTCAACTTCTTCAAGGACTAGGTTTCTTCTACCTCTTCCCTCAGTCACACACAGGTATAATCTTCATCCTCACCATTCAAGAAGGTGACATTTGTGTCCCATGTCAAGTTAGAGAAAGGACAAATAAGAGGGCACAAGTCTCTGCCAACTTTCACCTAAAGATTTTCAAAAATAGGTTACACTGCTTATACGCCATTAGTCACGAAGCATATCTAGTGATAACATCGTGTGGAGATGCAAAGGAGGCTGGAAATGGCAATATATGTAGGTGTCACTACCATGGCAGTAGTAGAGAACAAATTTTGGGAGGCAACCATCAGCTTCTGCTTCAATAGCCTCAAAATTCAAAAGGCAAAGCTGATATAAGTCCCAAAATAATAATATACCTAGGAATAAACCTGCCAAAGAGGTGAGAGACCTGTACCTGGAAAACTGTACAACATTGACAAAAGAAATTGAAGACCACATAAAGAAATGGAAAGACATTCCCTGCTCATGGATTAGAAAATAAATATTGTTCAAACGTCTACCCAAAGCAATCTACAGACTTAATGCAATCCCTATCAAAATACGAATTTTTTCACAGAACTAGAACAAATAATCTTAAAATTTGTATGGAACCACAGAAGACCCTCAAGAGCCAAAGCAACCTTGAAAAGAAAAGCAAAAGGTGGAGGCCTCACAATTCCAGACTTCAAGTTATATTGCAAAGCTGTGGTAATCAACACTATGGTACAGACACAAAAATAGACAGATAGATCAATGGATCAGAATAGAAAATCCAGAAGTAAACCCAAAACCACATGGTGAATTCATCTTCAACAAAGCTAGAAAGAATATACAGTGGGAAAAATACATTCTCTTCAACAAATAGTGCTGGGAAAACTGGACAGCTACATTCAAAAGAATTAACTGGACCACTTTCTTACACCATACCCCAAAATAAATTCAAAATGGATTAAAGACCTAAATGTGAGACATCAAATCATAAAAATCCTAAGAAGTTAACATAGGCAGTAACTTCTTTGGCATCAGCCATAGCAATGTCTTTCTAGATATATCTCCTGAAGCACGGGAAACAAAAGCAAACAAATTACTGGGACTACATCAAAATAAAAACCTTCTGCAGAGCAAAGGAAACAATCAACCAAACTAAAAGGCAACCTATGGAATGGGAGAAGTTATTTGCAAATGACATATCTGATAAAGGATTGGGATCAAATACATAAAGAACTTAACACCAAAAAAACCCCAAAATAATACAATTTAAAAGTGGGCAGAAGAAATGAACAGACATTTTTCCAAAGAAGACAGACAGATGGTCAACAGACACATGAAAATATGCTCAACATCTTTCATCATCAGGGAAATACAAATCACATCTCTCAGAATGGCTAAAATCAAAACCATAAGAAACAAAAGGCAAGGGTGTGGAGAAAAATGAACACTCATCTCTGTTGGTGGAAATGCAAAATGGTGCAATCACTGTGGAAAACCATATGGAGGTTCCTCAAAATCCATCAACTGATGAATGGGTAAAGAAGATGTGGTATACACACACACACACACACACACACACACACACACAGAATATCATTCAGCCATAACAAAATGATATTTTGCCATTTGCAAGGTCATGGATGGAGCTGGAGAGTATAATGCTAAGTGAAATAAGTCAGAGAAAGACAAATACCATAAGATTTCATTCATATGTGGAATTTAAGAAATAAAAACAAACTAAGGTGAAAAAATTAAGAGAGACGGAGAGAAACACAAATCAAGAAACAGAATCATAATTACAGAAAACAAACTGAAGGATACCAGAGGGGAAGTGGGCAGTGGAATGGGTTAAATAGTGACAGTGATTAGGAAGCACATTTGTGATGAGCACAAGGGGGATGTGAAAAGGGAAAAGCTGAATTACTGTACACCTGAAATTAATGTAATACTACATATTGATTGGAATTAAAATAAAAACTTAAAAAAATAGTTGATAGAACAGCAGGGAAATATTGACAACCACTATTATAATGGGATAACTCAACATTCCACTCTCAAAATCTGAGAAGACAGCAACAACAACAACCAAAAAAAAAAAAAAAAAAAAAAAAAGGTTAGTTAAAAAAGAGCAACTAATTCATAAAAAAGCCAGGCTTAGAACTCCACCAGACCACGGAGGAGCTGCTAGAATGCTCTCTGGGTCAGAGGCACTGCTGAGCAACAGTTTATGGTTCCCCTCCACCTTGAAAGCACAGAGCAGTGCATGGTCTGGGTGCCCTAACTGGCCTGCCACCTCAGTGAACCCTGGGCCCACCAAAGTGGCCACAGAGCAATTCATACCAAGACAACCCTGATTAATGCTCACTACAGTTCCAGCATTTGTGCCAAGGTGACACAGGCATGAAACACCCTAGAACACTCTGGGTCCATACAACTTCAGGTAACTCACTAGGGCACCCCCAGCACATAGCACTCTGGAACCTCCTGGCTGTTGTCTGCGTCAAACCCAGCCATTCTGCCACAGCACCCCGTTACATGCAATGCCCCAAAACATCCCTGCCCACACTGGCCTTGGTTCTAGGTACTCAGCCAGGGCAAGCCCTGCACTGAATACCCTCAGACACCTTGGCTTGTACCTACTTCAGCTTCAGTTGTCCCTCCAGGGTGCATTCAGTGTGGAGAGCCCCAGGTAACCCTGCCCTGCACCCCCGTTTGCTTTAGCTGTCCTTCTAGGGTATTCCCTGTGTGGATCACCCCAGGCCTCCCTGGTCTTTACTCTCCCTTGGATCCAGCTACTCCTCCAGGGGCATCTTCTGTATAGAGAGTCCTGGGACACCCATGTTTATACTCACCTCAGCTTCAGCTATTCTGCCAAGGTGCCCTCTGTGCATAGAACCCTAGGACATCCAGGCGTGCACTCCAACTTCAGCTATCCTGCCAGAGCACTCTCTACACAGAGATCCCAGGGACCTCCCATGTCACACAAACCACCTCATCTCTAGCTGCCCTCCTAGGGACATCCTGACCTTCAACTTCAGCTTTAGCAATTTTGCCAGTGCTGGAAAACCCAGGGATCCCCCAGTTTGCATCCACTTCAGAAAAGTCCACTGTGCAGAAAGCTCTGAGACCTCTAGCCTGTACCCCACCTCAGTTCTAGCTCCCCTGTCAGGGCACCCTCTGTGCCGGAAGCCCCAGGACACCCTGAATAACATGTACTCCATCCTCAGCTATCCTGCCAAGATGCCCTCTGTGTGTAGAACTGCAGGACACCCCAGCTTGCACCCACTTCAGCTTTGGCTGTCCTGCCAAGGCAACTGCTATATGCAAAGTTCAGGGACCACACCAACCTGTGCTGACCTTCAACGTTAGCTGTCCTGCAGGGTGCCAATTGTGTGGAGAGCCCCAGCACCCCCAGTCATAGCTCCAGCCAGCCAGTGAAAGTCACCATGCACACATAGTCAACGTAGGGGATGACCATGCACAAGACCATCCCTTTAATTTGGGAGCAGTGGCTGTTTTACCTAATCCATAAAAACACAGAAAGTCAAGCAAAATTGGAAGACAGAAAAGAATATGCTCCAAAGGAAAGAACAAGATAAAACCTGAGAAAAAGAACTAAATGAAAAAGAGATAAGCTATATACCTGATAAAGAACTTAAAGTAATGATCATAAAATTTCTCATCTAGCTGGAGATGAGAACTCAGTGAGACCTTCAATAAAGAGAAAGAAAAAAATACTAATCAGAGTTGGAAAACACAGTAACTGAAATAAAAATTACACTCAAGGAAATCAACAGTAAATTAAAGATGCAATAGGACATGTCAGTGATCTGGAAGACAAGGTAATGGAAAGCATCCACACTGAACAGCAAAAGGAGAAAAGAATTTTTTTTTTTTAATTTTTCAACATTTTTTTCAACATTTATTTATTTTTTGGGACAGAGAGAGACAGAGCATGAACGGGGGAGGGGCAGAGAGAGAGGGAGACACAGAATCGGAAACAGGCTCCAGGCTCTGAGCCATCAGCCCAGAGCCCGACGCGGGGCTCGAACTCCCGGACCGCGAGATCGTGACCTGGCTGAAGTCGGACGCTCAACCGACTGCGCCACCCAGGCGCCCCAAGAATTTTTAAAAATGAGGATAGGTTAAGGGTTCTCTTGGACAACATCATTTATATTATGTGGGCCACAGAATAAAAAGAGTGAGAGAAGGGGCAGATAACTTTTTGAAGATATAATAACTGAAAACTTCTCAAAGCTAGGGAAAGAAACAGACATCCAGTTTCAAGAAATAAGGAGTTCCAAGGGAGATGAACCCAAGGAAGTCCACACTCGGCACTTAATAATTAAAATATCAAAGATTAAAGATAGAGAAAAGGAAAGAGATTTTCCCAAATAAGCAAATGTTAAAGGTGTTTATCATCACTAAACCAGCCTTAAAAGAGATGTTAAAGAGACTTTTTTAAGCGGAAAAGAAATGGTCATAATTAGATATAAGGAAATTATGAATAAAAACATGTAACATACGACTGAATATACATAAAATGTGGAGAGGGAGTAAAAAAAAAGTTTTTTGTTTGTTTTTGGAATGTGTTTGAGCTTAAATAATCATCATCTTAATACAGGCTATTGTATACTTAGGGTGTTCTATGTGAACCTTGTGGTAACCACAAACCCAACATCTATAATAGATATACACAGAGAAAAAATAAATAAAAATAAAGCCAAACATAACACTACAGAAACTCATCAATCACAAAGAAAGAGAAAAAGAAAAGAGGAAAAAATACAAAAACAACCAGAAAACTATTAACAAAATGGCAATAAGTACATACCTATCAATAATTACTTTAAATGCAAATGGCCTGAATGTTCCAGTCAAAAGATATAGGGTTGCAGGATGAATAAAAAAACAAGACTCATTTATATGCTGCCTATGAGAGACTCACCTCAGACCTAAAGAAACAAACAGACTGAAAATGAAGGAATGAAAAACTATTTACCATGTAAATGGAAGCAAAAACAAATAAAAAATAAAAAAGCTGGGGTAGCAATAGTCAAAACAGACAAAATAGACTTTAAAGCAAAGACCACTGAAGAGAAAAAGAATACATAATGATAAAGTGATCAATCTTATAAGAAAATATAACAATTGTAAATACTTATACTCCCAATATTGGAGCCCCTAAATACACAAAGCCAGTATTAACAAATGTAAAGAGACAAAGTGATGAGAACATAATAATAGCATGGGGAATTTAATACCTCATTTACATCAATGCATAGATCATCAATAAGGAAACAAAATCAATTTGGAAACAGTGTCTTTGAATGACACATTAGATCAAATGGGTCTAACAGATATATACAGAATATTCCATCCAAAAACAACAGGATACACATTCTTTTCAAGTGCATGTGGAACATTCTCTGGAATAGATCACCTGTTAGGCCACAAAACAAGCCTCAATAAACTTAAGGAGACTGAAATCATTCCATGTATCTTTCTTGACCACAACAGTTTAAAAATGAAATTCAAGAAATAAACTGAGAAAAAAAAAAAAACACAAAACACAAATACATGGAGACTAGAAAACATACTGCTAAACAAATTGATCAACAAAGACATCCAAGAAATAAAAATGTACATGAAGACAAACAAAATGAAAACAAAACAGTCTAAAATATTTGGGATGCAGCAAAAGCAGTTCTAAGAGGAAAATATATAGCAACACAGGCCTACTGCAAGAAACAAGAAAAAGCTCAAATAAACAATGAACCCTTACACCTAGAAAAAGGAAGAAAACAAAGCCCAAGGTGAGGAGGAAATAATAAAGTTCGAGCAAAAATAAATGATATAGGGATTTAAAAAAATGGGAAAAAAATGAAACCAAGAGCTGATTCTTTGAAAATATTAACAAAAGTGATAACTCTAAGCAAGACTCAGTAAGAAAAAAAAAGACCCAAATAAATAAAATCAGAAAGAAATAACCAATACACAGAAATACAAAAGATTTTAATACTACAAAAAACTATATGTCAACAACCTGGACAACCTAGAAAAAATGAAAAAAAATTCCTACCAGCAATCTTCCAAAACTGAATCAGGAAGAAATAGAAAATCTGAACACACCAATTACTAGTAATGCAATTAAACTAGTAATTAAAAAAAAAAATCAGGGGCGCCTGGGTGGCGCAGTCGGTTAAGCGTCCGACTTCATCCAGGTCACGATCTCGCGGTCCATGGGTTCGAGCCCCGCGTCGGGTTCTGGGCTGATGGCTCAGAGCCTGGAGCCTGTTTCCGATTCTGTGTCTCCCTCTCTCTCTGCCCCTCCCCCGTTCATGCTCTGTCTCTCTCTGTCCCACAAATAAATAAAAAACGTTGAAAAAAAAATTAAAAAAAAAAAATCAAAAAATGAAAATCCAGGATCAGATGGATTCATAGATGAATTCTACCAAACATTTAACAATACCTATCCCTCTCAAACTATTCCAAAAAATATATGAGGAAAGAAAGCTTCCAAATACATTCTACAAGGGCAACATCACGCTAATACCAAAACCAGACAAAGACACCATAAAAAGAGAAGTATAGGTCAATATCACTGATAAGCATAGATGCAAAAATCCTCAACAAAAATTAGAAAATCACATTCAACAATATATTAAAAGCATCATTTACCATAATCAAGTAGGATTTATTCCAGGGATACAAGGATGGTTCAATATTCGCAAATCAATCAACATGATACATCACATCAAAAAAACAGACAAAAGTCATATGATCACCTGAATAAATGCAGAAAAACCACTTGACAAGTCCAATACCTGTTCATGATAAAAACTCTCACCTAAGTAGGTTTAGAGGAAACATACTTCAACATAATAAAGGCCATATATGAAAAATCCCAGAGTTAACAATATCCTCAATGGTGAAAAACTGACAGCTTTTCCTCTATTATCAGGAAGAAAACAAAGATGTCCACTCTTACCACTTTTATTCCATAGTCCTGGAAGTCCTAGCAAGAGCAATCAGACAAGAAAGAAGAAAAACTTTCATTATTTGCAGTTGACATGGTACTCTATGTAGAAAACCCTAAGGACTCTAACAAAAAAATATTAGATATAATAAATAAACTCAGTGAAGTTGTGGGATACAAAATTAATACCCAGAAATCAGTATCATTTCTACATACTAGTAATGAAGTACCAGAAAAAGAAAATAAGAAAACAATCCTATTTACAGGTACATCAAAAATAATAAAATACCTAGAAATAAACTTAACAAAGGAGAGGAAGTACCTGTACTCTAGAAAGTAAAATACACTCATGAAAGATATTGAGTATGACACAAATGGAAAGATATTCCATGCTAACAGATTGGAAGAATATTGTCAAAATGTCCCTATTACCCAAAGCAATCTACAGATTCATTACAATCCCTATCAAAATACTAATAGCATTTTTCACAGAGTTAGAATAATACTAAAATTTGTATGGAACCACAAAAGACTCCAAGCAGCCAAAGTAAATTTGAGAAAGAAGGAACAAAGCTAGAGCTATCACAAGCCCAGATTTCAAGATCTACTACACAGCTTTAGTAGTCAAAACAGCATAGTACTAGCACAAAAAATAGACTCAAAGATCAAAGGAAAACAAAACAGAGTCTATGACTAAGGAGGCAAGAATATACAATGGGGAAAAGACAGTCTCTTCAATAAACGGTGCTGGGAAAACTGAACAAACACATGCAAAATAATGAAACCAGACCACTTTTTAACACCATATACAGAAAAAAAAAAAAACTCAAAATGCATTAAAAACCTTAATGTAAGACCTGAAACCATAAAAATCCCAGAAGACAACACAGGTAATAATTTCTCTGACATCAGCCATACTAGTATGTTTCTAGGTATGTCTCCTAAGACAAGGAAAACAAAAGCAAAAATAAACTATTGGGACTATATCAAAATAAAAATCTTTTTCACATTACAGGGGCACCTGGGTGGCTCAGTCAGTTAAGCGTTCAACTTTTGGTTTCAGCTCAGGTCGTGATCTCACCATTTGGGAATTCGAGCCCTGGGCCTGGCTCTGTCCAGACAGCATGGAACCTGCTTGGGATTCTCTGTCTCCCTCTCTCTCTGCCCTTCACCCACTTGTATTCTCTCTCTCAAAAATAAATAAATAAGCATTAGGGGCACTTGGGTGGCCCATTTGGTTAAGCGTCCGACTTCGGCTCAGGTCACGATCTTGCGGTTTGTGAGTTCGAGGCCCGCGGCGGGCTCTGTGCTGACCGCTCAGAGCCTGGAGCCTGCTTCCGATTCTGTGTCTCCCTCTCTCTCTGCCCCTCCCTGCTCATGCTCTGTCTCTCTGTCTCAAAAATAAACAAAATATTAAAAAATATTTTAAATAAATAAATAAGCATTAAAAAAAGGCTTAAATAAATGGGTAAGAGGTACAGTGTTGTGTAGATGCTATCAAATTGTTATAATGTTTTCCAGCACAATTTTTGTAAAGTTTACAGGGAATTGTAAGGCCCTGGCTCCTGGAGAAGATCAAGCTTAGAGGATCTTCCTCATTAAATATCAAGATTTATTAGGAAACAAATATATTTAAGCTAATGTAGTCTTGAAACAGGAAAAGACAAAGAAAAGATCAAAGAAAAATCTAATAGTTGAAGAACATGTAATATGTAACAAAAGACTCGTTGTAAATGTTATCATCATTAATAAATGTGAAAAGAAGAGAGTATTTAATTGGTGGTGATGGGACAATTCATTATTCACATAGAAAAAAGAAAATGAAATTAGATCTCTAGTTCATGAGATGCACAATAATCAACTTCAGATAAAGACTTAAGTATAAAACAAAAACTATAAAAACTGTATAAGACAGGGTCACCTGGGTGGCTCAGTCGGTTGGGCGGCCAACCACAGCTCAGGTCATGATCTTGCAGTCTGTGAGTTCAAGCCCCACGTTGGGCTCTGTGCTGAGAGCTCAGAGACTGGAGCCTGCTGTGTCTCCCTCTCTCTCTGCCCCTTCCCTGCTTGCTCTCTGTCTCTCTCTCTCTCTCTCTCTCAAAAGAATATACAATTAAAAAAAATACTTTGTAAGACAAAAGAACATCTTACTGGCCTTAGCACAGAAACATTATTCAAACATAAGAAAAGTTGACTAACTAGACATTAAAATTGGAACTTTTCATCAAAAACTGCATTTAAAAATGTGAAAAGAGAAAACAAAAATCAGGAGAAGAAATTTCCGTCACATAGAGTTGAAAAATGAGTATTATCCAGAATATATTTTAATGTATAAAACATATGTTTCATACAATGCCTATAAACAATGGCCAAACAAGGAAAATAAATGAAAGATACTCACAACTCATTACTAAATAGAAATTTGTAAAATAAAACGGTAATAGATAACTCTTATATTAATAAAACTGGCAATGTCTGACAATACCAAAAATGTTGGGAATATAGAACACAGTTAACTATGTATACTGCTAGTGGAATAAATTGATGTAATTATTTTGGAAACAAATTTGACATTATGTTGTAAAGTCATACCTTCAAATACATTCAAAGCCAGCAACTGTACCTCTAGACAAATTACTGCAAATGCACACTAGAAAACCTAGAATATTCAAAGCAGCATTATCTATATCAATAGAAAATGGGAACTACCCATAATACAGGAGGATATACAATTAATCAGAATGTATTCATATTACATAATAAAATGGCAACAAATAAAATAATAGCAATCATATGAAATTTAGAAACAATGTGCAATAAAAATATCCAAAACTTCATAAAGTATGAAAACACTTTTAAAAGTTCAAAAAGCCACGTGGGTGGCTCAGTCAGTTGAGCGTCCAACTTCAGCTCAGGTCATGATCTCACAGCTTGTGAGTTAGAGACCTGCATCAGGCTCTGTACTGACAGCTCAGAGCCTGGAGCCTGCTTCAGATTCTCTGTCTCCCTTTCTCTCTGTCCCTAACCCACTCACATTCTGTCTCTGTCTCTCTCAAAATAAACAAAGATTTAAAAAAATAATTAAAAATAAATAAAAATAAAAGCTCAAGTAAAATAATATATTATGCAAAAATGCATACATATAGTAATTACATACATATAGCACACAAATAAAATTGCTAACTATAAAAATTCAAGTAATTTTCATTACAATGCAAGACATATAAGTGAATGGGAGAGACTAATAGGTAGCAGTAATAATTGTAGCTTCATTGATAAATTTTTATTATGCTTCATAACTTCTAAATTTGTGACATATTTTGTTCAAGTAATACATGCTTGTTCTAAGATTCCCAAAGGCAAAACAAAATTTTGTTTTTGTTTTGTGTGTGTGTGTGTGTGTGTGTGTGTGTTTAATAAAAATTACAGAGCTCTATCACTGAGATATACTTAGAAAACTATGGCTGTGGAAGTAACATACTGTGCATTCAATAATAGGTGATAGTTCATTTATTTTATACGAATTAAAGATTTTAGTTAAAATTAATGAAATGCACAATATGTAGAGAGAGACTAAAAGAGAGTGCTTTGCAATTAAATTTCAGTTACAAATTATATTCCTTAAGTTAATATCCCATGTCACTTGGTCAACTTCACTGGTTTCGGCTCTTGAGTTAGAAGAATGCTCCTTTCCAAATAAAAACTTTCCAGGTCAGCAAAATGTCCAAATCATCTCTTTCACTTTGATGTGCCTTTTTAAAACTTTTCTCTTCGAATCAAGGGCACGTCTTTGTTCCAGATTTAAGGAGCAGATGAAATATATTCTAATAGATTCGTATCATAAATCTCTAGTGTCTAAGTAGACCAGAAGAAACATCTATCTGTCTTGATCAGTATCTCCAGAGGCTATTATATTCCCATTTAAAAAAAAAAAAAAAATTGTCATCTGTGTAGAGCCCATCTCTGTCTCTAACTTGTCAGTTCAAGAACATTAGAAAATGTCTTTAGTTTTGCTCATTAAGATGTATATCTTTTATGCCCCAAGATAACCATTAATATTCAAAAAATACAGGGAAATGCCTTAAGGCAGGTGCTTAAACTAGAGAATAGTACTATGCCAAACACTTGGAGCTTCCCAATTACTACTGGACCCTATTTCCATCTGGCAACTGATGGTTATATCACAACACAAGTGCCATTTTGAGGCTCAAGTAAGCAACCTCAATATAACTGCTCATTGAGGGATGCCTTTGTAGTCCTACAGGAATGCAAGATACGGATGATTGCTCCTCAGAAGAATACCTGTTGACAGGGTTGGGGAAACAAGTCATGAATGATGAACTGAGAAAGCGTCCAACTGTTCATGCAGACCTGTAAATGTGCCACATCACAAACTTAGGAAGGATTACAGCAATTTCCCTGTGTCCTGTTATTTGCCTCTGACCAAGAATGACAGACATGCAGTGTCACTAGGTATAGTCTAGATTCATATATTCTGATTTTTTAACTCCATTAAGAGGTATCATCATAAAGAGTTAGCAAATCTTGAACCTGTTACATCTAGAACACGATTCCCTTTTTGCAAAATTAATGATTAAAAAATAACTCTATGAATATTCAAAACCAAGGAAAAACCTACCAAGAGTTCATCATCATACTTCTGCTTAGCCTTCTAATTCCCAAGGCTAACAGCATGTACAATGACTTGATTAGGGCTCACCATATATATATATATATATATATATATATATATATATATATATATATATATATATTTAAATCAGTCTTCCCCTATATGTGAATTTCTGCAAATATAAGCATATAATAGGTACACCTTGGGCTGCTTTAATTGTAGAAAACATTCACATAATAACAGAAAAATAGCATACTATGAACAAGAAGAACATACTTCATTCCTCTGATCCTTCCCTCCCTGGTAACCAGAGCTATAGCATTCAGAAAAGGGAAACTATGATGCCTCAAGAAAGAGGATTAAAATACATGCAAGAACGGAATAGTTTGCTATTTAACAGAGTAATCTCATTCTGTTAGGTCTTTGGTACTTCTGCCACTATAAATTGTTCATCACATTTGCTCAAATATCACAACATACACTTTAATTTAGTAGTTTAAAATTTGGCAGTTAAATAACACAATCAGTATATGACCAGTTTTATTTCCTCTAACCCTACATATTGTGTCATCCACCTCATTTAGTTTTTATATGCATGTGATCTTGGTTAGTCATTAATGAGCTACCTTACTTATCCATCTGTATCTCTCATTGCCTTCAACAGTGACAACTACTACTACTACAATTATTGCTACTACGACTTCTACTTCTACTTCTTGCTGGAAGCCGAGCTATCCCAGCCTGAGTGGCAGGTACCGGGCTGTGGACGGATTGGTCACTGCAGGGCGGCCCACCGACAGTGAAGCTTCTTGTACTCCCGCTTTCAGGTAATTTGGCCTTAAAAGTACCCGGGGTATTGTCTGTTGGGGAATTGCCTTCGGCAGGCCCCCTGGGAAAAGAACCATTAGGGAAGAAAATAAGGTTCCGCCAGAAATCGTGCGGCCTTACGTCTAGCCCTTGCCATCCCCCATGGAGACTCCTCTACTTACAGGAAGGATAGCCTCATATATTTGTCAGCAATGAGGGCCTGTAAAGGAGAGACATATGGATTTGAAAGCCCCACTCCGGCAACTAAGGAGTGTATTCCTGGGCACAGGTGACTTCAACCCCTAGGCCCACCTGGCCCCCAGGAGGCATTCCAGATGATGACTGAACCTAGTCGGTTAAGGTACAGAATGATTCATTGGTTCCTAGGTGCATTGTCTCTCTGAGAATGTATGAGGCATGGATTTCTAAGGCTTTTTCCGCCCCTTTCCGGCACCTGGGACCAAGGCAAACACATTGTTCTTCTGGCTTCATGAGGTTAGGAGGTCATGTCCCTGTAACTGTTCCACTTGAGGTGTTGAGAAAAGGAGGGCCTTTCATGAGAAGAGCCAAGCAAATGCTTTGTAGATTATAAACTCAGATGCATAATGGAATGTAAGAAATCAATCAATAATCAAAGGGTATGTGGGAAAATTAGGGGAAAATTTTCACGTTATTTCTTAAAGGTTGATTACACATAGGAACATTTTCAAAATTAGGTAATGTTAGAAAAACATAGATGACGTATGTCACAAGGAAATCACTAGCATATATAATGCCACGTTTGCTACAATAAATAGGCCACTTCAACGCACTGCTGGTGTCTGTGTCCATTCTTATTTTTGTTTTTTAGTTTTTTATCTCATTTTTGTTTTATTTTCACCGGTGCCATCCATCCTTCGGGAACCCCTGGACCTGCTGGAGCTGGACTCTGGCAACTTCTATAAGAACACATAAAACCTACTCTCTTAAATTTTTATAATCTTTTTTTTTTTTTTAATTTTTTTTTTCAACGTTTATTTATTTTTGGGACAGAGAGAGACAGAGCGTGAACGGGGGAGGGGCAGAGAGAGAGGGAGACACAGAATCGGAAACAGGCTCCAGGCTCTGAGCCATCAGCCCAGAGCCTGACGCGGGGCTCAAACTCACGGACCGCGAGATCGTGACCTGGCTGAAGTCGGACGCTTAACCGACTGCGCCACCCAGGCGCCCCTCTCTTAAATTTTTAAATGCACAATACAGTATGTTAATGTGGACATAATGTTGTATACCACATCTCTAGAACTTAATTCATTTTGTATAATTGAAACTTTAATACCTGTTGAACAGCAACTTTCAATTTCCTGTTTCAATTTCCCACTTTGCCTTCACTCTTTCCCAGATCACACTGCGGCCCTTACATTTTACCACCTTCTTTGTTTCTTTTTCTATTTTATCCACCTGACTCCTGTCAAATTTATTGGATTTTTTCTTCCTTTAACTCTCAAATTCCAGATAATGATCCAATTCTACACATGGATAATATTTAAAATGCAAAAAGAAGTCTTGCACTCTAAAAAGAAAATCATTATATAATAAAGTGATTTTATTTTCTGCACATTAAACATTTTTATAATATCAGTATTTTATGAGGACCTCTCTGTTAAGGAGGAAAGAACATAGTATCTAATACATTTCTTATCATTCAGCCTATTAAATGGGTTTTATATCTAAATTGTTTTCTTTTTTAATGTTTATTTTTGAGAGGGAGAGAGGGTGGGGGGCAGGGGCAGAGAGAGAGGGATACACAACACTAGAAGCAAGCTCCAGGCTCTGAGCTGTCAGCACAGAGCCCAACACAGGGCTGGAACCCAGGAACAGGGAAATCATGACCTGAGCCAAAGTCTGGCGCTTAACCGACTGAGCCACCCAAGGGCCCCCTAAATTAAGTTTTGATTGTTGTTTTAGCATGTTTATTTTTAATATACCTTTAGTTCCTATTAATTCAATATTTTAAACAAAATGAAATACCAATGTCTCCTAACCAGTAAGAGTATGTGGATAAAGATCTAGTTCCTGGCAGGATGAGGTAACAAAACAAGAATGGCCACAGCTCCTCATCATCAAGGAAAAATTGAAATGCTCTGCATTTGTCTCAATTCTTAACCAGAATTTAAAAAGAAAGTGGAACCCAGTTCTGTGCTCTGTTAGTTGGTGGATGATAATTTTGATAAATATGATTAATATTAACCCTAAATTTAACACTAAATTTTCCAGCAGATTTTATATGAGAATACATATTCAGTTATTTTTAAGTATATTTGAAAATAAATAGTACATAACTTAAAACTATGGAATATTTAGGAACTTCACAGAGAAATCATTTCTACTTATTTTCAAAAGAAAACCATAATCCTTAAATCTGTTGCTGAAAAGTTAAAATGTAACACAAACACCCATCTAATCCACCTACCAATTTGAGAAAATGATTGAATCATACACACTTGAAACTCAAAGGTCCTAGTAAAGATAACATTTCCTAAGAAAAAATTCTTAAATCTCATCTTCTAGGTTAGCTTTTAAGAATGTTCCTCTTTTCCCTGATATCCTGTTTGACATGGTCTTCCAAGAAAACAAGGTATTTGGACTAAATAACTTATGTAGAAAGTAACTTCACAATGAAAAGATATCGGTTACCATATATTTATATATGTGAGTTATGCTTTAACATCTCAACTTAGAAATCCATGTTCATTAAGGTTTATAAAATTTTTTTAAATGTTGATTAATATTTGACAGAGACAGCACGAGTGAGCATGAGTGGGGGAGAGGCAGAGAGAAAGAGGCAGACACAGAATCCTATCAGCAGAGAGCCTGATGCAGGGCTCAAACTCACAAACCATGAGATCATAACCTAAGCTGAAGTCGGATGCTTAACTGGCTGAGCCACCCAGGCATCTCTAAATATTTCTTAACAGATCATAATTTTATGATATATTTAATAATTAATAGTGATAAGTCAGACTTTGCTTAATCATTTTTAAGTATTCAATTGGTAAATTAAATGTAACATGAATTTACAAAAATAACGCATTTATCAAAAATGCTTTCCTCTGTAACTTTGTATGTTTGGTGTTACTGTGGATGTTTCTAGCAAAGTGCCAAATTATAGTAACTTAGCTACTTTACTTTATTTGATATAACAATGATCTTTCAATATAGTTAAAGAAATGTAAATGTATATATTTTATCAGTTTAACAAATGATAAATTTTCTGTAATTGCCAGGTATATACATCAGGAAATAAAACTAGTGATCATAACATAAACTGTGATCTCTTTTCTTGTGAAAATTTAGGTGGTCATGACAGCACTAATTTATCAGGACTATAATCCATCTTGTCTGAAAAAATGAACAGAATTTCAGTAAGGAAAAAACTTATTGTTTGAATGTAGGAAAATATATTCCCTTAAGTTTTCAAAATATGCTTGTAAAGACTTAATTTAGGGTCCAGAGAAGCACACTTCTAAATCTTACATCTACTACTTACATATAATGTAATTCTGGGTAAATTGTTTCAACATCCTCCTCCAAAAAAAAAAAAAAATGGCAGTCAAAATACGTAGTGTAGATTATCATAAGAATTATATGAAAAAAAAATCTACATAAAGGACAAAGACACTATCTGGCTAATAGTGATAGCTCCAAAAGTATTAACCAATTTTCCTTCTTCCTTTATCATAACTGCAAATAACCAAATGTCTAAATACTGACATCTCTCATAAAAGAAGAAAAACTGTGGTGAATATACAGAAAATTCACCAATTTAAATTTTTAAGTGTACAATTCAGTGGCGTTAAGCACATTTACATCATGAAACCATCAATACTACTGATCTCCATAGCTTTCATCATCTCAAACTGGAACTACATTAAAATGTAACTCCCCATCCCCCCCATCCCCCACCTGCCCCTAGCTCCTGGTTGTCAATATTCTGTTTCCTCTATGAATTTGATTATTCTATTTATTTCATATAAGTAGACCCATACACTTGTCCTTTCGCGTCTGGCCTGTTTTACTCAGCATAATGTTTTGAAGGTTCATCCATATTGTAGCATGTATCAGAATTCCATTCTTTTTAAAGGCTGAATATTATTCCATTGCATATATATATATATATATATATATACACACACACCATATTCTGTTTATCCATTCAGTTTATCCATTCAGTTTATCCATTCATCCTTCAATAGACATTTGGGTCATTTTTACCTTTTGCATATTGTGAAAAAGGCTGCTGTAAATACAGTGTACAAACATCTGTCTGAGAATTTGCTTTCTGTTCTTTGGGATTTATACCTAGAAGTGGGATTGCTGAATCATGTAAGTTATTTGAAGAAACACCATACCATTTTCCAGAGTAGCTACACCACTTTAAATCCTACCAGTAATTGTATATCCTTGCCAACAGTGTTGTTTTTATGGGTTGTTTTTTTTGGCTCTTTTGATAATAGTCATCCTTTTAATATGAAATGATATTTTATTTTGGTTTTGGTTTCCATTGCTATTGGTAGATCTTCTTCAGATAATGTACATTCAAGTCCTTTGCCTTTTTTTTTTTTTAATTTTTTTTTTTCAACGTTTTTTATTTATTTTCGGGACAGAGAGAGACAGAGCATGAACGGGGGAGGGGCAGAGAGAGAGGGAGACACAGAATCGGAAACAGGCTCCAGGCTCTGAGCCATCAGCCCAGAGCCCGATGCGGGGCTCGAACTCACGGACCGCGAGATCATGACCTGGCTGAAGTCGGACGCTTAACCGACTGCGCCACGCAGGCGCCCCAGTCCTTTGCCTTTTTTTAAAATTGGGTTGTTTTTAGCATTGAGTTTCAGGGGTTGTTTACATATTCTTGATAGGAATCTCTTATCTGATATAGTATTTGCAAATAATTTCTTATTTTGTGGGTTGCCTTTCACTCTTTTGATGTAAAAAAAAAAGTTCATTTTGATAAAGTCCATTTTATCTGGGTTGTTTTTTTTTTTTTTTTTTTTTTTTTTTTCTTTTGTTGCCTGCACTTTTAACATCCTATCCAAGAAATAATTGCCAAATTGAATGAATCCTATACCCTGCATTTTCTCTTAACAGTTCTATAGCTTTAGCTCTTATGTTTAGCTCTTTGACCCACTTTAATTTTTTGCATATGGTGTGAGGTGAGCACCCAACTTTATTCTTTTGCATATGTATATCCAAGTTTTTTTTAGCACTATTTGTTAAAAGACTAAACTTTCCCTGTTGAATGAACTTGGCCACACTGTTGTAGATTATTTGATCATATATGTAAGAATTCATTTCTGGGATTTCTATTTTATTCTGTTATCTATATGTCTACCATATGTATGCCAGTGACATAATCTGATTATTGCAAATTCTAAGTAAGTTTTAAAATCAGATCATGTGAGTCTTCCAACTGTTCTTTTTTAAGATTGTCTTTCCGGGGCGCCTGGGTGGCGCAGTCGGTTAAGCGTCCGACTTCAGCCAGGTCACGATCTCGCGGTCCGTGAGTTCGAGCCCCGCGTCGGGCCCTGGGCTGATGGCTCAGAGCCTGGAGCCTGTTTCTGATTCTGTGTCTCCCTCTCTCTCTGCCCCTCCCCCGTTCATGCTCTGTCTCTCTCTGTCCCCAAAATAAATAAGCGTTGAAAAA
Source organism: Puma concolor (assembly GCF_028749965.1). Classification (NCBI taxonomy): domain Eukaryota; kingdom Metazoa; phylum Chordata; class Mammalia; order Carnivora; family Felidae; genus Puma; species Puma concolor. The sequence goes on from NC_141675.1 coordinate 121,156,574, forward strand.
AAAAATTAAAAAAAAAAATTAAAAAAAAAAAGAATTTTCCTTTCTGTATTGTTCATGGTTAGCACATAGAAACATAACTGATTGTGTGTTTAACTTGTGTTCTGAAATGTCAAATTAATTTATCAGCTATACCAATTGTTTTGTGGAATCTTTAGGGTTTTCTACATTTAAGTTCATGTCATTTGCAAATAGATAATTATTACTTCTTCCTTTCCAACGTGGATGCCATTTATTTTTAGTCATTCCTTCATTGTCTAACTGTTCTGGCTAGAATTCCCAATACTATATGGTAAAGAAGTGGCTAAACCAGGAATCTTGGTTTTATTCTTGATCATCAAGAAAAATCTTTCAGTATTTCACCATTGAGTATAGTACTTCAGGATTCTCCTATATTTCCATTATTATGTTGAAGATGTTTTCCCTTCTATCCATCCTTTGTTGAGTGTTTTTTATCATAAGACATTTCTGAATTTGGTCAGATGCTCTCTCTGCATCAATTGATATGATCATGTTTTGTCCTTCATTCTGTTAATGTGGTATATTACTTTATTAATTTGTTTTTAGTTGAACCATTCTTGCATTCCAGAAATAAATGCCATTCAGTCATGGTATACAATCCTTTTAATATTCTGCCAATTCAGTTTGCTAATTCAAACCAAAGTATATTGAAGACTTTTTTGTGTGTTGGTTTGCAATTTTTTTTTTCTGTAGTGTCTTCATTTGGCTTTCATAGTAGAGTAATATTAGCCTCATAAATGAATTAGGAGATGTTCCCTCTTCTTCAAAAATTTGGAAGAGTTTCAGAAAAATTTTTTTTTCCTTAAATGTTTGGGGAGGAGGCGCCAACATGATGGAGAAGTAGGGAGATCCGAACTTCCCTTGTCTCTCAAAGAAAGAAGTGCTGAAGCCAAAAGACTTTGAACCCCAAGAATCTGGGAGGAAAAGAGACAGTCGTGCTTCCAGGGACCCACCAGGACAACCTGATGGGCCATAGGTGGGTGATTGCGAACTGGGAGAGAGAAAACAGAGGGGAGGGATCCACTTCTGCAGAGAAACAAAGGGAAGAGAAAGAGGCCAGGGAAGCAAAGGACTGTATCTGGACAAAAGAAAAACAGACCAGGACGGAGAAAGATACAATCTCTAACTGCGGGGCTATCTCCAGACTGGGGCAGGCTGTCCAAACACGCACCCAGGGAGAAGGGGAGCCCTTCCCAGGCTCAGTGACTAGGTCAGAGAGGATCCCCTCCCTGGAGTGCTATGAGACAGAACAAAGCCTGCCTGCGACTGCTATGCAGGGACCACGTATCAGGCAGCAGGGAGCTGTGCTTCCCCAGTATCTGGGCAAGTAGAGCAAGAGTTTAAATCCCTGCCAAGCGCCAGGTACGGGAGTCAGCGAAGCAAGACAAACCACCTTGTTCATGTTTGCAGCACAGTGAAGATGCCTCGAACAGGGTGGTTTGGAACACTGGGTCTGTGGAGGAGAGACTGGGAGGTTGCCATTTCACTCCCCACCACCACCAAGGTGGGACCTCAGGGATGGGAGGGTGGACCCACATTGGAGGGGGGCCGGCCCACATTGGAGGAGGGCTGCCTACAACAAACCATGCCCTTCTGTGCCTGGTAACTGCGTATTTACTGGAGCAGGACAGACGCTGAGGATCCAGATGGCCCCTTCTCCAGACCAGCACTGCTGCATTGCCTGGTTTAATTCTCAGACAATTCTTATTATATAGATATATTTCTCCCTTCCTTTTGTCCTACTTACCTTTTCTCTCCTCTAGTCTGGTTACTCTGGTTGTTGGTTTGTTTAAGCAGACATGTTTAATCCACTCTTGACACATGTTCCACACCTCCTTTATTTTCCTTTCTCTCTCTCTGGATTAAGCTGTTTAGTTTCTCTGGTCAATTTTTATTCTTTCTTTTTCTCTGCCCCTGTTATTTCTCTCTTTTTATGGGATAAGGCCTCTTTCATCATCACCTCCGCCAGCTTGTTTACTTGTAGCTGGTGCTTCTGTTTTTTTGTTTTGTTTTTTGTTTGTCTGTTTTCCTTTCCAGGGCTACTTCAACTAACAAATCAAAGCACATCTTGTGGAGGGTCCAAAACATTGCTCTGAATAGGGAAATAAAGCAACCAAGGTCACAACAATAGAGAGCAAGTAACACTCTCCAAAAAAAAACACCTCCTGAAGGGCCAGGCCCTGGACAGTGTATGACCCCTATTTAATATAGTAGTGCTCACAGGTGCAGGGCACATAAAAAGCTTTTAAAACACATAAGGGACAGAAAACTAGGCAAAATGATGAAATAGAAGAATTCTCCTCAAAAGAAACAGAAGAATTCTCCTCAAAAGAAATTCCAGGAGGAAATGACAGCTAAAGAATTGATCAAAACAGATATAAACAATATAACTGAACAAGAATTTAGAATAATAGTCTGGGGAAGGAAGCAAACATTGAAATCCAGAAGGCACAGAGAACTTTCTTCAGATGTAACTTGGATAGATCTTCTGCACAACCTATCATAGTGAAACTGGCAAATACAAAGATAAAGAGAGAATTCTGAAAGCAGCTAGGGATAAACAGGCCTTAACATACAAGGGTAGACACATAAGGGTAGTAGCAGACCTGTCTACTGAAACCTGGCAGGCCAGAAAGGAGTGGCAGGATATTTTCAATGTGATGAATGGGACAAATATGCAGCCTAGAAACCTTTATCCAGCAAGCCTGTCATTCAGAATAGGAGAGATACAGCTTGTCCCAAACAATCAAAAACTGAAGGAAGTCAGCTTAAAGGGGACTCTGTAACTGAATTATTGAAAGGACCACAAAGGATAAGAGACATCACTACAAGCATGAAACCTACAGATAACCCAATAATTCTAAACCCATATCGTTCAATAATAATACTGAATGTAAATGGACTAAGTGCTCCAATAAAAAGATATAGGGTACCAGAATGGATTAAAAAAAAAGACCCATCTATTTGTTGTCTACAAAAGACCTATTTTAGACCTGAAGACACCTTCACATTGAAAGTGAGGACATGGAGAACCATCTGTTATGCTACTGGAAGTCAAAAGAAATCTGGAGTAACCATACTTATATCAGACAAACTAGATTTTAATGTAAAGACTGTAACAGGAGATGAAGAAGGGCATCATATAATAATTATGGGGTCTATCCATCAAAGAGCTAACAATTTTAAATGTCCTGCACAAATTTGGGAGCACCCAAATATATAAAATAATTAATCACAAACATAAGCAATCTTATTGGTAAGAATGTGGTAATTTCAGGAGACTTTAATACTCCACTTACAACAATGAACAGATCACCTTGACAGAAAATCAATCAAGAAAAAATGGCCCTGGATAATACACTAACCAGATGGACTTGACAGATATATTTAGAACTTTTCATCCTAAAGCAGCAGAATATACATTCTTCTGGAGTTCACATGGAACATTCTCCAAGATAGATAACATACTAGGTCACAAAACAGCCCTAATAAATATAAGCGAATCAAAATCATACCATACACACTTTCAGATCACAATGCTATGAAACTTGAAACCAACCCCAGGAAAAAGTTTGGAAAACCTCCAAATGCATGGAGGTTAAAGAACATCCTACTAAAGAACAAATGGGTCAACCAGGCAATTAAGGCAGAAATTTAAAAAATATATGGAAACAAATGAAAATGAAAACACAACCATCCAAATCCATTGGGATACAGCAAAAGCAGTCCTAAGAGGAAAATACATTGTAATCCAGGCCTATCTCAAGAAAGAAAAAAAAAATCCCAAATACAAAATCTAACAGCACAGCTGAAGGAACTAGAAGCAGAACAACAAAGAAACCTCAAACCCAGCAGAAAAAAAGAAATAATAAATATCAGAGCAGAAATATATAATTCAAAAAAAACAAAAAAACAGTAGAACAGATCAATGAAACAAAGAGTTGGTTTTTTGAAAAAATAAACAAAATTGATAAACCTCTAGCCAGGCCTCTAAAAAAGAAAAGAGAGAGGACCCAAACAGATAAAATCATGAATGAAAATGGATGTATTACAACCAATCCCTCAGAAATACAAGCAATTATCAGAGAACACAATGAAAAATTACATGCCAACAAACTGGACAACCTGGAAGAAATGGACAAATTCCTAGACATTCATACACTACCAAAACTCAAATGGGAAGAAATAAAAATTTGAACAGACCCATAACTAGTGAAGAAAATGAGTCAGTTATCAAGAATCTCCCAACAAATAAGAGTCCTGGAACAGATGACTTCCCTGGGGAATCCTACCAGACATTTAAAGCAGAGATAATACCTATCCTTCTAAAGCTGTTCCAAAAAATAAAAATGGAAGGAAAACATCCAGACTCATTCTACGAAGCCCCCATTACTTTGATTCCCAAACCAGAGACCCCATGAAAAAAGGAGAATTACAGGCCAACATCCCTGATGAACATGGATGTAAAAATTCTCAACAAGATGCTAGCAAATCGAATTCAACAACATATAAAAAGAATTATTCACCATGATCAAGTGGGATTCATTCCTGGGCTACAGGGCTGATATAATATTCACATCAATCAATGAAATACATCACATTAATAAAAGAAAGGATAAGAACCATAGGATCCTATCAATAGATGCAGAAAAAGCATTTGACAAAATACAGCATCCTTTCTTAACAAAAGCCCTCAAGAAAGTTGGGATAGAAGGAACATACTTAAACATCATAAAAGCCATATATGAAAAGCCCAAGCTAGTATCTTCAGTGGGGAAAAACTGAGAACTTTCCCTGAGATTAGGAACACGACAGGGATGTCTACTCTCACCACTGTAGTTTAACATAGTGTTGGAAGTCCTAGCATCAGCAATCAGACAACAAGATGAAATAAAAGGCATAAAAATTGGCAAAGAAGTTAAACTTTCTTTCACCTTTCGCAGATGACATGGTATTCTACATGGAAAACCTAAAAGACTCTATCCAAAGACTGATAGAAATAATATGTGAATTCAGCAAAGTTACAGGGTACAAAATCAATGTACAGAAATCAGTTGTATTTTTATACATCAATAAGCAACAGAAAGAGGAATAAAGAAACTGATCCCATTTACAATTGCACCAAGAACCATAAATGCCTAGGAATAAACCTAACCAAAGATGTAAAAGATCTGTATGCTGAAAACTACAAAAAGCTTATGAAGGAAACTGAAGAAGACACAAAGAAATGGAAAAAACATTCCATGCTCATGGATTGGAAGAATAAATATTGTTAAAATGTCAATACTACCCAAAGCAATCTACACACTCAGTGCAATCCCAATCAAAATTGCGCTGGCACTCTCCTCAAAGCTAGAACAAACAATCCTAAAATTTGTAGGGAACCACAAAAGACCCAGAATAACCAAAGTAATATTGAAGAAGAAAACCAAAGCAGGAAGCATCAGAATCCCAGACTTGTGCCTCTATTACAAAGCTGTAATCATCAAGACAATATGGTATTGACACAAAAACAGACACATAGACCAATGGAATAGAGATAAATGTATGGCCAACTAATCTTTCACAAAGCAGGGATAAGTATCCAGTAGAAAAAAGACAGTCTCTTTAGCAAATGGTGCTGGGAGAACTGGACACCAGCATGTAGAAGAATGAGACTAGACCATTTGCTTACACCATACACAAAAGTAAACTCAAAATGGATGAAAGACCTAAATGTGAGACAGGAAACCATCAAAACCCTAGAGGAGAAGGCAGGCAACAACCTCTTTGACCTCAGCCGCAGCAATTTCTTACTTGACACATCTCCAAAGGCAAGGGAATTAAAACCAAAAATGAACTATTGGGACCTCATGAAGATAAAAAGCTTCTGCCCTGCAAAGGAAACAATCAACAAAACTAAAAGATAATCAATGCAATGGGAAAATATATTTGCAAATGACATATCGGGAAAAGGGCTAGTATTCAAAATCTATAAAGAACTCACCAAACTCCACACCTTAAAAACAAACAATCCAGTGAAGAAATGGGCAGAAAACATGAATAGACACTTTTCCAAAGAAGAAATCCAGATGACTAACAGACACATGAAAGGATGCTCAACATCACTGATCGTCAGGGAAATACAAATTAAAGCCACACTGATATAGTGCCTCACACCAGTCAGAGTGGCTAAAATGAACAAATCAGGAAACTATAGATGCTGGCGAGGATGTGGAGAAATGGGAACCCTCTTGCACTATTGGTGGGAATGCAAACTGGTACAGCCACTCTGGAAAACAGTGTCGAGGTCCCTCAAAAAATTAAAAATAAAACTGCCCTATGACCCAGCAATAGCACTGCTAGGAACTTACCCAAGGGATACAGGAGTGCTGATGCACAGGGGCACATGTATCCCAATGTTTACAGTGGCACTTTCAACAATAGCCAAATTATGCAAAGAGCCTAAATGTCCATCAACTGATGAATGGATAACGAAGATGTGGTTTATATATACAATGGAATACTACTTGGCAATGAGTAAGAATAAAATCATGCCATTTGCAGCAACATGGATGGAACTGGAGGGTATAATGCTAAGTGAAATAAGTCAGTCAGAGAAAGACAGATGTCATATGTCTTCACTTATATGTGGGTCTTGAGAAACTTAACAGAAGACCATGGGGGAAGGAAACAGGGAAAAAAAATAGTTACAGAGAGGGAGGAAGGCAAATCATAAGACTCTCTTAAATACACAAAAAAACTGAGGGTTGATGCCGGTGGGGGAGAGGGGAAAGTGGGTGATGGACACTGAGGAGGGTACTTGTTGGGATGAACAGTGGGTGTTGTATGTAAGCCAATTTGACAATAATTTATATTAAAAAATAATAAAATAAATGTCTGGTAGAATTCACCAGTGACCTATGTGGTTCAGGGTTCTTGTCTGTTAGGAAGGTTTTGATTACTGATTCAATCTCCTTACCAGTATAGGCCATTCAGATATTCTATTTCTGTGGCTACACTTTTATGAATAAATTTTGTTCACTTAATGAGCATAAGGAGTTATGAATCGAGGGAGGACAAGATTTGATTCTATAAAATTTGCCCTCTATGATGTATTTTTCTAATAGAACTAGAGAAAGGGAAGGTAGGAAGATGATATTTTTAAATGTCTATGATGGGGACTATTAGATATTTTACATTATTCTATTTAAAGTATCATTTTATATTCTTATACATATTATATATATCCTATATTATGTCTTATATGTTCTTCTAAATCCATCATACTATCTTTGTGTCTTCAAAGTTTTGTAACTCTTTCAGCCTATTTTCAAACAGGGAAAACTATCTTCACTATACTTGGTAAATTTACATATTTAATGACATGGCATATTTCAAAGCCTCCAGCATGGTCCCTAACATACAGTACTACGGACCCAACCAATTCCAGTTCTTTCTCCTTGTTTTCTTTGTATCTTAAAAATAAAGAATAAAGTAAGGATTACAAATAGCTTTAAAAGAAAAAAGTAACAGCTATGTGGCACCTTTATCTTTTTTCCTTTTATTTCAATAGTCCATCTCCTTATCTACCTAATAGGTAGTTTCATTAAAGAAGTGGCATACATTCACTTAAATGTATGGATTTAAAATATTTAACTAATTTTTACCCTTCTATACATTTTTCCATAGATATTAGAGCATTTTTTAAGGTTTCATATATTTCTGAATAGCTAAATATATATTCAATACATATTTAATAACTAAATACCTAATATAGAAATTCCTTTGTGAGAGGAAACCTTACAAATAGACAGTTAAATATATTTCTATGAAGTTCATTTAGAAATGCTCAGTCATATAAATTCTGTTGAAATCCTTTCGTCATGACACTCATGGCTTAATTTGTTTCTAACTCACAATAAATTCAGAACGCTAAAGAATAAGTTAATTACACTATTAAGTCTTTTGATCCACCCTGCAATTAGGTTTTAAACTCAAAACTTAAAACAGAGGACAGCTTATTAGAGCACTCTCTTTAGGACAAAAGGGAACAAAACTGCATTTAAAGAACACATAGAATATAGCCATGTTATGAAACTGTCCTGGAGACTAAACGAAAATAAGCCATATAATTACAAGAAAGAATATGTTTACTATATATAAAATCATATTATTAACTTGGAAAATGGTAGAAATGGAAGTTACCTAGAGGTTCAAATTAGATTTTTAGATGGATTTAATATTTTAAAATGCTAATGACGAGAATAAAAATGTCATACGGGACATTTGAAATGTTATTCCAGACAGTGAATAGAATTTACTGTCACAACATATCCTGAAATTAAGTAGGGCAATGCCTTTGCCATTCCTCTTAACTCTTTTATTTTTTTCCTGTGTTCTTAACAGACTTCTGTATACTTGTTCTCAAAATAGGGGCTATTCAGATGCTTCCTGGTTATCAATACAAATGAAACCCATCTATAAGATTAATTTCCAGATTATGCAAACATTCCAATTCTTCTCAGTATCATCAAACTCCATCATTAAAATATTTAGTCCTCACAAGTGAAATGCGTAACTTGTGATAAAAAGTACTTTTAGAATAAAGGACATAATGAATTTAAAGTCCTGAATAGCAGAATATTGCTCCTATTGTATATCTGCCAAATGCTTGTTATAACTTATCTATATATGTTATAAGTGGTTATGGATATCTACTGTAAAATAATTTTTAAATTTTATTTATATGTGACATTTTAACTCTGCATGGCTAGGACTGTTAAATTGCAATGCTATAAACATTCTGATAGTTAAATAGCAAAGTTATGAACATTTTTGATAGCTGATACCAGCCACTCCAAACACAATGCCCTCACTAATATTTTAAAATTCCGGGGATCATATATATTTCTTCCATTAACCTAGGGCCTAATTCCCATCTTTGGTTCGACTTTATCACTTCATATTTTGTACCCGCTTTAGACTTTTCCTTATTATCACACTACACATTTTAGACTTGCATGAAATATTTCACACTTTGTTCATTAGAAATATAGTTAGGTTCAAACAGTCATTTGATTCACATATTATATTCATATACACTACTTTAAGTAGAATAACAAAGGCTAAAATAATGCCTTTATCTCCATCTTTCCCTTAAAAAGCTCCCACAATATTGTAAACCTATAAGAAGAAAAAATATTTACCCTAAATACATTTATCCTAAAATAAATAGTATGAGGAATCAAATTCCTCTACCTTAAAATTTAACAATCTAGTCAATAAAGCCTTGACTATGTTTTTTTAGTGTAATAAATATTTCTAATATTTTAGTAAATAATTATTGAATGTTAAAAATTTTATAGTAAACAATGTCTTTTTCTTTGGGCTGTTACAATCATATCCCACTTAGCTTTTTTGATTTTTGTTTCCAGGAACTTACAGAATACTAATGAGATTGGTTCACCTTGGTGCATTTTAGACAATTCTCATAGTATATCCAAACCTGATTCTCACAAATGCACCATGATTTATATGCATAATTGTCTATATACATGCTATTGCCCTCACTAGAATATATGCGTGTCTTTTCCTGGTTTCTATTTCCACTTCAGATATTACCTGAAATGTCTCTTCCACAATTTTTTCCCTATTAAAACTGTTTTTTGCTCTCATTAGATGGTGATCACAGTAGCAGGCATTTTATCTTGTATTTCTTTACACCAATACTTAGCTTAATACCACACAGTAGATACTCAATAAAGTTAAAGGACAATTTTTTGAATTTCATGCATTTCCCTATTATCTTCAATTACATATCAATTAATATACTGAGCTCAATGCTGAAACTGATTAAAAATATGTCTTAGATATAGTTCTTGCTAGTTATAAATTACAAAGGGACATAAGGAAGCAAAAAATCAGGTGGAAGATTTGGCTGAAAGAAAGATGATGAATGGCTTTTCTTAGTTTTTGACATAATAAACATTATGTGCTTATTCAGAGATGGAAAACTTGCTTTGAGTTTTCTGCAAAGTTACATTCCAAGGCAGCACCATATTCCATGACTTCTTTTTTCTCTTTTTTCAAAACCCAACCTCATTAATATAATTCAGTATCTGAGCTATAAATATTTTAAATTGAGCATTTGGGGGCTTTCAAGAAATAAGTATATGCATTTAGAGTTTGTCCTTACACTTTGCTTGTATTTGGTTTAGCCTCGATCACAGCCACATCCTCAGAATAATCCTTCTTGACATTCTGAAAATCCTATGTAGGTAAGTAAACTATATATTCAGACACTTCTATTTTATAATATCTATAAAAACATATGTATTTAATAAATGTCAAATTAATAAGATTAAATCCTATTCCCCACAGTCTTATGTGAACAAATAAGGCATTAATTTCCCTAGGAGAAAGCTCAACTCCCAGGACATATTTCAAAGCCACTTTCAGTTATCATAAGTTGTGGGATTCCTTCAGTCACAAGTGAATAATAATGCCCTTCCATTGTCGATGCCACATTTAGATGTTTTTAATTTCATCACATCACCTTTCACAAATGTTTATGAAATATTTAATCAAGAAAATGTGTAAAATTTAAAAACTCCGGACTTCACTACAAACTTTGTTTAATCTACAAAGGGTAAGTTTTTCATACATATTTAAGTTTTCTTGTGAGGTTCAAATATTTTGATAGTTATTTACCAAGCAAATATCTACTGATCATTAATTACCATCTGTAATTTAACAATGTTTCCTATTCTCAGTAATATTACTTGTAATATTTAGAATTATTGTATCCGTGAAATCCTAATGCAACCCTATTATGCCAGGCTTATATAACATACGATATTCAGTTCCCCTACTGAATGAATTTATAGATTTACCTTAAAATAACAATTTCCTTGTCATAAGACCTAACGAGCTTCAGCTTACATTGAGTGACATCTACACATGTAGTTGGGACTGGAATCACTATCCTGCTATGGTAGAGTATGAAGACAAACGTGTACCTCTTTGCTCAATTTTACCTCTATAAAAATCCTTAAAAAGAAAAATATATATAATTCAAACAGTCATTCTTTTCTATCTTTTTTTTTAAGTTTATTTGTTTTATATTTGAGAGAAAGAGACAGCATGAGTGGAGCAGGAGCAGAGAGAGAGGGAGACAGAGGATCTGAAGTGGGCTCTGTACTGATAGCAGAGAGCCCACTGTGGGGCTTGAGCTCACCAACTGTGAGATCGTGACCTGAGCTGAAGTCAGATGCTTAACCGACTGAGCCACCCAGGTGTTCCTATTCTTCTGTATATAGATCCTTCTGTATATAGATTCTTCTGTATATAGCTATCTGTATATATAGCTTTTAGAGCTCTTGGATCCATAGGTTCTTAAAACATCGTGTGCATTAAGATCACTATCAGCTCTACATCCAGAAATTCCAAAGCAGTAGGCCAATGGTGAGACCCAGAACAACACTGTCAACAAGTTCACTGGATGATTCTGGTACTTGGATCACATGCTGAGAAACACCATTCTAGGACATGAAATTCTAGGTTCACAATTGATGGAAAATCAGGAGAAATCTGAGGATGATATGTTGACTATTCCCCACCCCCCCCCAATATCTTTCAGTCTTTTATAACATTTTGTATGAAGGCAATTAAGGTTAAATTGATTGGGGTCCTTAAATTGAACTAAATAAAAATGCAGATATTCCAAATAGGAGTTATATGAAGGGATGACTAGCAAAAAGTAAGTAGGTTAGGCATTTTAATAATGAAGATGCTTTTAAGTGATGAAGAAAAAGGGAGACGAAGAAGAGAATCATTAGATGTGAACATAGCCATAGAAATCACCACAACGGAAAATGACATCAAATAGATCTCAGAATTAAACAACAAAAGGAGGGGCAATGGAAAGTCAGCATAAAAAAAAAAATTAAATTAGTAAATTGGATATATGACCATTATAAATGCAAACACTGTTCAAATTATGATTAAAAATTCATCTTGGGGTGAAAAAATATCTTACAGAAAATTTTTTAGTCCTATATCCTAGGCTTGAGTAAGCTTATAAGATTACATGCATTGTGATTAACTGCACTGCTTTCACACTTAAACTGAGCATATACATTCATGAAAAATACTAGACACTATTAAAATGTCTTGTGACACGATATTCTCAATGGGTATAATTTAGAAGATTAGAACAAAGCAATATACATACCAGCAAGACTTGTGGCAGAAAGGGAAAAGGGATCATAAGTATCCTGACCTGTCATTTGTGTTCTTACAGAGTTTTGACAACATGGACACAGATCATAATGATAATTACTTCAGTGAATGTTTGTTCTTCTTGGTATTCTGATGCCATGTTGTTTCTGCTGATGTTCTCACTTCCTACTGTAAATTATAATATCCTAATAGGAAAAGATCTTGGTTATTTCAATTTTGAGATTTTCTTGCTGTATGATACCATTTTGAGTAATTTCACATACTTTTTAAATCTATCCCTAAGGTGAGGCTGATGGACCTCTATTCAGATATGTGTTTATAAAGTAATTTCAGAAGTGGATTCCATCGACAAGTAGGTGGTCTTCAAATTTGGTATCACCAACCGATGTATGTGTTCTGTCTTTAACAAGGTATGATGTGATTTTGGATATTAGCACCTGGATTTTTTTTTTTTTCCTTAGCAAAAGTTTCTCACGTTTCTTTCGACTATTCTCATCTCTCAGTGTGAACAGGAACTCATACTTGATAGCTAATAATTGAAAATGGCCAGTAAAAAGCCAGTATCATTTTTAATTTATGTAATTTTCCAGTTCCTTTCTCTGCCTGTTCTCCACATGTTGCCACTTTCTGGTTACCAAATAATACAAAATAAGTTCTATGTAGGAAAACATAAAAAGTTGTAAGTTTTCAATATTATCTTGTTCTTTAGTTCAAATTATTCCAAAACTCTTGCTTAAACTGGACATTTGTCATATTTATTGTCTAATCATGCTCAAACTTTCAATACTTTAAGCAACTATTTATGCATACTGGATGCTATAGGCATAGTTTCTGGGGGGCTTTCAATATGTAGGAACACACAAAACCAGCAACAACACTGATGTATAGAGCTTATATTCTAATTAGGGAAGACAAACATATGTCAGGTAGAGATACGTAATGAACACAAAAATAACACATGGTGGAAAATACTAGAATGATGTGGCATTGTGTTGTTATATGGAATAGCCAGGAAAATCTCAGATGATTTCCGAGCAGATGAAATTCCTACTCTACTCAGTGTGGGTCGCTGTTCTTATTGTATCTTGAGTAATACGGTTTTCTAGGATAGTCCTTTCACATTGTTTATCAGTGTCAATTTTGGTTAAAGAAAAAATAAAAACAAAAATGGAGCTTAAAAAAAAATCTCTCCTTTCACATGCATGACTTAGGAAACCTTGTCATCTAACCCCAAGAATCTCAGGTATTATAAAACTGGGACTCACCTCCCTTAAATGGCTACAGCTCAGGTCCAATTATTCTTACATGTACAATTTAACCAGAAGTTGGAAGTTTCAGTGAGTATGCACTACTTTCCGAGCTACTGGCTTTATTAAGGGAAACTGCATACAGCTCTGTCATACAGGGGTTTAAAATTGCAACTCTGGATCCCTCAAGTACATCAATATCCCAGGCTCTCAAATCTGCACTGGTCCCAGCACCTCTATGAGTCATGTATAGCTTCAACTTCCACTTACTGCCACTGCTAGGAAGTCCCCTTTAGTAACTGAAGATTTCTTTCTCTTTTTCTCTTCTCAGCTATGCCTTTTCATTGACAATCATGTATTTTTAAGCCTTTTATTGCTATGTGTTTCAAACTTAAGGTAAGAAGTTTGGTAGAGGTAGGAATGTTTCCCGAATTTACTCAGTCCCAAACTCAAAGTCCCCTCAACTAGAAGTTGAGGAGTTTGCAGTGTTTTGTATGTGCTAAATTTCTATCTTAAAACCATTCATAAGAAACAAGTATATACAATATACTTGGTGTATTTTAATGATTAATTCCAGCCAGTTAATTTATGGTGACAAGTAATACCTTACTAGTTGGAAATTACCTTACTCCTCATCAAGTAAGACAACAGCAGAGAATTTTTGCAGAGAATGAAAAAAGTAAGCTTGAAGGATCAAAGTTCAGAAAGGTCAGTGTTCATAATTTAGCTTTCCCCTTCCCTGTTAACTCTAGGAATCTTGATTGGAGTGATAGAAAACATTATCTTATTGTCCATCAAGGACACATTGGACCATCAAAAATGCACTTTGTATGGCTGAGGAAAACAAAGTCACAGTATTTGGCTTCAGACAAAGACCTCAAGAGATTTGTTATGCTTCAAGTTATAGAACCCTGAACTACAAATATCCATACGTGATGATTATAGAATCCTCCCCCACTAAAGGTGTAATGGAGCCTGTGGAAATGCTTCTTCAAGAGGCATACACTGACTTATACATACACTGACTTATAAAATCTTTCTTTCATAGGTTAGGTGGCAAAAAAATTTCTCCTCTGAATGGGATAAACAGATTTTCACTTTTAAGGATAAAGGAAGACTCTAGATGCTACATCTAAAATTCCATATCCAATGATTTTAAAATGTAAGAACCAAGAATGTGGACTAAGTTCAAATGTAGAGTTATTATTAAATCTGTAAGAATTTCACCCCATGTTTTTTACATTTTCCAAATAAAGTAGAAATCTCCTCAAAAGTCCTATCAATTCTATTGACATTTTATTAAAATATGTTAAAAATAAATTCTATGGAGGGGCATCTGGGTGGTTCAGTCAGTTAAGCATCTGATGCTTGATGTCAGCCCAGGTCATAATGTCCGCTTAGGTCATGATCTCACGGTTGGTGAATTTGAGCTCCGTGTCTAACTCTGTGCAGACAGCACAGAGCCTGCTTGGGATTCTCTCTCTTCTCTTCTCCCTCCCTCTCTCTCAAAATAAATAAATAAACCTTAAAAAATAATTTAAAAAATAAACTATATTAGGTCTTGAAATAGATCTTATTGTGCTTTTAACCACATATCATAGTGTGTAAACATTCATGTCTTGTATTTTTATGAGTTATTTTTGTGTGTGATTGTCTTATTTTTATACCTACAAGAAAAACTTCAATAGAGTAGCTTTTTTTTTCTCTTTCCTCCCCTTGGAATCATTGTCTGGCTTACAAAGGAAATCTCTCTTTAAGAAGTTTAGTGCAACTATGAATAATATAAAGGGGGAAGCCATCAGAAAAATTCTTACCACATAAGTAAGTGAAGTACAAATGGTTGAGATTATGTTACAATCTCACCTTCACTCACAGAGTTAGAATCTCCAGTTAATGATTCCTGTAAACTTAAGTGTCAGGTCAGACAGAACCTCAAAACCCTCTTGGCTAATTCATACTCTGCCAACCTACCTCCTAGTTACAGAAGCTCAGTTTCCTAAATGTCTTGTATATGGATAGGAATTTAAAACAGCAAGTCCCAGAACTGTCCTAAATGTTAAATAACACCATAATAGAAAAGAAAAAAAGGAAGATAAAAAGTATGTACTGAAAGAATTAAAATTTATTCTGTACTATTTTGAGAAAAAAAAATTAAACCTACCAGAAACTGTACTCCTAAAAGTAGAAACCAAGGTATTTGATTTACCTGGAGTAACCAGATAAGCTAAAACAGAGTATAAACAAGTTAATTCATTGGACTTTGATTTGCCTGCTGGAGGAAGGGATGGACGTTAAATGGATCCCTTTGAAGTGGAATCAGAAAATTATCAAAGCCCATCAGAAAATTCTCTATACATCAGAGGTTCTTAACCAGATAGAATGATTCACTCCATGGATGAAAAATCAGTAACCTTGGCATCCAGTCCAGGCCATGGATGATCTTCAGACATTTTATGGACTCGGATGATGGCTGTTACTGAACTTCTAACTAGGACAGACTTGACTACTCTGATCTACAACGTATGTTTTTAGCAATGAAAATAAGCAACAAAAAACAAACAAGTGAAACTCATGGTCCAGACAGGACATTGGTCTTTAAGAGACCAACCTAGAGGCAAGTTATTATACTGAGCTCCTTTCATGGTATAAGTTGAAGTTAGCTGTGTTCTCTGGAATAAACCTTATTTTGGACATGGGTGTACCTCTTCTTCCACATAACTGTGCTGACACTTTTAAAAATATAATTTTTAAAGCATCATATATTGTCGTGTTCTTTTACATAATATTGACTCATACATAGAGCTCATTCAACAGCAAAACTAGAGGAATCCTTTGGGATTATCTATTTTATCATCCAGAAACAGTTTTATTGAATGGTGCAATGACCTACTGACTTGTAGAATGTGATTAGAACCATATGCCAATTAATGGTGCAGTTTCTCCTATAAATAAAATGCATGGGTCCCAGAACCAATAGATGAAGTTGGTGGTTTCTTCTTATTTATAACCAAATATGCACCTTTATAATATACTAAACTCCTTTTTCCCCAAGACTTCAGGTTCTGTAGAATTTAAGGTTTTATTACCAGAGGCATAAATGCTTTCTATTACAGGACTGAAGAGTTCCAATGATTTGGAATCTAAGAGCTGGTCATTAAGGGCTATTCATGCCACTTAACAAATAAGGGGAAACAGGGTACTTCAGTGCTGGATGGAGTATTCCACAGTAATAGAGTAATAAGGAACAATAAGATAACCACTATAAAACAGGAGCCTAGAAAAGTATAGTGGGAACTCAGGTGATTGGACACATATTTTTCTGTACTATGTCCAAAATTATGGTTTGATTACTACAAATGAAGACTGGAGGGATTGTCAAGACTTCAAATCACTCAAAAAAGAAAACGTTGATCACCCATTAGTGAAAGAGCAAAACTACTACTACAGACCTGGTTTGTAACGCTGGCTGTTCTCTCTGTCATAATACAGAAGGTGAGGAAACCAAGAAACAACATTTGAGATGGCTACCTTTAGAGAACATAGGTGCCTTTACTTCAATTTAGAGAAACAGAAACTTCTACCACCTGTGCAACTCTTGGTCCTACAGCCATGTCTACTGCTTAACCTGCATGGACAATCAATCAAGGAACACGCAAAACACACAACCCTCACCCTTGTAGGTTGGCACCGGAAATCCAGCATCTCTAGGACTGGGGTGAGCCCTACAGATAGAAGCAGCAGAGAATCATTCTCCACCACACTTGCACCTTCCAAACTTCACACAAATCTGGCAAGTCACACAAATGTAGCCATCAGTGAAAACTAGGTCATATCCAAAAACCTCGATACAAGACCATCGAGGAAATAAAGTTTGCTGGTTGGTTGTACCAGCTTCTAGAGTATGGTTCAATTCAGTAGAACCAATGCTTTATTTCCATGCCCTGATATCTTTTTCACCCAGAATCTGGGAGAATAAAAATTACTCGACCAGGAGTCGTTCATTCAATCATCTAATAACAGACAGAATAAGAAGAAGGAAATTGGTACCTTCTTGTTTGTATGAAAAAAGGCTTAAATACCTGTAGTTTTGGTTGATAGGAAAAGTTAAATCTAACATATTAAATATTTTTCTCTGTGGAAAACTGTTATCCAGAAAAAGGTAAACACACACACACACACACACACACACACACAAAATATATCTTTTGACACAGTAAGATTTTCTACTGAGGTTTTGACTCCTTAGCAGCAATATATATGCTGAGTCAAAACTATAGGAACAGAAAAGTACTGATTCCCAAGTGATAATATAAGCATTCCCTACCATGTATAACATGTCCTAAGCATGTTACTCATCCCAATGTGGATTTAACACTTCTAAATAAATATCCAATCCATCAAGAAAGATTAACATACTGTGACTACTAGTGACCAGCAAGTTTTGAGTATTAAAGTAGTCATTCCCCAAGCTCTCTACACACACTCAGATGATCCTGTCACTCCCTAGACCTACTGAATTAAGTTGCAGGTTACTAGTGTCCTGACATTTATATTTTTAAGAGTAACATGAGATTCTGATGGACAATTGGTAGTACATGACATGGCCAAGTGAAGAATCAGATTTCACACTAGTCCTGGATGCGCACCAAGAAAACCATGTCTATACCCAGGAAAGTTATTAAAACTATGTAGGCTTTACTTCTGCATTGGTGAAGTTAGATAGTGTGAGTGGATATTCACCAAAGATACATTTCACCTTTTTCATAATAAATAATTGAACTATAATAAGCCTGTTATGGCACCAGTATGTAAAAAAAAATGATTTTCTAAAGTTGCCATAAAGGTAACGTTATCCACATTTACTCTGGAAGCAAGATTTTGGTTTTTGATGCATCTAAACATTTCCTTAACAATTTACAGAAGCAAATTTCTATGGGTGTTCATAAATAAATGCACTACAAATACTTGATTCTACAGTGTACCGTTTACATAGCACCATTGGGTCCAGGGGAGAAACTATAGCGTTGGGTGCAAATATATTAGTGTGGACACATTTCAGCATTTTAGTCATTTAGAGGTTACAGATAATATCATAGAGCTGGAATGTATCTAAATCTTACTTTTATATCATTTCTTTGCTCTAACAAAGCATAAGTGCCAAAATCATAATTTGCAAAACATAGCAGGCCATCGTGAAAAATGGGCAGCTGCATTGTCTTCCTTCTCTCACTGACAAATTTTGAAATACTGATGGAAAATTCCAATTACAGTCTGCCAAACATAATAATAATAATAGTAATTTCACAAAAGTCTTTGTCTCTGTTCCTTACAAGAGAAAATCATTTTTGTTATGAAACTCTTAATTACTGATAAATTCCTTAGTTGAACATAAAGGTAACTTTGTGGTTTTACTTTTATGTGGAAACTAAAATGGAGGTGCTTTTATAGTGTTCTGGATGTAGGAAGTGTGAATCTTATGTTAAAATAAAATATTAACTATATATTATTTATTTAAAAAGAGAATACACTCTCATCTGGTTTTATTTGAATAATCCATTTTGGTATGCCTGTGATGTTTACCTAGATAGAATGTCAACTTATTTGCAGAAAATTAAAATCTATGTGGAAAATATAACATCTGTTAATTATTTTTCTGTTGAAGATAAATAATAAGTGGGTAGATTTCTAATAATTAAATTAAAAAGCTCCCTAGAACGTTGGATAATTGTTTATCTATGCCCATGTTTCACAACTAAAAATGTAAATTATTCACAGTGGCTGTAAGTAAAATGTGAGTCTTCAAATATTCATATGGAATTGAGGGAATTGAAGGATGCAAACAGAGTTTGTAAAACCTACTTATCTTACAGGTAAGTAACTTCTTCAAAGAGAAACATTTAGAACATATTAAAGCTGAATTTGGAGTCTCACTTCCAGGTTTACTTCAATTCAGTGTCAGTTCCTGGATGAATTCCATTATTCTCAGTATATTATTAAAGAATAAAGAGAGGAAAACAGATGTTGGGAAACAAAGAGCAATAAATGCAACCCAAGAAAAGAATTCAGATAAAAATATACATCAAAGGCTGCATTTGCTTTCACCACATGGAAATTAAATAAAATGGCCAGACTTTCTCCTGAAGGAGAGATATACAAAGTTCAAGGTTACTGTTTCATGTCAATAACATTGTCACCACCAACAAATTGCTCTGTTCTTCTCAATTTTTTTCAGACTTAAAATTTTAGTTTGAACTCTTCAATTGTGTCTTCAATTCACTTCAGTCCGGCTTTAGCTCCCATTTCACAGAAATTTCTTTCATTACGGTTACAGTCACGATTACAACTTTAAAGTGAATGACCAATTTCTTACCTTATATGACATCTTAACTTTGGATATATGTTGCTGTTACTTTCTACTTGAAATATTATCCCCCCAGCTTCTATTTATGACTTTTTGCTAAAATCTCTGTACTCTCTTTAGTCGTCTTTTCTGACTGCTCTCCCTCCTCCAGACCTTTAAATAATGGAGTGCATCAAAGTCTGGCCCTAATCTATTTTTCCCTATGCTTTCCCTACACTCTCCCCTTAGGAGAGCTCATACATTTCATGGCCTCAGTATCATTCTGTACACAAACACACAAATGTCTATCCTAATCCTAACCTAGTCTTCTGTATATGAGAAACCTAGTATCCACCTTCATTTGTTGTATACAAGATGTCCACAACCTTTTAAAACTAACATGCCCAAAATCAAACTCATGATCTTCTTCCCTGAAAATGAATTACAACATGATGTTCAAGTTGGCATTTCTTTTTTCTTTTTTTTTTTTCCATGTTTATTTATTATTGAGAGACACAGATAGAGACAGAGCATGAGCATGGGAGCATTGGGAGCAGGCTCCAGGCTCCGAGCTGTTAGCACAGAGCCCAATGCAGGGATCGAACTCACAAGCCACCAGATCATGACCTGAGCCGAAGTTAGACACTTAATCGACTGAGCCACCCAGGTGCCCCTAAGTTGGCATTTCTTTACCATTAACTGTACCCAACACAAAAAGAATTCCTTCTATTCCACAGACAGTATATTTCAGACAGTATTCTTCTCTATCAAATTCCTTTTTACAAACCTCCATGACAGGCCATTGACAATGTTATACTGACTTCTCCAATAGCCTCTTCTGTAAAAAAAAAAAAAAAAAAATCATTCTCTGAGTTTTAAGTATAATATTTTAAGTCCTATATTCTTACAGTTATGCCATTTACTCACCATTTAACAAATTTTGGACTTATAGCAATGAAATACAGAAGACTTGGCCCCTGGTCTCAAGGAACTTACTAATAAGAGGAAGACAAGAAATAAATATGTATACAAATAAAATGATTTCAGAGAGCAATTAAATATTATCTAGATAGTTAAATGGGAAAATGTGTACAGGTTGTCTTAGATTTGGATGGTACTTTTTAAATTTTATACACACACACATTTTTATTTTAGAGAGAGAGAAGGCACAAGATGGGGGGGGGGAGGCGGGGAGAGACAATCTTTGCTCAGCACGAAGCTCAACATGGGGCTCAATCCCATGACTGCGGGATCATGACCTGAGCTGAAATCAGGAGTCAGACACTCAACTGACTGAGCCACTCAAGTGCCCCTGTTTGGTAATTTAGCTTGAATGTGAGGACAGCTCTTTAGGAAGGAAACATTTTTAGAAAAACCAAAAGAATGGAAAGATCCACGAGGACAAACATCAGAGAGAAGAACAATTGAGGTGAGGGTGTAGAAGTTTAGATGGCCTAATGGGGTGGGAGAGAGCCAAGGCAGTGTGCATGTTTGAGGGGGAAAAAGGACAAGAGTGAACAGGAAATGGACAGTGGAGAGTTCACAGAGTATGTGTGTAGGGGGAGGCAAATAAAAAAAGATGAAGTTGGGGTGGGGGATGAGAGAAGCAAAAGCCCAATTACGTAAAGTTCTCGCCCATGGAAAATTTGATTTTATTCTAAGTGTAATGGGAAGCCACTGGGAGTGAGGGGTTTAAGGTCAACGGTACTACTTGGCTTATATATCTAAATGCTAATCCTCATTAGTCAGGGAGAAAGTGTTCGTCCTTCTCTGGTGGAAAAACTTAGGAGATATAAAACTCAAAAGCAGTTGGAGGCTCTGTCCCCACCTTGTGGAGAAACCCAACCACAGTAAAAATCAAACCAAAAATCAAAGAGGAGCAAAAATAAAGAGAAGACAGTAAAGGCTCCATGTTAGTTGTCTCTTGATTCATAACAAATCACCTCAAATCTTAGAAGCTTATAACAACATATATTATCTTATGGTTTCCATGGGTGAGAAATCTGGCACAACTTATTCTGTACCTCTACTTCAGGGTCTCTCACAGGCTACCAATGAGATGACAACTAGGCTTCAGATATCTCAAATATCACTGGGTAAAGATTTGTTTCCAAGATCATGTGATTGATGGCAAGATTCCATTACCAAAAGATTGTCAAAACAACAGCCTCAGTTACTGACTACTGGCCGCAGGTTGCCCTTATTCCTTGCCATGTGGGCATCTCCAGCAATGCAGCTTGCTTTGTAAAAACATACATGCTGAAAAGGCGAGAGAGAGAGAGAGAGAGAGAGAGAGAGAGAGAGAGAGAGAGATAGAAAGACAAAAGTCATAGTCTTTTAAGAGTTAATCATGGGACACCTGGGTGGTTCAGTCAGTTAAGCATCCAACTTTGGCTCAGGTCATGATCTCATCACTCTGGGCTTGAGTCTCATGTCAGGCTCTATGCTGACAGCACAGAATCTGGAGCCTGCTTCACATTCTGTCTCCATCTCTCTCTGCCCCTCCCCCACTTGTGCTCATTCTCTCTCTCTCAATATATAAATAAACATTAAAAGAATTTTGAAAAAAAATAAAAATAAGATAAAAGCTAATTATGGAAGTGGCCATGGTACTAGAGGCCAGGATTATCAGTCTGGTACTGGGGAAATGTAGTGTCATAAAATTATGACATCATTTTTGCCATATTCTATTTGCTAAAAATCAAACCTTTAGATGCAGCCATTTTCAAAAGGAGATGACAGAGGGAAGAAATACCAACAGGTAGAGATTACTGGAAGCAATAGTAAATGACTCCCTACCACAATCTATCCTCTGGCTTCCACTAATTAATTTCCATCCCAGATGCAGAATATATCCTCTTAAAGTCCCCAGAAATCTCATGTCATTATAATATCAGCTCAAAGTCCTGACTCTTCCTCATTAAAATCAGTCGTAACTCCTTGTTCAGGACTTCTCAATATGTGACTTGTGACACATATTGACATCATGTGGAGCAAAAGAATCACTTAGCCAAGCTTCCCAAATCCTCAGCCATATATTTGCAGGATTTAATAAAATGGTTACAATTTTAAGAAGACAGATCTTGTGGCATTTTGTTATACAGTAAAAGAAAAATTTGCAAGGAGTCCCATTTCCCCAAACAACAGAAGTGCAGGACCGCAAAATTTACACTGCAAAAGGAGCGTGTCAAAAGTCTTGAAGCAAAGCATCCTTTTGTTTCATGATCAGATGCTCAGAGCACAATCCTCTGGGAAAGTAGACATTGAAGGCCAAAGAGCTACAGTACAGGACACAGGGTGGGTGTTAGCACTGACCTTGATGTTCACAGAGGGCTTTTCTATATGGGGCACACAGGCGCCATTCAGAAGCTATATAAATAAAGGGCTAACTCTGGTAACCACTAAAGGGTAGCAGGATATGCCATCCCAAAATATGTTGTGCTGGTATATTATGTTATGCTGCAGGCACTTGAAAAATAGCAAATTTAGGAAGAGGTTTTCTCTAAATTCCCCTTATCTGCCTAAAGATAGATACTCCAAAAGGAACTCAATTATCACTAATCCTCTCCCTTGGAGTTTGATCAGTCAGGGAAGGTGGACTCTTATCAAGAGAGCCTGCCACGCCCACACAAACCATCACAAACTGTCATACCACCCATCTATTCTTCTGAGAGCCCATTCATCTTTCCTAAAAGTCACTTTCCCTAAGATACTCATATCCTCTTCCCTTTCCCTATTCAGATGGTATTCAATCCTGAATTCTAAACCACCCTGGAGAGTTACTCCCTTTGGCCACGGTATCTCCATGTTGACATGAAGTGCACATGTTCAGAAACATTTGTTCACTTTTTCTTTTATTAATCTTTTATTATAGGGGTCTCAGCCAATAACTCAAAAGGGTAGAAAGAATATTACAGTTTCTCTATAGCACTCAAATGAAATGCATTATTTCTGCACACATTAAGATGTGGTGGGAGACTCATGGTTTCTTATTGCACATTCCTCCCCAACCTTCTCAGGTAGAGAAGGGAACAAATAAGTAACATCAAGCAGCTCTTGTTCAGAAAGTCAACGCCAGGGCCCTAAAGATTACTGAAACCCCTGTCTCATTTCATAGCTATTTCATTTCATAGTTTAGGAAAAACACTGACTGCATAGACATCTGAAGGTAAGTGAATGTGGCCCACATGGTTGTGTTTCAGAAAGTACAAGGCTAGGTTCCCAAGTCTGAAACCAACAAAAGGTTGACTTCTTATGAGACTTTACCAGAGCAAAAGCTGCCTGATATTTATTTATTTATTTATTTATTTATTTATTTATTTATTTATTTAATGTTTTTATTTTTGAGAGAGAGAGAGACAGGGTGTGAGCAGGGGGAGGAGCAGGGAGAGGGAGACACTGAATCTGAAGCAGGCTCCAGGCTCTGAGCAGTCAGCACAGAGCCTGACATGGGGCTTGAACTCACAAACCGTGAGATCATGACCTGAGCCAAAGTTGGAGGCTTAACCGACTGAGCCACCCAGGCACCCCAAAAGCTGCCTGGTATTTAAAGAAAGTTTAGACTAAATCTTGAGCAAAATGTTATTCAGTTAAGAAAAACAAAATGCCTCACTGAAGGTGAGAAGATAGGAGCAGTAGGATTAACAGCCAGGTACTGGGGAAATGTAGCAATGTTTCATGGCTGTGGTAGAAATTTTCATGGCAGTTTTTGGACTCACAGAAGAGTTTTCACCACAGACTTTCTCTTTCCCATACGACTCAGTCCTGGAACCCCTGTCACAATCTACACTGACTCCTACTGTCATCCAGTCTCATGACTTTAAGTATCATTTTGCTGATGAGACTCATATGTTTCTGTTCTCCACCTGTCACCCAGATACCAAATTCCTTACATCTACCTGCTCATATCTCAGATGTCTAATTGGCATCTGAAACTTGACATGTCTGAAGCTAAATATTTGAGTTTTTCTTTCTCCCAAATCTACTCCTCCCATGGTGTGCAATTCCTCCATTCACCTAGTTACTCAACGAGAAAAAGCTGGAGTCATTTTTGGTCCCCTCTTTTTCTCACATTGTACATTGATCCAGCAGACAGTCATGTTAAGTCGTGCCACTACACTTTTTAAAGCAGATATTTCAGTAGCCTCCTGACTAGTCAACCTGTTTTGAATCTTACACTTCTTTAGCCTGAAGCCATTTTGATCCTTTACACGGAAGTCTGATTATGTTGAATCTAGTAATTCCAAAAAGGATGTTTTGTATGCCTAAGTAACCATGCCAAGTCACCTGCACCTGCAGGTGTCATCTCTGGTATCCTTTCCTGTTGCAGCTGCATTGCTGGAATCCATTAGCAGCCAAACCACTCTAGTAAGTTTTATCTTCACCATAATGATAGTAAACATTGTTTAACTATCAGGTGCGTTGCCAAAGATGCTTTCTAGCCATTCCTTGAGTTATCGATAGTTGAAGGGTTAGAGTATCTCTGAAAATGCCCTCCTGAACCTGTGATAATATTTGTCTGTTACCTCCAGAAGATGTTTATGCCTACGCCCGTTATTTGTCTTAACCCCGAAAAGAAATGGGAAAACGCCCTTAAATATCAATGGAGGAAAACAATCATAAGGATGGTTCATATGTGGATGGGAGCAGTTACCTCAATATGTTCTGTTAGATTTATGATTTGCTCAGTTGGGCAATATGAACTTATGAATGAGACGTCATGTCCTTGGTCAGAGGTTTCCTTGAGTGCCCACATATTTCCCTTCATTCCAATTCTCATGCCCCCAGACCCACAGACATGTTGCACCTGGGCTTGAGAATTCCTGAAAAGTTTTACTGCTAATAACAGAAGGTGAGAATAAAGCAATAAATGCTCATGAGAATTTATGCTGTATATTATTAACAATATATTCAGACTGGGGATGTTTGCCTGCTTCAAAGAGAAATATGAAAAGTAATGTGATGAACTCAAGTCCTACTGTAGAGTTTATAAAGCTCCTATTGTTTGTAACTTATTGTTACTTTCTGTCTTTATGTTTCAAAGGTTTCAGATTGCTCCTTAGAGTTTGGAATTTATCTGTCCAGGACATTACAATGTCATAAAAAAGGGAAAAATATCCCCAAGTTCAAACTTCTATTTTCTATAATAAAGGCATAAAAATCCCAAAGAACTCATTCTTCATGGTAGAATTGTGTGCCCCACAAGCTGAGATGCCAGACAAAAAATTGCACACATCTACTCTCCCTCAGTTCCCAGCAGTTTGCATTTTCAAGCAACCACTACAAAGTCCTTTTTCTAGTTATCAAGATGAATTAAAAAAAAAAAAAAATTAATGCTCCGGGGCATTCCCATGTTAAAAAAGTAAGATCACCTGAATAACTAATACATTCCTTAATGTGACTGATATTCAACTTTATGATTCCAGTTTCCACAGAAAGAAAACAGATGAATTACACTTGACTACATACCAAAATATACCTGTAAAATAATCTTTCAAATGAAAACAGATATGTTTTCATATGCCAGGGGTACCCCAGTCATGGCAATGTCTATGTTTCTCAACACCAAAGTAACACTAACACAAAATGTATTACAAAACGTAGAGCCATTGGCTCTTCTCACACAAGAAAACTACCACTAGTAAGTTTCACCTGTAATTTTTTTTTATATAATTATGCTGGACACTAAATAAAAAAACAACTATAAAGTATCGGTTTTTATAGTTTGGGGATCTAAAATATTCGAAAGCCTTTGAATGCATATTTTCCATGTGGGAATTTGACTAATGCACAGGAAATTGAGAGTCATTATTACTGGTAAATTCCCTTTGTAGATGAATACCCATCTTTTCAAAGGACTTTCTATAATTATTTCAAAACAAAACAATAGAAACTATAACCAATTACACTGAATAAACAAGCGGTAATTAATTTTATAAACATCTAGGATGTTAAAATCCAGTGATCCTTATAGGCAAGGAAATGATTTGAATGCACATATATAAAATAAAAATATGTATAGTCATTTTAAGCTTCCCACCATAAAATTATGTCCTTTTTTTTTTCAATTAAAAAAGATAAAATAATCCATAGATACATGTTTAAACTTCCCTGTGTCAATGATTACCACAGTGTAATGGAAAGACTCCTAATTGAAAAAAAACTGGGATTTTTTAATTCTACTTTACAGCTCACTGCACAAAGAATGGTAGGCAATTCAGTTAGCTTCTTCTGGAAGCTAGTTGGAGTACCAAAAAAGTTTCTTTAAAAAATTGTCCCATGAGAAGGTAATTAAACTTGTTTTTATCTCAGTAGTTACAATAGGACTAATATGTACAAGCATATAATTTAATACCAAAGTTTCTACAAGTCAGAGGTACCTAAAGATGGCATGGGAAGCAGGCACATATATATTTAAGCTTAAGCTTATACTGACTTATTACATGGCAGGATATGGGAGAGGACACCCTAACACTGCAAAGACTACAGAGCTAGAATTTCTACGAACCCTGAAATTTTATGACTTTCTGGTGTCCATAATTCTAATCTCTCTCAAATACTTTAGTCTGGCACCTGCTTTTGCAAAAGCTCATTAAGTTAAACCATAATGAATCAAGTTCCTTTGAAAGATTCTCATGACTCATCATCTCTATTTAAATGTATATACTCTTCAAGTATCTTCCCTTCTAGCCAGGACAGCCTTCACCTTGGGCCTCAAAACAACATGGTTATAACTACCTCCATCTCCCCTGCCCCCACCAACTCAGAAAGCCTTCTTAGTTTTCTGTTTAGGCTAATGCCTGTATGCTTCAAGATCGGCCTTACTGTTTTAAATACTTTCTATTGACCCTATTGGTGACAGAGGGATTCTTGCCCTAAGGTTATGGGAATGGCTGAAATTACCTCAACAAGCTGGACTGTTTAGTCCAAAATAACAAGATTAAATTTAAAGGTAATATTACAAATAAAGTCTTACATTTAACTTAAATTGGCTGTGGAAGTTACAGAATGGGTACATCTGGAAATACAGTTAGCCACAAGGTTAATTTTGAAATGTCCATGTTATGATGATAATCTCTAGGGTCTAGACTGACAGGGCAGGTTGAATAGGCCCACCTGCACACTGTGGCTTTACACACATCTAGACCCTTCTCTGTTCTGACTGTGCAGGGGACAACATGCTAGAGGTACATGATGACCAGGGAAAAGATCCAATTTAAGGTGAGAGAAGATAGTAGAGAGGAAAGGCACAGTATAATTTTTGAGGAAAATGCTTGGCTGTAATTTGAAAATACCAGTTTAAGGTTTCTGTGCATTGATTTTGTACTTAATTCTAACCTGAAGAATGGAGACATCATTCTCAGTTCCAAGAGGCTGGAGTGGAATGCATATATACTTGCATATACATTAAAAGTGAGTCTGACAAAAATTACTACCAACCCAAAGTTGATCAATATTCACTTACCAACATTCCAAGCCCTCATCCCAGATCACCAGGCTAAAAAAAACAAAAGTATATCCCTGAAGCCAAAAACCACTGAGAGGTCAGCTACAAATACAACTTCCCCTATATATCTAACAAAAAGGTAATAGAAAGGAGCTGCAGGAAAGGAAAGATAAGCGACAAGATAATAATAGTGCATTTCAAAGCTGTGAACTTCAAAGGGAGAAAGTTTGGAGAAAGGAAAGCAAAGGGTTGATATGGTTGGGGGGGCAGTAGCAAAAGGAACTTATTAAAATGATTTTAAATTCACTGCTTCACTCCCCCCCCCCTTTTTTTTTCTTTTTAATTCCAAGTGATAATGCAACTCTGGTAAAGAAGATTTTCAAATTTGCATACTTACTTTAAGATATTCCAAAGTGTCAGGCAAATTGGATTTTTATTTATATTTAGCAAACTAATCATTTTCCCTGAGAAACAGAAAGCTCTGATGTTCAGAGACTTCTTTTTCAACCATTAAATAAGCTGATATTCTCTCAGAATCTCCTGAACTGTTGGAAAACTGAAAATTGACACAAAAATAATTTTGTTATGCCAAAGAGCCTGACAGGTGGGTAAAATGTTTGAGGGGAATTTCAGTGACTTTCAATTATCTATCCTTAGACACTTATCTGTTCCTCATGGTGCCCTACCTAATGAATAACTCTTCTGCAGATGGTGAGAAAACCAGGATTCTTAATTGCCACCAGGCTAAAATTAACAGTCATGAGCAATGCTAGGAGAAGGACCTGGTATAAAATAGTTCATCTATTAAGAAAAGGAAGCTCAATATAAACTTTGATGATGTGTACTATAAAATGGGTGGTAAGGATCATTTTAACATTAGGAAACTCAATCAAATTCTATTACTTCTGAAGGGGTTCAGAACAAGTCTCCCCAAAATATGCCACTCTGGCATGCTGGGCTATTTTGAGCTGAAGGCAATTGAGACTCTGAGGGTTCAAGAGAGACTTCTGCCTCTCCCTTAATTATCTAGAAGAATCTAAATTGGGGATCTTTCCCAGAATCAAGGTTATTAACAGAGAAATTTTATCAGAGTGACCCATCAGTATGGCAGGGCAAATATCTAATTACCAAACATCTGCTCTTTTTCTGATTTCCCTGCTATTGCCCTCCTGCCCTTTGAAGCCTCAGGCCCCCATCCCATTGTGTCCCTCAGGATGACATGTATACCTCATTGTTCCTCTCATGTAGGTGGGGTTCCTGTGTGTACAAAATTAAATTTCATTTTCTCCTGTTAATTTTTCTTATGTTGATTTAATTCTTAGACCAGCCAGAAGAACCTCTGAAGGGTAGAGACAAAGTTTTCTTGTGTAAAATTTCTAAGATCAAGTATTAATATAAAGTTATAATTTTATATTATTTTATTCCTCGAATTAAGGTTTCTTAAATATGCTTTTCTATTTATATCGATTAGCCAATCCTCAAAACTACCTTGAAGGAATATATTGCTTATGTGTATCTCAACATTAACATCTGTAATATGAAGTTAAGTAATTTAAGTTGCCATTAGCAGTTTATTTTTTTTTTTTTATTTTTTATTTTTTTTCAACGTTTATTTATTTTTGGGACAGAGAGAGAGCATGAACGGGGGAGGGGCAGAGAGAGAGGGAGACACAGAATCGGAAACAGGCTCCAGGCTCTGAGCCATCAGCCCAGAGCCCGACGCGGGGCTCGAACTCATGGACCGCGAGATCGTGACCTGGCTGAAGTCGGACGCTTAACCGACTGCGCCACCCAGGCGCCCCTAGCAGTTTAAACAGTGCATAGCTTCCTCTCTCAAGATTAGAGTTCAATTATTTCTCATATGAGCTTCCAGTTTCTGAAACAATGACACATGTGCAAATAAATGTAAGGAAATGATGATGGAGGGGCACCTGGGTGGCTCAGTTGGTTAAGCATCCAACTTCAGCTCAGGTCATGATCTCACAGTTTATGAGTTTGAATCCCATGTCCAGCTCAGAGCCTACAGTCTGCTTCAAAATCTGTGGGTCCCTCCCTCTCCCTCTGCCCTTCCCTGCTTGCACTCTGTCTCTCTCAAAAATAAACATTAAACATTTTTTTTATTAAAAAAAGAAAGAAAAAAAGAGGCACCTGGGTGGCTCAGTCCGTTAAGCATCTGACTTCGGCTCAGGTCATGATCTCATGGTTCATGAGTTCAAGCCCCACATCGGGCTCTGTGCTGACAGCTCAGAGCCTGGAGCCTGTTTTGGATTCTGTGTCTCCCTCTCGCTCTGCCCCTCCCCTGCTCCTGCTCTGTCCCTGTCTCTCAGAAATAAATACGTGTTAAGAAAAAAAAAAATTTTTTTAAACAAATAATGATGGAGGATACAGTATGATTTCTGGATACACTTATTATTTTATTATAAGTCATTCTGTGCAAGTAATTTAAAATTTAGGGTAGTAACATATACTTTCAAGGAAAGAAAAAAGATGAAGTAAACAGGAGTTTTTTGTTTTAGAAATTGATTTTGGATAATTGTCTAGATTTCAAATAATTTGTTTCAGCTGCTAGATTCCTGCAACCACATATTGATTAGTTCAAATCTTGCATATTCCCTCGTTCAAATCCATTTCTTTATCACAAGTTGAAAGTGAGGATATGGGACAGAAACAAGGCAGTAAAAGCACACATAGCTTTTTAACCATAGTTCTGTGTTTAACTGCTGTTTCAGTGCTGCAACTTCTAGGTCACATGTATAGAGTCAAACAATCTAATGATTTGAGGAAGAAGAAGGGTCAGTGCAGTTTCTCCTTTCCTAATCTCTCCTTTTATTGGTAAGTTAAACAAGGTCTATGAGATCACAAATTTGGCTCTAGGTTACCGGTGTAAGTACAGAATTGAATCTATGCCAAGGCAAATTATATGTTGGAATCTGATAGAAATTAAGTTCCACCCTAAAGCGTCACTAAGCAGGAGGCAGTACAACCATAAACCTAGATAGGTCTTGCTGGACCACTGTCATCCTAAGTCTTCTAGGTGAATTATTCTCTAGGGGATTTCTATATGAATCACAGAGCCATTTCACAAAATTGGTCCAGAGTTAGGTGGCTCAAACCTAAAGAAGGAACTCATAATTTTTATCATTAAGTTTTCTTTAGGGATGGAATTACAAATATTAAATATTTTTCTCTTCTATCAAAAGATCTCAGAGGAGAAATATTCTATTGGCTAAACCTACTCCTATGACCACCTAAGCATAAATAGATCGACAAACCTAGTGACTCATGCTGATATTTTGTTTTGACTATGGCTATATGCAATCTTTTGAAAGGCTTAAAACTGGTTTTCCAGTTCTCAGGTTGAATTTGAAGGTGGGCAAATTTCCCAATATTGAAAACTTTTCTTTTATGAAAATCAAGGATATAGGCTAATTTTTTCATCTGCAACCATGTTTCTTGATTACCCTTCTTCATACTGCTGTATATTTTTGGAAAGCTGTTCCATTGAAAAATACAAAAAGTAAAACTGAATGGTTCTTTCCCAACTTTTCTGGGCCTTTCAAAGCAAATAAACAAGAAGCTATTAAGTTCTGTGACAGCCTGCAACTTAAGCCTTCTCTGTTAGCTGCAGAGAAAAGAACTGCATGAAAAGGATAAGAAATTAGAAGCTCTTAGCTATCAGCCTCCAAGATGGAGTTGTCCTACTTCCTTATATCATGAAATATTTAGGTCATTGTACAAACATTGACCAGCTCTTCAGGAAAAATATTTATTTCCTTGTGGGAGGAGCATGTAAGAATTTTCATTGTTGTTTGTTTTTGCCTCTCATATTGTCTAGGGGATTTAAATAAGGCAACTTTGGAAATTATTTATAAAGAGTTGGCTAAGTGACATGATGCTTTAGCAAAAATCTGTGTGGCTTTTTAAAATTTAATTATGTCTTCAAGCATCTGGATACTATTCAATTACTGCCCTTGGTGTCATCCATATCTATACTTCCTAGAAAGAGACAATACTTGAATTGTCTGCAGTTTAATGTTCCAGATTTTACTTTTTTTTATTCTTGCAAATGCCAGTTTGCCCAAATCAAAAGCTTTACCCTAAAACACAATTTCCCAGAGCTTATAGTTTTGTTCTGCACATTCCATTATCTTAGATAACTTGTCTATTTCATCACAATGGAGAAATGTTTTCTTTCCTATTTGGCATTAGATACGTACATTTTACTTTGTAATATGTTTATCATCAATCAATTTTTTAGGAGCTGAGTCTATTACTAACATAAAACAGTGGAATGCTGCCTTGATGATAGAAGACAGAATGTCAGAGCCACAAAGACAGTAACTCGGGCAGACAGAAAGGCTAACACTTAAATGCAATTTTCTATTTTTTGGAAAGGAATTATTGGACCTTCTTCAGTCCTCTTCACTTATTCTGTTGCCCCTCAGGTCTTTCTTTCTTCGCTTTTAATATTAGATTTGGGGAGATTCAATTGACTGCTGTGCTCTACTGCCTAATCAGTCAGTAAAAGAGCACCAAAGTCAAGAAAAATATTTTAAGAGATGTCAGTTCCATAAAAGTCAACAGAGATAAAGAGATTTATTGCTTCTATCCTCACTGCTGACCTGATTCTATTGGAGTCGGAAATCAAGAAAATCCGATTGTTTGTGTGTGGGTATGAAAGCAAGCAAGCAAGCATGAGAAATAGATTTAGTTTGCAGGGGAAAGGAATAATATTTATAAGTTGTCAGAAGTCCCCAGAAGTTGATATTTTACTGTGCTACCTGAATTTCTGTTTTTTTTCTCTTCTGTTGACAGAGAAGAAAATAAACTGAAAGGTAAAATATTCTGTTATATTTATTTATACATTAACTTCTGTACTCATTAGCTCAGTGTTTATTATGCTCCTACTGGATGTTAGAAATTGTGCTAGCCACTAGAGTTGTAATAGTGGACCATCCTAATTTGGTTCTATTTTCATATTATACAGCCTAAGGGGAAAGACTCACATTATTCTGTCATTTATACAAAGAAAGATTAAAGGGTTTGGGATAGAGCAATAACGAGAGAAGAAACTCCTCAAGTTATAGACCAATTCCAGCAAGTTCTTATTAGGTACCTTCCAAGTCAATCTAAGTTAGAAGAGATTGTGAATTGCATCCATGGATGGTCCTAGGGTCATCTAAGATATTAATAGAGATTTTCTGGGGTAGAAGAGAATTCAGAGATCAGAATACTGTCCTTCATTTTATAGGTGACAAAAAAAAAATGTGTGGCTCGGAGGGTTGATTGGTTCACACAGCTTATTGATAGCGTGAAAAGTAAAAATGAAGTTTCCTGTGCTTTCTTCATTTCATAGTAAATTGTGCCAAAACGTTTTAATGGTCTTTTGTATTAACAGCTTCTTTCAAAAGCCATTCTTATTGTAAGAGTAATAGGAGTGAGTGCCATACACTACATAATGTAGGTTATGTTTTAGTTTCTATAGGGGATTGTTAACTCAAATATTGTTATTTACACCTATCTCAAGTTTTACTGTACATACATATTAATACCAAACATTTTAAGCCTATTAACTGCCATACACACAATCTCACTTAACTTAAATATTCCAATAATTAATTGATCAATTCAACAATAAGGAATTACCCATCACTTCAGGCTAGGAAATCCATAATGTAAAAACCCGTCACACCATCTAAACTCTCAAAATGTACTAGCACACATAATCTAGTCCCTTAATTATCATGTTTCTCAATTTAATATGATCTGTGAGAGGAGAAGAAAGGAGGGTAAAGATTACAGAGACTTTATTTCATAAAAAGAAAACCTTACATGCTCAAATACTATGAAACTGGTTAAGAAAAAGTAATTCCAATATGCCAGAAAAATTAGTCACTATTTACTCTGAGTCAAATTGTTTTTTAAAAAATAAATACATTTAAATCATTTAGTAAATACATTGTACATTTAAAAGCATAATGAAAACCAGCTTTATTAGAAATGTTAATAAGATCTTAAACATAGCACACCATATAGGGGCACCCAGGTGACTCATTCAGTTAAGCATCCAACTCTTCATTTCAGCTCAGGTCATGATCTCATGGTTGTTAAGATTAGTTCCACATTGGGCTCCACACTGACAGCATGGAGTCTGCTTGGGATTCTTGCTCTCCCTCTCTCTCTCTGCCCCTTTCCCGCTAGTGCACTCTCTTGCTCTCAAAATAAACATTAAAACACACACACACACACAGCACACCATGATTTTTATTCTTTTTTTTTAAGGTACACACCATAAAAGGACAACATCCTTAAAATGCATCTAACAACAACTCAGCAAATTTTATGCATGGACCTGATGTATACATCAGATGGGACCACCCATATCATAATTACTGATTCCAGATTTCAAATACAGATCTAATGGGTTCTCATTTGTCATTGTTGTTGTTGTTCTTCTTACATCTTTATCACCAAAACATGATGACTTTGAATATTTTGACTGCTCTTAATCTCTTCTTAAAGAGGATTGCCATCATCTTTGCTTCATTATCATAAACATTTTTATTTTTAGATTTATGAACACTAATCAGGAAAAGAAGCCAATGAATCATTGTCCATTTCCATTGGATCAACTTCTTTTCAGTCACCTCTGTATTATATTGGCCTTCAGCTTTTTTCCACTTATGAAATATATCAAGTACATTGCAGTGAACATCAAAAAGAGAAAATATCATCACATTTTGTAAAGGAAAAAAAAGCATGCCTCCACTCTGTCATAAAATATGCATGATTAAATGCCTTGTGTTGAATGAACTGCATAAGAACACCATATTTCCTTTTCTGTTCTTAGAACTGATGGTCCTTTTCTTCAATATTGCTCACTAATTCTTGAGTTTGAGGAAACTCATGTAACATACAGTATTCTGAAGACACATAATCTGAGACTTCTATTCCAACTTCACTAACATTTTAAGGTTTACTAACATTACAGTCTTGAGTGAAGCTATCTTGCTCTGCATTTAACTTTTTATCTAATAATTTTCAAATGTCTTCTTTTGTTAGTCTCCTACTCATTGCCATTATAGATGAAAAGTTGTTTTTTTTAAAAATCATACTTCTTAGTTCTGTTCAATGAGAACCTTAAACAAACTAAAATGCTACAAAGAAGGCAGTACCAGATTTCCCTTAAACGTTTGTGAAGAATGAGGTAATACTTTAGGCAATCTATAAGACAAACTGACAAATGATTCACAATTGGTTGTTTTACTACTGCATTGTTCCACCAGGTGGTTCCACCATTTTTCCAATTCCGTATCATTTTAGTTTTTATTAGAATAACTTGGCACATTGCAGTTCTAGATTGCAACATAGGAAACTCCTGACCCCACCTTCTCCCACCAACACACTGAATTCATAGCAATATTTGGAGAAATTCCCTCTCAAAAAAATTCAGAAACTGAGTGACTCCTACATATTAGACAAATGAGAAACAATCCACAGCAAAATGGGGAGAGATAGAGACAAAATCTTGCCATAAACCCCATCCCTAGCATGGCAACATATGGTTGGAAGGAACTTAAAACTCCCCACTTCTCTCGGAAAATCGAAGGATCTGTACCCAATATCTAATGCTTCAGTTTTTAAGCGGTCCACCTAAGGGATAGGCCCTCACAACACCTAGTTCTGAAAGTCAATGGAGCTTGTGTCCACAAGACCTGAAAGACTACAACGAACAAATAGTCGGATAGGACTCACCCTGGCTATCCTCCCAGGGCTCAGTGCAGAGGCAGCAGATTGAAATGCCCATCCCTACATTCTTTCCTGGAAAGGGACCTATTTGCTTATCTTTAAAGCTACAGCTAAGGGTCAGACTCCTAATTTAACACAAAGCTCCTGCCTGACTGCAATTTTCTCCAGAAACTAGGCCCGAAGGTACCATCTTTGCACTCTTCCTCTGCCCTGCTCCATGCAGTGAATCTCCCTAAATGATGCTTATGCACACAAGATATGGGAAAGGAAGATCAAGTTTTCATAATAAATCTTATATTTATAAAAGGGCCCAATGGGCCTTTAGGGAAATAGCAAGATAAAAGGAGTTTTATTCCTTTAAAAATGTAATTTTTTTTCTGCATTCATTGGGAGATCTTTTAAAACGAATAAAAGACATGAAATATAAATCCTTACAAGTAAAACTTTTTAAAAAGAAACCCCAAAGATTTGAATTCAAAGGAAACTGCTAGTATTCCCAGTGTTAAACTTAAATACTTTATATTGATAAAGTTGAATGAGTTCTTTATAGGTACTCTTAAGGGAAATAATAAGCATACTTTTTAAAATTTTTTTGATGTTTATTTATTTTTGAGAGAGACAGGCAGAGTATGAGCAGGGGAGGTGCAGAGAGAGAAGGAGACACAGAATTTGAAGCAGGCTCCAGGCTCTGAGCTGTCAGCACAGAGCCCAACGCGGGGCTCGAATTCACGGACCATGAGATCATGACCTGAACTGAAGTGGGATGCTCAAGTGACTGAGCCACCCAGGCTCCCCAATAAGCATACTTTTCAAAACATGTGTCACTCAAATCTGCCTCCTCCTTAAACTCATGGTAGATATCTGAGACTTAAACTTAAGGCCTAAATTTTTAATTCCTGGTTAATGGAATTAAAATATACTTCCTTAGGCTTTTCAAACTAAAAAGGTTTACTAAAACATTAATATGTTGTCCTAAAATCTCATGGCTTTTAATATACTTAGAATAAGTTTTCACATTCTTGTAGGCTTTATTACAATTTAATTTCTTATTTTTTTTTCCCTGTGGTTTCAGATTGAGGTCATGGAAAAACGTTAATCATATCTTTGTTGGCATTATATATTCTGCAGAGGTAAACTTTGGAGTTCCTGACTAAAGATTCAGCATTTAGCTACAGGATTCTGGTGACTCCACACTGTTCAGGGATAAAGTTCTGCTCATCCAAGGAAGTCAAACCTTGGTAAATAAACATCAGCTCTGCAAGAGAAAGCCTCAGGGTGGCTGAAAGTAACTAAAATTTATTGATAGGGGTTTGGAAGCCTGCTTTGGTGTGGCCTTGTCAGAGTCAGAGACCATTCAGGCGGCAGAAAACTGGTTGGTTAACACCCCAGCGCATGAACCATAGTTTACCAAAAATATCTAATACCAGTCACTGTTCCTGCTTTTGATAGGCAATGATTAATATAATTGCAAGTGAGAAAGTTGGTGCTTGCTTTAGGGTATTTTTCTCTGCAGCAAAGATTTCTCAGGTATTTGGACAAAGATCACAGGTACTAAAATTGCAAAAATAAAAAGTCCTTCTTGCTTTGCATACATTTACATAGAGGTAACAACATGACATCCAAAAAGATGGAGAAACTTAAGTAGATGAATTAACAAGAGTTTGACAAAACACTGTATATTTGAAGAGACTTTGCCTTACACTGTCCTCTTGGCAAGGTGTGGCTTTAATTATTTCTGGATATTAATCCTAGGACTTAATTCTTGACCTACTTATTTTAGATTCAACAATATCAGTACAAGGGTTAAGTACAACAATTTTATTAGGTTGTCAAAAATACTTAGCCAGGTTGTCCAAAAATATAGCACCTACAAGTCAGGTCCACATCGGTCCTGGTTTGCCTAGGATAATCCTGGTTTCTGACTAGTTTTTTATGGTTTTTACTATTGTCTGATTCTACTCTCTTAGAGTTCTCATTTCCAAGAGAAATACAACGGCCATTCTACATGCAAGAATGTAAAAGGCCTCATTCTCTTATCCTTTAATTTTTAGTAGCTAATTTTGACTATAATAAAAATGACTCAGGATGGAGATTAGGAAAACTCAGATCCTAGAAGCACACGCCAACAGTGAAAAAGTTCTCTATTAGTGAAAGGTATTGAGTGCAGAATCCAACAAACAGAGACCTGTGAATCATTCAAAGGTCAAAGTCTGATTCCTTCATCGATTCTTCTACTATGTCTAGCTCAGTGTTGGATAGGTAGAAACAGTAAACACTAGCAGATAGATTAAATTCTTAGTTTGACAGATGAGAGTGACCACTCAATATCAGAAAAATATATATTTGTGGTGATTTTAGGGAATGGCTCTCTGAAACAAACACCCATAT
Organism: Puma concolor; assembly: GCF_028749965.1. Lineage (NCBI taxonomy): Eukaryota > Metazoa > Chordata > Mammalia > Carnivora > Felidae > Puma > Puma concolor. The sequence continues at coordinate 121,194,984 of NC_141675.1, forward strand.
ACAAATAGGTTACTTAGACTTCATTTTGAATAAACTTTCCTTTTAGTAAATACATTAAAGAATGAACTGGTCTCTGAGGTTCTTTGAGGCAAAGTATACTCTATGGTCATTGACAAATGACTTCAAGGAAAAAATAAAAACAAGAAACAGACTGGTGTAAGAATGTATTTATACTGAAAAAAAAAAAGTTGTTTCTATAGCCACATTCATGGTCGAACGTTCTAAGCATGAGCTTTAGGTTCTAATTAAGACTATTTTTCCTCAGTAAACTTTTAATTTCTGTAATTACAGTAGTTTTAATATTGAACAGACTTTTCCAACCTATGCCAAGCATTTATTTGTGAGTAATTTCCATACCTGAATGAAAAAATTATGATGTAGAACTGCCAAGATGTGTCATTAAGTCAGTGGATTCTAAACTAGGACACTGGATTCTGATGTGACTGAAGTAGCAACTGTGGTTCTATGGAGGCACAGAGGCTTTGGCGAGATCTGTTTCACAACCAACACCTCACCCTAAACAGGAAATAGGACAAACCTCAGCGGAAATCCAAACTAAAGATACAAAGCAGCAGGAAAAAACAAAACAAAAACAAAAACAAAAACAAATGAAAGAAAGAAAAAAGAAAAGAAAAAGAAAAGAAAAACCCACACCACAAGGTATTTAAAATGGGCATTTAATTACTATAAAATCAGAATTGAGGGGTGCCTGGGTGGCTCAGTAGGTTGAGTGGCCAACTCCTGCTTTTGGCTCAGGTCCTGATTTCATGGTTTGGGTTGCTCAACCCCATGTCAGGCTCTGTGCTAGAAGCATGGAGCGTGCTTGGGATTTCCTCTCTCCCTCTCTCTCTGCCCCTCCCCAACTGGCTCACTCACTCACTCACTCTGTCTCTCTCTCTCAAAATACATAAATTTTTTAAAAATATAAAATCAGAGTCAATATAGAAGTCAGAGTATTGGAAGGGTGCCTGGGCAGTTCAGTCGGTTAAGCATCCGACTTCGGCTCAGGTCTGGTCTCTTGGTTCAAGGGTTCAAACCCCACGTGGGGCTCTGTGCTGACAGCTCAGAGCCTGGAGGCTGCTTCAGATTCAGTGTCTCCCTCTCTCTCTCTCTGCCCCTTCCCTGCTTGCATGCTCTCTCTCTCAAAAATAAAGAAACATTAATTTTTTTTAAGTCAGAGTATTTGACAAGGATTAGTCATTAAAAGAGCTTATCAAAGAGTAAGGAATAGTCACTCACCCTGAATGGTAGTCAGGTTCTTCCTTGACCCTGCTTCTCCTCAAGTAGTTTTCATCTTAGTGATTATCACCACCGACCACCTGGTAATCTATGCCACACCCCACACTCATTTTCTCACCAGCCTCCTTATTCATACCCCCACAGCCTTGCCCGAGATCAGTGAAAGTGCCACACTCCTGCCAGTTTCCTGTTTATATATGCTAATCCTAGAATGGGTGTTGATCACATTCTGTTGGGCAACTTATTAGGTAAGTTTGAGAGTTACAAGTTAATAATATGCTCCTTCTTTGGGCTGGAATCTTTTTTTCTCCCCCTCAAGAAGAGGGAACATACAGGACTCCAAAAGGTAGAAGCTGTCAAATGCAATGCTTTGGCAATATCATATATTATATATAGGCTTCTCTAAACATGGGCATATTCAATTATTTGAAGTAGCCTAGTGAAGACAGCTGCAAGATGGTCTTGCTCTCACTTTACAGCCCAGACTCAGTACGGGTTGAACTTCCAAGAAAGCTTGTTCTGAGCACTGAGATTACTCTCCTGAGACAAACGTTGTGGGCAATGGTAAATCCAAGTAAAACTTCAATTTACTATATACAAAGGTAGTTTGTTTTTAATTTTTTAAGCAGCCAAGCATATCAAAAAATAAGTAAGATTCCTGAAGAGTTTGCTTATTTCAGGTATACTGATTTTTTTTTTTTTTTACAATATTCTAGGCACTATACTAAGTTTACTAGATGTAGCAAAAATCAAGACAAAAATCCCTCTTTAGCAAAACTATATTCTTTTCTGTGGTTTAAACATTCAATTCACAGTATAAAAAAATGTCAAAGTTACCATGGCCCACCTAAGAATAACTAATTTTGTTCTGTTTCTATGAGAAATATAAGTTTTTATGTGACATAATGCCAGAGATGTCTCCATTTGGAGACTGACAACACTGAAACTTTCCACTCATTGCTAATGACTATCCCCCGTTCCTATGGGGGTGGGGGGGCCAAAAACATTTATTACCTTTAGTATCCAATATCCATTTCCTATTTTTCTTGTAATCATTCCAATGCTGTGCTGGAGAACCATCTTTTCCCTACTTGATTGATGATACGGTCATTCAAGATTGAAGAAAGACTGGTAAGCTAATCATAGATTCATCCTCCAATGGTGATCTAAGGAAACTATTGTTTCTTGCTACCTGAAACGCAGGTTCTGCCCTGGTTCCTTCCTGGCTTTCTCAACATCCAGTTATCTCTGTGAGTTCCATAAATCAGCCCATGAAATTTTCTTTTGCTTAAGTTAGCTTCAGTTTCTCTTTTTTGCAGTCCAAAATGCCTAACAGATACACCATGGATTCTCCCAGGGGCACTGACTGCATTCCGTGGGCTCAGCATGCCTTATGATACCCAGCAACAAGCACTGAGACAAGTATATTTTACTTAAAATGAAAATGAAGTAGCACAAAAAGATGGTGTTAGACCCATCCTTCTATTTATTCTTCTAAATTTTTCCTTGTGATTAATGTAGCTAGTAGCTAAAACTGTTGCTCGGACACACAAAATGCTACTGACTTTTATACCAGATTATTATTACAGCAATTACACAGCAGACAGGCGGAAGCCTTGAAGATATGTGGCCCTTGGGATAGCAAACAAGAAGTCTGAAATAAATGAAACTCAAATACCAGAATCACGTTGATGGTCAGCACTGCTCCTCTTGGCAAGAAAGCAGTTTCTTCTCTTCCAAGAAACAATTTGCATGACACTTGCTGTAGACATTACTTTCCTCCTGGCCACACATTAATTGACTACCCAGGTGCTCAGAGTAACACCAAGTGCTTATTTAAAACACACACACACACACACACACACACACACACACACACACACAGAAACAAAAACACCGCGCGCGCACCCGCACACACACACACACACACACACACACACACACACACACAGAACCTTTAAAGAAAGCACAAAGTAATCACAAACACGATTGCCTTGATAATAATTAATGCCTGGGGGCTAGCTTGTAGCCTAAATCAATAATGGCTATTTTCCCCATCTCAAATCTATAAAATTCCAGACATGATTCTTTCTCTGCATCCCTTGCCATAAGAGCTAAAAGCAAGTTGGTATCAAATTCTTGATTCCATATCTGTTGCAGACACAATGCAAGAGATAAAACCTAATGAGTTTCTACAAACACAAACAATTTGTTAGCATTGACTGGTCACTTCAGTGAAAGAACCAGTCAATTTAATCAAATTGGCCAAACTGGCCTTAAGCTGAAGTGACAAATGGATGCAGTCAAAATAATCAAAGTAAGTAAATAGACTGGGTGTGTTCACTTCAATATCCTTATTATGGTTCCAAATCTTTACATGTTTGCTAATAAGCACTAGTCTCTGCTGAGTGAAAAAACATTACTATTAGGGAACACAAAGCAAGATGCCTGCTCACCCCAGTGGTCATAAGCAATCATCTGAATGAGCAAAACATATAGGCAAATGGAATAAACATTTCCCCCTACCTCTTGACTGAGGGCATGCCCAGGAGTGCTACACCAGGTTTTCTAATCATTGGCATGTGAAGAATCCAGAAGAGACATTGCCCCTAGCCACAGTATAATTGGTTATATACATACAGTATAAACATACGTTTACTGGACAGTGGACACAGGAATACTGAATTAGAAAACATACCCAAGTGACTCTACCAGGAATCTAAGAAGAATAGACAGCAGAGAGGGCTTTCTAAAGCCCCAAACAATCATGGTAATTCACTTCCAACTGTTGCCCTGCTGGCACTATTCCTAAGCAGACAGGGGAGAGCTGCTGCATCTCTCAGATAACAAGGTAATTAATGTTAAAAAGGAAGACCATATTGAGGAGGGTCAGTTGTAGCTTCAGAATTATAAAAAGGTAGAATTAAAGAGCCTATTTCCATTTGGCTCGAACTTTTTTTCTAAGGCTTATTTTAAAGAGATTTGAAAAGGCAGGGGTAGAGACGTGAATAAACAAAAGCTATTACAGGAAAATGAAATTCCTCTCCTCTTAGCCTCTTTCCATTACAGAACTTTTCTGAAACCCCAATGGCATTTCATAACCCAACCTTCCAAAATTAGTTTCATCTACTTAAAAAAAAAAAAACACATCATAGAATTTGTTCATAAACACCTTTGGAGGTGATACTATCCTTTCAATGAACTAAGGATCTGACTCACCTTCCCACCCTGATTCTCCTCTTTGCAGGTAAATACATAATCACTGTTAATTGCTCAAATTTTACTGACACAGAGTAAGGTCATTGTAGCATGACATCTGGAGGAAGGAGGGCGATATGGGAGGAGTGTAGAAGACCTACACATCCCAAATGAAAAGGAAAGACTAAGGGTTGTAATATTTTTAAATATGTGATATTGATTTCATAACAAATGACAACAGTAAATCTTGCCTTTAAATATGAAACAAAAGGAAATGTCTAGCCTTATGCAAAGGCTAAAAGAAATAAATGAAACCATAAGAAATATTAGCTAGGTTTACTCAGAGAAGCTGTAATCCTAAAAATGTAATAGTTAATATGTACTCAACACTCTCTCTGCTAGACACTAAGCTTAGTGTTTTAATATGCATTAGCACATTTTACCTTCATAACAACCTTAAGAGATAATTATGATTGTTATCCTCATTGTTTTTAAATAAGGAAACTGAGGCACAAAGAAGGTGAGACACTTGACAATGGTAACACAGCTAATAAGTGGAAGAGCTAGGATTTGAACCCAGAAAATCTAGTTCCATGGTCCAAACTCTTAATCTATATATTCAGTAGCCCTTAAAGTAAAACATCTGGGTATCTGTACAAGGGAAATATTATATACAGCTTAGTTTTGAATATAACATTTTATCAGTAAGGTAACTACCAAAAGAAATCTAATTTATTTTTTTAATGTTTATTTATTTTTGAGACAGAGATACAGCACAAGCAGGGGAAGGGCAGGGAGAGAGGGAGACACAGAATCTGAAACAGGATCTGAGCTGTCAGGACAGAGCCCGAAGCAGGGTCCAAATCCACAAACTGTGAGATCATGACCTGAGCCAAAGTCGAAAGATTAATCAACTGAGCCACCCAGGTGCCCCAAGAATGCTAATTTTATATAGGAGAAAAAACACAGTAAAGATTGTATACCTTCTTCATAGCATTCTAAAAAAATGTTACCACACATTTAAAAAAATATCTTTGACACCTTATTTACATATGTGTATGTACCATATTCATATGCTTAATTAGTGGTGAAATATATATGCAGAAACAACACCCATTATAGAATTTTTTAAATAGTTTTAATTTCTTCTTTATATTTACCTATAATGCCTGTGTGTGTGCCTGTGTGTGTGTGTTTGTGTGTGTGTGTGTGTGTGTGTGTGTGTGTGTTAATGAGTATGCATGTATCACTTTTTTAATCATGAATTTAATTGATGAGTTTGGATTTGGTAAGATGATCTTGAATGAAATTATTTTATATGTCTTAACAAGCTTGTAGAGACTGTGTGTATAACACCAACTATAATCTTGTGTCCAGAGTCATGAGAGGACAACTGAATGGTCTCATTAAAATTCTGGTAGAAGGAGAACAAGTCAGAACTTAGGAAATTTGGATTCAAACTCAAATGCACGATTGTGTAAAATCTTGAACATAGGCTATTTCCTAAAATATTTATTTTTTTAAAATTTTTTAAAACATTTTTATTATTCATTTCTTTTGAGACCGGAGGTGGGGGCAACATGAGTAGGGGGGAGAAGCAGAGAAGAGGGAGAGAGAGAATCCCAAGCAGGCTCTGTGCCTTTAGCACAGAGCCCGATGTGGGGCTGGAACCCATGAGATCATGACCTAAGCTGAAATCAAGAGTCAGACGGTCAACCGACTGAGTCACCCAGGATCCCCCCTCTAAAATATTTCTTAATACATGTTAAATGACTATGGTAGGAGCAAATATAGCCCCTGGCCATCCTTCCAAACTCAGCCTGCACAAGCACACCCTGCATGTACAAGCACACACCGCCCACCACCGATTCCATGACAGTAAAGCAACAAAAGAAAATAGAAGTAGTCACAAAAGTCTCTGAATATTTTAGATTTTTCAAAGGCTAACTTTATGATTTGGATCAATATTATTTTGAAAGAAAAGCTTTAAACAGCCCACAACTCCTAAAACTGAGGTGTGCCATAAACACAGGAAAACGACAGTCATGATTCTCAAGCTGAAGAAAGTCCACACGGAGAATTTTCACCCAGGAGACAGTCTGCCTCATTAACCTTTAGGTGATGGCAACTGAGGGAGACAGCAGAAAAAAGGGGCCGGAATAGCTCAAGGAAAGATGACAACAAGTCAGAAGTAAGATGGGTTGTGACAGGGACGATCTCCAAAGGAAAGAAAAAACATGGAAATCCGCGACACAAATGGAAAGTGACAGGAAGAAACTGTTTGGGACTGTAAATTAGCTCAGTGGGAAAAGAAGTGGAACATGCATTGGAGTGAAACCACTGAATTATGGGATTATGCCCCTAGAACTCTTAGCATAGCAATATTGTCTCCTAGCCAACAGAGCAGGACTAGATTTATTATATATACATCCTCCTGCCTTCCTCATTCTCTTCTCAGAGAAGCAGTGAAGTCAATTGCAGCTAGAAAATTAACCAGCTCTTTCCTTTTTTGCCTCTCCTTTGCTTCTCAAATTAGTGAGAAAATGTAAATGTGAATTTTCCCTCTGTGGCTGTCTCATCACAGATGGTGACACATTAGAAAATCCTGGTGAGAAAATTTAATTCCAGTTTTCTTCTCTCCATCCAGGCTGATGTCCCTTTGAATGTTACAAATGGACCCTCTCCTACTCAGTCTAATACACTTACTTTTAACTCTTTTCTATAAAAGGTATTTTAAAATGAAGAAACCGGAGATGTAAATGTTTCAACTCATTCCCTGTGTTTGAACCTCAGGTGTTTCACCTTTGAATTTCTCCTGTAGGCATTGTTAATAGATTGTATTTAGAAGGCCCCCTGACTCTGAAATCTAGGTCATAAACTGATTGCTCCTTGCTCAGCATCCACTTTTTTGTTTGTTTCTAGGGACAGCCCCACTCCACTTTGAACTAAAGATATTTAACACATCTCTAAATACTATGAAATATTGCAGACTAATACAATTGAGTTCAATGGGAGCACATCAGCTCACACTTCTTGAATGTTGGACAGCAAGAGTTGTGACCACTCTACACTCTACCCCATGCAGTCTAGCCTTTAAATGAGTACCCAAATAAACATTTAACATGCTGTGTGTTCAATGCCTCTCTGAATGCATTACTTGCTTGATAACAGATGCTTAAAGATGAAGAATAATAGTAGTCAGGAAGTAGGTTTGCTTGGATGAAGCCTGTAAAGCAAGATTTTTTTTTAATAGAATACACACACACACACACACACGCGCACGCGCACACACACACGAAGTAATTATAAATCAGGGATTAAAAAACAAACAAAACTCAGGGATCCTTTAAAACCTTCAAGTACTGCTGTGCCTGAAATAAAATGGCTGCCCTGTAACAAAGCACAGGGGGACAAGGCAATGAGAGGGCATAATAAGACACTCTTGAATATGAATTTCAAGCCCTTGAACTAGATGAAATTCTCTCTCCCTGGAGACAATGAGTGATTTTCAGCGTTTGGACATTAATTAGGAAAGTTTGAGAGAAAAAATAGTATGAGTACGGACTAGATATCCATCACCTCATCATCCACTAAGTATCAGATGGGCAACAGCAGGAGTTGCCAAAGTTCAAGATTATACATGAGATTGAACTACTTTCTCCAAGTCACTCCAATCTCCTTCAAGAGAGAAGGAAGTATTACGTTCTCAGATTCAATGTCCACACTCTTCAGGTGAGGGGAAGCTTTGAGACACGGATGAGAAACTATTGACCTCCCTTGGGTTTCACATCAAGGTGTCGCACGAGGGGATCAATTCTGCAATTTTCTTCTCTGAGAGATGTAAGAGAAAACATCAGACAGCCTGTGTGAGTTTTCACAAATTTGGGGGAGATTTTCCCAGATGACTGAGAAGCGCTACCTGAAAGAGGAGGGGCTTCACATCATCACAGCAGGCAGAAGCAGGAAGCCAAATGAAAAGATGGAACAAGGCAGGAGTGTATTTCAGTACTGAGGAGAGCCTAGGTGGAGGTGATGTAGAGAGCACCAGGTGACATTCACACTCATTACTAGAATTATCCTTAGGAGGATCGGACAATCCCAGAGCTTGGAAGTGACCACAGCAGGGACACTGCTGGATGCAACTGTTCACTGGGAAATATAAAGCCTCCAGGAAGACAGAAAAATCAAAGAGGATACTGTTTTCAAAAAGGAGGAGACACATTTCTATTCTTTTTTCACTTCAGATCTATGAACTTCTATGAACTGTGGCCTTGTAGAATCAAATACCTCAGAGACAAAATATTAGGGCTAACTGTTGAATATTTTTTATATAAATGCTGGCACACCTGGCTTGGCTCCAATGTGGAAAATTGATACAGTTTGTAATGAAAATAAGACCTTTACCCTGCAGAAAATAATTACTGAGATATATAAAAATATTTAAAATTGTCTTGTTAGCTTATTATTTTTAATATTGTACTGTCCATTTCAGTAGGGAAATAAATACTTATAAAGCCTATAATTATTTAAAATAGAGGGGCACCTGGGTGGCTCAGTCTGTTAAGTAACCAGCCTAGATCATTATCTCACAGTTCAGGAGTTTTTGAGCCCCACATCAGGCTCTCTGCTGTCAGCATAGAGCCCGCTTTAGATCCTCTTTTGTCCTCTCTCTCTGCCTCTCCCCCCAACTTCTCAAAAATAATTCAAAAAAATTAAAAATTGATCTCTATAGTGTCAGAATATTGACTTTAAAAAAACACAAAACAAAAAAAGAAATGATCTGTATTCTTATAAATGTTTTAAAGCAAATCATATAGACATTTCAAAAGTTAAGCATGAGATAAAAAATACAGAATATTGAAAATTTAAAATTTAATAATCAAAATTCTGAAAGGACACAATATGGTTCAATTTCAGCAAATAATACTGTTTAAAATATTATTTAGGTAATTTTCTTTTATTTATCTTTGACAGTGAGAGAGAGCAAGAGAGAACACACATGCGCCCAAGCAAGTGGGGAAGAAGCAGGAAGAGAGGGAAACACAGAACACCAAGCAGGCTCTGTGTAGCACAGAGTCCCATGCGGGGCTTGACCTCATGACCCATGAGATCATGACCTGAGCTGGAGTCAGATGGTTAACCAACTGAGCCACCCCAGTGCCCCTGTTTAGGTCATTTCTAAAAGGAATTTATTATTAAGCCTCATAAGAATAAATCATCAACAAAAGTAACAAATAAGGTTTTATTTCATAAAAATTCATAATAGATAATTATAAATATATAGGTCTTTTAGAGTTGGTGAAACCTAAAACTAATGATCAAATTAAGTCCAGAAAGAAAATATAATCCTGCAATCCCTTATCTGAAACCTCGGAACTAATGGATTTTGCACATATCGTATATTATGTAAACTTTCCATCCACACTCTATAATTTAACACATTATTTCTCAATATTCATTCCAAGTGGGTTAAAGAAGGCCATCAATGGTAATATTAGTGTAGTCAAGTTTAGCCACCAAATGTCATTCAGTGCCAAACCAAGGGGAAAAGAGTGTTTCTTGTTTTCATAGTTTACTACATTGTAGAATTGAAGAAATAGGGTTATGTACCTGTATTTAATATGCACACACAAATCTACAAATTCACGGATAAGAAACATTTGCTATGCTTTAGTGACAATTCCACTAGCTGTGATAATTCAATGGGAATGTAAAAGACTAGCATCTATGTGGTAGTGATCTGTAGAGGACTCTATAGCCATCAATGCTATGAGGAAATTAATACGGATACTGACTGAATTCAAAATGCTAACAGAGAGTGATTTATGAGTAGTGTTGAAATATAGAATTTCAAGTGATGTAAACAGTTGTTAAATGGTGTTAAAAATTTAATCACTTCTTCACTACTTTACTGAGTGATACTTTGAGTACCTCCACTGTAGACCTTTTCACCCTTGAAATGCTGTATTGTATAGGCAGGAATCACAGTGGACAATGCATACTTTCAAAGGACTCCTTGATTTCAGGGGGAGTCTTGAGATGGTACACCCAGCTAACATAAGGAAGCAAGGCCTGAACAGTGATCAAAATCATATGACCATTAGACATCTTTTATGGTCGCTTATTGATTTTGTACCTCTAGGACTGAAGCAGATAGGCAATTGACTCAAAACCCTACTTGAAATGTGTAACAAAAACAAAACAATCATAGGTCTGATTAAAAAAAAAAGTTAACATGAATCAACACAACAAATAGTCATGGTCTTTCATTCAATGCCCAGACCTAACCCAGTCTATATATGAGGAGGCTCTTTTTAAAAAGGACTGTGTCACCTTAAGAAAAGACTGACAGTTCTACAAGTATATAATTCCAGATACTTGCCCTAAGGGACCTGAAATCATTTACCATGTAACTGAACTAGAGCATAGAAATAAGGTCACTGGATACTTGGTTGAAATGATGATAATCTCTGGGCACCCAGAAAACACTATGGTTTGGATGTCAGGTAATAAATGGAGTTTTGGTCTAGGTCTGTCTCTGCTTCCCACTTCCAGAAAGCAAAGCTGAAACAGACATGCTTAGCAACTGATAGAATTCAACAATTAGCTATGTTTACTCAAATAATCATCATTTTCTCATTTTTGTGACATCAAATAGAATAGTTTTAAGTTACTATTTAAGAAGTTAATCTGTATTTTTAAGAAGTTCATCTTCATATATGAAGAGCTATCCATCCTGGTTTTATCATATAGTTGATATATACACAAGCAACATTTGCCACCCCTTTGGCATTTGGATTATTTCAGGTTGATTATGTTTTTTTATTTATTTTACTTTATTTTATTTAATTTTTTTTTACATTTATTTATTTTTGAGACACACAGAGAGACAGAGCACTAGTTGGGGAGGGATAGAGAGGGATACACAGAATCCGAAGCAGGCTCCAGACTCTAAGCCATCAGCACAGAGCCCAATGCAGGACTCGAACACTTGAACCATGAGATCATGACCTGAGCTGAAGTCAGACGCTTAACTGACTGAGCCACCCAGGTGCCCCTATTTTTTTTTTAATTTTAATATTTATTTTTGAGAGAGAGAGAGAGAGACTGAGCATAAGCAGGGGAGGGGCAGAGAGAGAGGGAGACACAGAGTCTGAAGCAGGCTCCAGGTTCTGAGCTGTCAGCACAGAGCCCGACAAGGGGCCTGAACCCATGAACTGCCGGATCATGACCTGAGCTGAAGTCAGCCGCTCAACTGACTGAGCCACCCAGACAGCCCTAGGCTGATTATTTTTAAGAAATCAACAGGTTCAAGAAATTTTGTTTTTGTTTTTTGTTTCTTTTTTCTTTGCCTCCCCACTAATTACCTAATTTAGGTAGAGAACCTGTTTCAAGATGGGAGCTATGACCAAAGAGAACTATAGTATAATATGAATTATGTGTTGCAGACAGAAAGGAACCAAGCAAAGTGTTTGTTAAAATGTTCTTTGCATGACCCATTGTTTTTGGATGACCAAGCAAAGATTTGTTTATCCAACATTTACTTTTTCCCTGGGAAAACTTTCTCCCTGGGAACTTCCTTTCCTCCCTTTGAAGCCCTAGACTCCTACCCTCCTTACCTCAGTCCAAAATGACAAATAACTCATTTTGTCTGTTTTCAAAATTTCTGTTTATTTGGATTTCCCTTACATGTGTAATTAAATTTGATCTTTCTTCTGTTAACCTACCTCAAGTCAATTTAATTCTTAGATCAGCCAGAAGAATCTTGAAAGACAAAGAACAATCTTTCCTCTCCAACAATCAAAAGACTGTAAAATTTGATTTATGAAGTAGTCCAAATTTTTTTAACAGAAAAAAAAAGGTAGAGACAACTCATTAATGCTAACACATATAATTTTGTTCCAAGAAGAGCATCCTAACCAAGGTGCTGCAGAAAGAGTTATAGTATTAATTTGGTAACTGTAAGCTTTTTATTGTGATTAAAAATTCTTTTCACCAGGGGTGCTTGGGTGGCTCAGTTGATTGAGCATCCAACTTCAGCTCAGATCATGATCTCACAGTCTGTGATTTTGAGCCCTACATCAGGCTCTGTGCTGATGGCTCAGAGCCTGGAGCCTGCTTCTGATTCTGTGTCCCTCTCTCTCTGTCCCTCTCTACCTCACGCTCTCTCTCTCAAAAATAAATAAACATTAAAAAAATTTTTTTTTTTTAAATTCTCTTCACCAATTTGGAAGTTCTCTCACCTTACAGCAGAGAATGGAATATGCATATAGATATATACTTAAGTTTATTTTAAATATATAAGCTTGCAAATATTGTATATTTTATATATCATATGTTGAGGTCATCTAATATAGCTCAAATAATAAAAGCATAATTAATCTTGACAAAATCAGTATGAACTAGTTCCTCTTATTCTCCCCTTTTTAGAGATAAGGAGGTTGAGGCACAATCTGAGTTAATGATTTCCCCAATATCACACAGCCAGTAACTGGGGCCAATATTCCAACTTCAGTTTGGTCCCAGTGTCCATGCTCCTCATCGTTATGCTATTTATGAGCAAGAATTAAGGCTAAGAGAAATATGTTGACAGGAGTTCTTTGCTGCTATACTGAATTTTCATAATCAGCACAGTAAGGAGGAGGTGCTTTCATACCCAGCTAGTAAAAACAGAATAAGGAAAAAGAATTTCTCACACAAGTAAGAACAGCCAAAATACTATGCAAGCCCCGCTCTTGGCTCTCCAGGCTACAAAGACTTACTTAACACCACTAAGATTATAATATGAAAAGCCACATGCAAAGGAAGGAAATAGTAACAAGAGGTGGTAATCTGTGTTTTAGCTAACTCCACCTTTGGGAAAGGTCTAGAGAGAGACTTTAGCAGTGGAAAACAGATAAACGTTCAGACTTGGATTATAAATAGAAGGCACTGTAATAAGACTGCCTGCTCATGAACTTTGGTACCCTACACATTTTACTCATTGACATTTATATCTTGCATAAATAAGGGGTTCCTGTGAATCCAATTTCCCCACCTATTTTATTGTTGGTGTTGGTGTCATTACTTGCAAGAAGCTCTAGGGTAGACTAAAAATTGTGGATTTGTTCTTTGTGACACTTGGCTGAGAAACACAGCAACTGTAGAACCTATTATTTTTTTCTACTTGACCTTTACTGAAGTCAAGGAGATTTGAGCCCACTCTGAGGGTTTAATGGGAAGAGAAAAGCAGATTTTGTTGTTGAAAAAATAATCCTGAATATCACCCTATCGATGGCTTGTTTAAACTAGTTTTGTCACTTGAAACTACTTTAATGCCAATATAGTGGTACATGAAACTAAGAATTTTGAAATGTCTAGATACAGGTTTCTACCTATGTCATCAGGATTCTCTCTTAATATGTCCTTTCCTGAGTGTTGGTTGATTCTTAAGATTCCTTACACAGTGCTAAAAAAAAAAAAAAAAAAAAAATCAGGAGTTCCATATAATTTTTAATGTTTATTTTTGAGAGAGACAGACAGACAGAGCATGAGCAGGGGAGGGGCAGAGAGAGGGGGAGACACTGAATCCAAAAGGGGCTCCAGGATCTCAACTGTTAGCCCAGAGCCATAACTCAAACTCTTGAGCCATGAGATCATGACCTGAGCTGAAGTCAGACACTTAATTGACTGTGCCACCCAGGTGCCCCTAGCTTAAAATAAAAATTTACTTATAAAAATAAAACTAAAAAGGGTCTCATTGAATGCGGCATTAGCTCTCCAGGTAGCTGTTCCCTTCTCAAGCCGGGCCACTCCCATTACTGAAGTAACTATGTCTAAGAGACCTGCAGTTGACATTGATCTTGGCACCACCTACTCCTGTGTGTGTGTCTTCCAGCACGGGAAAGTGGAAATAATTGCCAACGATCAGGGAAACCGAACCACCCCAAGTTATGTCGCCTTTACTGACACTGAACTATTGATGCTGCAAAGAATCAAGTTGCAATGAATCCCAACACAGTTTTTGATGCCAAACATCTGATTGGAGGTAGATTCGACAATGCTGTCATCCAATCTGATATGAAGCATTGGCCCTTCATGGTGGTGAACAATGCTGGCAGGCCCAAGGTCCAAGTAGAATATGAGGAAGAGATCAAAAGTTTCTATCCAGAGGAGGTGTCCTCTATGGTTTTGACAAAGATGAAGGAAATCACAGAGGCTTACCTTGGGAAGACTGTTACCAATGCTGTAGTCACAGTACCTGCCTATTTTAACAACTCTCAGCATTAGGCTACCAAACATGCTGGAAATATTGCTGGTCTTAATGTACTACGAATCGTCAGTGAGCCAACTGCTGCTGCTATTGCTTATGGCTTAGACAAAAAGGTTGGAGCTGAAAGGAATGTGCTGATCTTTGACTTGGGAGGTGGCACTTTTGATGTGTCAATCCTCACTATTGAAGATGGGATCTTTGAGGTCAAATCTGCTGGAGACACCCACTTAGGTGGAGAAGACTTTGACAACCAAATGGTAAACCATTTTATTGCAGAGTTCAAATGAAAACATAAGCAGGACATCAGTGAGAACAAGCGGGCAGCACGTTGCCTCCATACTGCTTGCGAGCGCACCAAGCGCACACTTTCTTCCAGCACCCAGGCCAGTATTGAGGTTGATTCTCTATATGAAGGAATGGACTTTTATACCTCTATTACTCGTGCCTGGTTTGAAGAATTAAATGCTGACCTGTTCCGTGGCATCCTGGACCCTGTAGAGAAAGCCCTTCGGGATGCCAAGTTTGACAAGTCTCAGATCCACGATATTGTCTTGATGGGTGGTTCTGCAAGTATCCCCAAGATTCAGAAACTTCTACAAGACTTTTTCAATGGGAAGGAACTGAATAAGAGCATCAACCCTGATGAGGCTGTCGCTTATGGTGCAGCTGTCCAGGCAGCCATCCTTTCTGGAGACAAATCTGAAAATACTCAAGATTTGCTGCTGTTGGATGTCACTCGTCTTTCTCTTCGCATTGAAACTGCTGGTGGAGTCATGACTGTTCTCATCAAGCACAATACTACCATTCCTACCAAACATACCCAAACCTTCACTACCTACTCTGACAACCAGCCTGGTGTGCTCATTCAGGTTTATGAAGGTGAGCGTGCCATGACCAAGGATAACAACCTACTTGGCAAGTTTGAACTCACAGGCATACCTCCTGTCCCCCGGGGTGTTCCTCAGATTGGGGTTACCTTTGATATTGATGCTAATGGCATTCTCAATGTCTCTGCTGTGGATAAGAGTACAGGAAAAGAGAACAAGATCACCATCGCAAATGACAAAGGTCGCATGAGCCAGGAAGACATTGAGCACATGGTCCAGGAAGCTGAGCAGCACAAAGCTGAAGATGAGAAGCAGCGAGACAAGGTGTCCTTCAAGCATTCAGTTGAATCTTATGCATTCAACATGAAAGCAGCTGTTGAAGATAAAAAGCTTCAGGGTAAAATCAACGATGAGGACAAACAGAAGATTCTGGACAAGTGTAATGAAATCATCAACTGGCTGGATAAGAACCAGACTGCAGTAAAAGAAGAATTTGAGCGTCGGCAGAAAGAGCTGGAGAAGGTCTGCAATCCCGTCATTAAGAAGCTGTACCAGCGTGCAGGAGGCATGCCTGGAGGCTTCCCTGGTGGTGGAGCTCCCCCATCTGGAGGTGCCTCCTCTGGGCCCACCATTGAAGAGGTTGATTAAGCCAAGCTAAGAATAGGTCTAGCAATGTTCCACACAAAACATTTGAAGGACCCAAATTTGTAGCAAATTCCATGGCAGTTTTAAAGTTGAGCTGCTATAGTTAGTAAACTGTGGACTATGTGCACAAGGAAAGGAAATATAACATTGCACTTTATAAGCTCTGTATTGTTAAGTGGAAAATGCAATGTCTTAAATAAAACTCTATTTAAAATTGACATCATAAAATTGTTTTAAAAAAATAAATAAATTATAAAAATAAAACACCTTCTCTCCTCTCGGGCCTACAAATTCATAAAAAAGGAAGGGAGGGGGAGGGGAAAGATGAAAGGGGAAAGGAAAGAAAGAAAATACATATACACAACACAGAATAGTTCGGTTTATCTGTTCCATCTCTAGACCTGGACTTATTACTTGATCAGGGGAAGGTGGTAGAAAAATCTGATTTTTCAGACTTAGGTTACGGGACTATAGGTGGTACTAGAGCTTGGGGCCAGCCTCAGTCAGAAATGTTGATAAAGTATGAGAGAGGAATGTTTCCTTAAAGAAACTCTGATCTTACACAAGTATTTATAAATGTATAATTAGGTTTCCTTTCCTTTCTCTTTAATATTCTTTTGTTCCCTTCCCAATGTTTCAATGCTTGCTACTTATTTCTAAGATTAGAGCATTAAGATATATGAATCTTTAAAAATTGATTTAAATAATACCTTGAACCCCTTCAATTATACATGTTAGAGAAAACCAAAGATTGCATTTAATAAAAAAAATCACTAATATTTGCCTTTTAGAGGATTTAATAAAGTATAGCATTATAAAAATTTTAAATATGTATATTTAAAAAGTTAGGTCAAAAGAAATATTTTCTGAATTTTTTTTTTAATGTTTTTTTTTGAGAGAGAGAGACAGAGTGCAAGGGAAGAGGGGCAGAGAGAGAAGGAAATACAGAATCTGAAGAAGGCTCCAGGCTCTGAACTGTCAGCACAGAGCTGATGTGGGGCTTGACCTCTCGAACCACAAGATAATGACCTGAGCCAAAGTTGGACACTCAACCGACTAAGCCACCTAAGTGCCCCCCAATTTTTTTCTAAATGAACTTCCTGTAAAATTTTAAAGGCTATACTCTCCTAACACACAATCTTGCAAGATATGAAGGAGACTGCAGAAGCTGAATTTTGCCACTCGTGGCTCTGTGTATTTCTTTTCACTGGGGAGAATGATATTCAAACTAGAAACAGAATCATATAGTCTCTGTCACCTACATTTCAGTATTTGCTTTCTGTCATACTTCCCAAGTGCCCTTCAATTGAAGTCATAAGCATGGACCTCTAGGTTCAAACTCACCTCTAAAACACCTGAATATTTGCTTACTTCCAATTTTGACATCCTCTAAGATTTTAAAGAAAATAATTGAGAATGATTATATCTAAACTAACTTGAAATGCATAGCTTGTTTAATGTAATTATAGGCTGTCTAAAAAGTTTCTCTTACTTCGTACTTCTGTTTTCTAATATTAAGGCTATTTCTGATTATAAAATGTATACATGTTTTATATATATAGTATATATTCATAAATTGTCATATTATTTTCTATAGAGGATCTTTGATAATATTTTGGTGACTTTTTTCTCCTTACATTTTAAAAAGTTAAAACCACATTAGTAAATTTTTTATCTTGTTTTTTTTCAACATAGGAGAAATTTTCTCTCATGTAATTAAGTCTTTCTTTCAATTATTTCATTTCACCGTAAGAATCTATAACAATTTTTTCCCCTACTCCTAAATACACATATTCATGGGCCTATTTCTGGACTCTAATTTTCCAATGGTTTACTAGTCTATTCTTGCACTGATACCGCTCAATTTGGCTTTATAATAAATCTTGATCCCTTATAGAGGAAGTCCTGCCCATTGTGCTTCTTTAGAACGCCTTGGCAATTGCATTTCCCTATGAATTTTATAATCAGCTTGTCAATTTCCAGACAATACACAGCCACACAAATTTGTGGGGCTTTTCACGGGGATTTTACTGAATCCATCAGTCAATTTGAGGATAAGATCTTCAAGTTTTCTCCATTCTTTTTTTTCCCTCTCTTTTCAACCCATGATCATAAAACATTCTCCATTTATTCTTTGTTGTTTTTTTTAGCTTCTCTCAATATTGTTTCATTTGTCTTAAATGTCTTTCATTAAATTTGGTTCTACTTGATTTAAAGCATTGTTGTATAGAGTATTTTAAAGTTCTTTTACGTTAATTGCTGCTTGAGTATTCATTCCTGCAGTATTGTGCATTTGTTCATTTTCAAGTTGCATGTGTATATGTGTGGTGTGTGTGTGCATGTGCGAGTGATTTCTCTGTATCCTTTAACACTTCACTGCGGCAGTTAAAAATGTTAATTTTATAAGTGAAAAATCAAATTTTATTATCTTAATTTTAATTCCTTTAATTATTGGTGAGGGTGAATATTTTTAAATGTTCATTAGCCATTAAAACTGAACGATTAATGATTCCACAAGCTACAGAGAAACTCTTACAGAAATATTAGCTGAATTCTGATCATATGCTTTTTGTGAACAAGCATGTAGATTGGTCTTTTTATTTAAGCATTGTTTTATTCTGTATATACCACTTCCTAAGACTATCCTTCCTAGTAATTCCTGAACCTTGAAATTCCTCTTATTATGCCTTTGTTACTAACTGGATTCACGTACTCCATGCTGAAAGTTCCCTGACACTGTTAACTTTTTTATTTATGACAAGCTACATTTTGATACTTATTAAGTCCTGACATAGATACAAGGTTTTTTGTCATATGCTGTGAGATAAACAAATGAATGTGATTTTGTCCTTATTTTCAAGCGGTTGACCATCTAGTAGGTAGGGTAGAAAGTCATGTGCAGTTACATATAAATCAAGGCTGAAAGTAGAATCTGAAATTAGACAACTACAAAATTACAAAAAAAAAAAAAAAAAAAAAAAACCCATAAATTTCACTTTGTAGTTTTATTTTGTTCTATTGCTTTCTTAGATTTAGTGAGTCCTACCTGGCCACCTATGGTAAAATAAGGTGATAAAAAGACAATTTGAAATGATATAAAATTCTATTTAAAAAGATAGGTGAAAGGAAAAAAGACAAAACATTTTTTGCCATAATAAACATAGGACTAAAATTCACACTTTGGATGGTATTTGCATTCCCTTTATCATGTATTTTAGGTTAATTTATAGATTTGTTCAATGAAAACTGGGATGTGTTATGTCAGCCCCCATGTCCCCCAAAAGAAGCAAATTCTGGATCTTCTTACCCTGCAGGTGTTACTATTAATTAAACCAATGTTTCTATTTTGCAAGTATTATGATTGTGATACCAAGTGGTGATTAGTCTAGCTAATATTGTTAGACTCTTACTTTCCAGCTTAGGGGTATTGCTTTCATTCTAAAGTGTTGATTGTTTCTTATCTAGCTTTGAAAATAAAATTAGATGCTTTTTAAACTGATGTCTCCTATATTGTCTAACTATGGAAATTTATATGGTAATTTAAAATCTGATAAGCTATGAGTGGCATAAGCCTGCATAATAAAGCAATCATAAGCATTGACACATTGGGCAGAATTCAGTGCAGTCTGCCTTTGCAAGGGAAAAATTTCCTACCACATGCTGAAAAGTTAGAGGGGACACCATCTAACAGTACTGGCTTTATTTTATTCACTTTCTGCACAGGTCTGGAAAAATTTATTTGGAATTTCAACAAGATTAATGAAGAAAATAAAGGATAATATCCTTCTGGTTAGCATTTTGTTAAGTTTATTTATTCAACAACCTTTTTTGAGCGCTAACTTTATAAAACAAGCCACTCTGCAAAGCAAAATAAAGGATCAGATGCTATTCTTGATGTCTGATAGAAGTCAGACCACTTGTATTTGGTTTTCATCATTACAACCTGAGTACAGATTTGCTACTTACTATCAATGTGACCCTATAAAATTAAACAAAAGTAACCTTTTGCTAGAGGTAGAAAGAGAAAAATAATCAAAATATGGATTACATTCTCCATTATATTAGCCCAATTTATGAACAGTATATACCAAAAGAAACAAAACAAAACAAACAAACCACCCACAAAAAACTGGTTTCTGTTGTAGGCAGCTCTGACATGGCTCACAATTCCCATCTCCTGGTATTCACACCCTTGTATAATCTCCCATTGCATGTGGGCTGAACCCAGTGATGTACTTTCAAAGAACAGAGTACAGTAAAAATGATGCAGGTCACTTTGTTGATTGTAAAAGACCACGGTTTCTCTCTTGCCAGTACTTTCTTACTGGCATTCTGTCCCTCCAAATACACATCCTCATCTTTCTCACTTTGATGGAACAAGACGCAAATGTTGGAGAGACCTGTACAACAAGAAACTGAAGCTCTCAGACTACCAGACTTTGGGGAACAAAATCCTGCCAAGAACCACTAGTGAATTTTGCCGTACTTGAACCTTGAGATATCAATAGCTCTTACCAATGCTGTGATAGCCTTGTGAGAGAGATATGGGCCAACATCCTAATTTCTATCTGTGAGACACCTTGAAGCAGAGAACCTAGTAAAGCCATGCTCTGATTCCTGACCCACAGAAATTGTGAGATAATAATAATGAGATATTTTAAGCTGCTATGCTTAGGAGTAATTTGTTATCCAGCAGTAGGTAACTAATACAGTTTATCTCCCATATTGCTTCTCTGAATATGTATTTACTAATATGTAAAAGATGATAAATCATGTATAACCTACTGACCTCAGAGGTCTTTATAAAGATTAAATATGATAATGTGTTTAGAAAAATGTAGCAAACGCTAAAGTACTCTACAAACAGGAGCTAATTTTAAGGAATAAACAATCTTTTTTTTTTTTTAATTTTTTTTTTTTTTCAACGTTTATTTATTTTTGGGACAGAGAGAGACAGAGCATGAACGGGGGAGGGGCAGAGAGAGAGGGAGACACAGAATCGGAAACAGGCTCCAGGCTCTGAGCCATCAGCCCAGAGCCTGACGCGGGGCTCGAACTCACGGATCGCGAGATCGTGACCTGGCTGCAGTCGGTCGCTTAACCGACTGCGCCACCCAGGCGCCCCAGGAATAAACAATCTTAACACAAGCGATTAGTGTCACAAAGCAAGTAGTTACTATTAACTCAACATGTAGGATATTCCAGGCACTTTCCAAGGTATTTTAGAAAGACATCTAATTGGCATTGCCATAGCATAATTGAAGAAACTGAGGTTCAGCAAAGTTTAGTGACTTACAAATGCTACGATGGGATGGATTTGGAATTCATCACCCAGATACAGTTCAAAAGTTCATGTCCTTTCCTCTAAAAGTTCCTACCCGTTTTCCTATTATTGTTGTGGTGGTTTTCACAAAACAGAAAGTGAGGCTTTCCAAACATGAAATGTCTTATAATGAGTAATTCTGGTGCCCCACCTATATCTCCTTAATTCAGTAGGTGCACCAACCCTCTAGCTATTGAGTGCCGACTGCCAAAGGCTCCAGCTGTCCCCTTCTCTGAAGAAATCCTCTGCAGATGGGAGGTAGCCTGAAGCTCAGGACAGACCTACACAGGCTAGAAACATGAATGCCTCAAGTGGAAACCAACCGTGTGCTGTCATTCTTGCTTCAAAGT
The DNA here is from genome assembly GCF_028749965.1 of Puma concolor. Taxonomy (NCBI): domain Eukaryota; kingdom Metazoa; phylum Chordata; class Mammalia; order Carnivora; family Felidae; genus Puma; species Puma concolor. Next base: position 121,216,818 of record NC_141675.1, read on the forward strand.
CTCCTACAGGATGAAGTAGAAGCTAGTCTCCAGATAAGAACACCTCTTTGCTATGGTTTTATTCCTCTGTCCTCTCCTGCTCCCATCTCTGGCCTCTTCCTGAGAATACTTCCTCCCTCAATCTCCTTCACCCTCATTATCTCTGCCTCTGCCTCCAGGGAACTCAACCTAAGACAGTCCTTTGCCTATTTTTACTTTCTCTTTTACATATTTCCATCCCCAAATCCCACATACACTTACGTGGCAATATATTTTTTCAAACCTTCAGGTTATAATTACACAGGTTCTTGAGCTTAACAAAAGTTTGTACTGTAGTTTTGCCAACTCCCAAAAAGTTATTTTCCATGGGTCTATGATACAAAATTTGGATATACTGTTGATGTGTTCGTTGCATAGGGGAAATTTTATGTTGTATTAACAGATATTTTACATATACATCTTAAACTTTATTCATTTATAAAATAATACAGTATAGTAGAAAAATCTGAAAATACAGGAAAATTATTTGACAAAATTATACATGTACCTTAACGAACAAAAAATAAAAAATTAGCCTAAGTTTAAGAAATTCAAAAAATATCCTAGTCCAAACTGTTATTTTACTAGTCCAGAATATTAGTTCTTGATGGAAATTTCTGTTATTTTATAAGTTACTACCCTTAGGGTACAAAGCATCTTATAAATTCATTTTCCCACTATTATTAGAACTATTATTATTATAGTAGGACAATTCTAGTCTTTCTATAATGAGTGCTTTTGGATAAGCAGAGGATTAAACTTCTATTTCCTTTATTTTGTGTTATTCTTATTAACCCTCTAGGACAGATTCCTCAGAACACAGGCATATTGACATTCTTTAGTTATGGCTCAACATAAATACAAAATCAATACCTACTGACCTCACCTTAAACCCTACTCATTGAGGTAATTTATCATTTAATTATTATTGTATACTTTTATTAATATCACAGATAGGACATAATCATCAATAATTATAATCATACTCATAGTAACCCCACAAAATTGTAGGATTATGTATTTCAGATACCATGTAACCTAAAATTAACAATTTATGTAGGGCTGAGAATCATACTCTTTAAAGCCCTATACAGCCTTTGTCTCCTCTATGCAGCCTTCACTTAAACACAAACTGACAGGCAACATCTTCCTCAAGAATGCTGGAATGTTACACAGTATTTAGCACATCTTCAATAAATATTAAAAAGCTTAGTTCCTTGATGCTTACAGTGTTTAATATGATGCATTTGGCCAAGTGCAGAGGTCACATACTCTTTCTCTGTTTGCCTTTGGCACTGACTCCTGAGATTATTCTCAAAATGTGTCTCAAGTAGATGCTAATCTTTGTCACTAGGTCTGTTATCAAAATGCTTTGATAGATAAGTCTATTTATTTTTTTCTATATTATATAAAATAATGAAAAAGGAGCATAAAAACATTTTCAGGGCAAGTCAGTCATTATCAGGTAAAGGAAGCCTTGTTCTAGACTATGGCTAGCTACCCTAACTATGGTAGTTATATGGCTATACCTCTATCTGTGTACATTTCTATTTATTCTGCAGATGTTACTTAGGGTATTTTGATTGAATATATTAAAACAAAATATATCAAGACAGTTTTCATAAGTCCAATAAACATTTACTCATCTCTCAATATTTTTGCTTCATATATTAAAGTATTTTTTTTTTATTTTTTTAATGTTTATTTCTGAGAGAGAGATAATGTTTATTTATTTTTTGCTCACAGAGTGTGAGTAGGGGAGGGGCAGAGAGAGAAAAGAGAGGGAGACACAGAATCAAAGCAGGTTCCAGGCTCTGAGCTATCAGCACAGAGCCTGATGTGGGGCTCAAATTCCCATGGTGAGATCATGACCTGAGCCGAAGTCGGACCCTTAACCGACTGAGCCACCCAGGTGCCCCGACTTAAGTCTATTTTAGATGCAAGAATTATCACAATGCTTCATTCTGCCAATGATGAAGTTCATTTGGACATAAATTTGGCAAAAGCATGCATGGTATTTGTTATACATAAGACACTATTCTCATTCTGGCTATGGTGTTCAAGTTCTTACCCACACTATGGGTAATACTACGTTTCACTGCAAACACTTTGGAAGGTTATATGCTCAGAAACCTTGTTAAGCTTTATTATTTTTAATTATTTATACTCTTGCTTTTATCCCAAAACATATTAGCATTTCAATACAGACTTTGCTTTCCCACTTTTTAAAGATTATTTTAAGCTTTTCTCCCCACAAGGATGCATTTACTTCCTGGAAAGGAAAAAAAAAAAAATCTCTACCTAGGATAGAATACATTGATGGTAAACACCATGTCATAGTAAAAACAATTTTGGCTGGTTGTTCAGTAAACAAATCGGATAAAGAAATAGGTATGCAATTATTCATCTATTCAACAAAAATGTATACCATGAAATTATGAGTGATATGAAAAATACTAACAGGTATATATACACCTTGGTTTCATTTACTGCAGCCATTAAATAACTTGAAAAGAATCATGGAATTTGAAAAATTCTCACTGCTTTATAAAAATAGTAAGTGTGAAAAATAAATAAGTGACAGATCCCAATGAGTGGTAACTTATCTACAACTATAGAAAATTTCCTAAGTACCATTTGGATTTCAAATGCTAGAAATTTCAAAATAAAATACATTGCTGTTTACAGTGAAAATATTTTCCTGATTAGAAGTGCTAGGACACCCCATCACACAGAAGAAAAGTCCATCTTTTCATATGAATGAAAATCATAATCCATAGACTCTTTGAGATAAATATCAGAAATTTGATTTTAGAAATGGGGAATCGGGGCCCTGTAAGCTAAGTAATTTGCTTAGATTTGCAAGTCAGTGATTCAAACAAAGCATCCCACTACCAGTTAGTCTCATTCTTAATGGCATATAGTCAGTAGTCATTAAAATAAGGATGAAATAAGCATGGCCTCTGGTAATCCAATCACATTTTGGTTCACATCAAGTATCTCAAAAGAACTAATGCTTTATATCTTACGTATTCTAATATCAACTTCACACAATCTACCTATACATAATTTAGTTGTTATACACTTGCACCTGACTCAGACAAGAATTTCTGAGTAATAAGTCTCTATTTCTTACTTTAAAGTGTGCCTGTTTTGTTTGCACTAGCTATGTAATTAGGAAAAATGGTGTCTTTGTGAAGACATTACTTTCAACATTTCATGAACTAAAGAAACTTAAAAAAAAAAGAACACGTGTGCATGCATGTGTTTTATCTTTGTTGAAATTAGCAGTTTTAGTACTGAGGCTGCATTATGTGACTTGAAAATAAGGCCCTCTGAACAGGATGTAAGTTCAACTTTACTATAAAAACAAGTATATGCTGCAAATACAAAATTTACATTTATAGTGACAAATTCTGGTCAAGCTATAATAGCTGAAAAACCATGATTTTCTTTAGGATCCCAACTTTCCTACAGTATGATGGAAGGACAATATAGACCATGATATTTTGACTTTAAATTGTACACATATGCACATATGTACAATTCTGGTCGCCAGTTCTAATGTGTGAGGGGAATTTCCCCACACTACCAAGCAATTTTGGGTTTCGAAATTACTAGCCTGGCATCCTACAAATCAATTCAATTCTGTCACTATCTACCTACCTAAGACAGCATCAGATCCCACCGGTTAAGGGTTCAGACCTACACAAGTGTATTCCACCAACATCAGAGACCAATCTCAAGTCCAACTTGTTGCCTGTGCTTTCTGATCAACTGGTTATAGATCAGAGATTTCAACCAGCTCTCCTTGTGTTTAATTTGCTAGAGTGGCTCACCCAAAACTCAGAGAAACAATTTCTAGATTACCAATTTATTATAAGAAGACAGAAGTCAGAACAACCAGATAGAAGAGATGCCTAAGGCAAAGTACAGCGTCCATGTTCAAGTACACCACTCTCCCCACATCTACACATGTTCATCAACCCAGAAGCTCTCAGAACCCTGTCCTTTGAGTTTTCATGGAAGCCTCATTACATAAGCATGACGGATTAAATCACTGATTATTGGTAACTGATTCAAATTCCAGTCCTTCTCCCCTCCCCAGAGGTGGTAGGGGTGACTGTGGGGGAGGACTGCAAGTTCTAACCTTCTTATTGCTGTTGTTTACCTTGGCAACCAACCACCATCCTTAGGTTACCTAGGCACTTTTCAAAAGTCAGCTCCTTAACCTAACAAAAGACATCATTATTGCTCTCATCACTTAGGAAATCCCAATGGTTTTAGGAGCTCTGTTGGAGACACACATTTTTTTATTATAAATCACAATATGTATATATATATTTATGTTTTTTTAAGTGTATTTATTTTGAGAGAGAGGGAGAGAAAGTACAAATAGGGGAGCAACAGAGAAAGAGGAAATGAGAGGAACCCAAGCAGCACAGCCCAGACCCCAATTTGGGGCTCAAACTCATAAACTATGAGATTATGACCTGAGCCAAAATCCAGAGTCGGATGCTTAACAAACTGAACCATGCAGGTGCCCCTGTATGTGTTTATAGTATGAATAATCATAGCTATGAACAATAAAGGTATGAAGTACAATATACACTCATGTACTTACTACCCAGATATATGATAAAACATTACCTGTATACTTACACATCTTCTTTGTTCATCCCCATCCTACATCATACACATAACCATAATATTGAAGAATTTACCATTCTATGCCATATAACCCCCAAAATGGCCACACATTTTCCCATTCCTATACAGCATACTCTTGCAATGTGACTTTTAATTCTACTCATGTAACAGTACAATCTGGACTTTGCTAGATCAGGGTTTTTTTAGCCACACTGACTGTGATGGTGAATTTTCTAGGTCATATTGGCACAGGCATGGTGCTCAGATATGTGTTCAAACATTATTCTACATGTTTCCATGCGAATGTTTTTTGTGAGGAGATTAATCTTTAAATCAGTGGGTTTTGAATAAGCAGACTGTCCTCCATAATGTCGGTGGCCTCATTCAATCAGTTGAAAATCTGAATAGAACAAAAGACTGTCGTCCCCTGAGCAAGAGAGAATTCTGCAGCAGAGAGCCTTCAGGCCTGAACTGCAACATGGGGCTTCCTCTGGGTTCTCCAGTCTGTGGCCCGACTCAGCAGATTTGGACTTCTCAGTCTATATAATTGCATAAGCCAGTTTCTTAATATACATCTCCTTCTATAGACAGACACTATTGGTTCAATTTCTATAGAGCACCCTAAGTAGCACATTGTCATTTTAAAAGCTTGAAGCACACAGGGGTGCCTACGTGGCTCAGTTGGTTGAGTATCTGACTCTTGATTTCAGCTCAAGTCATGATCTCATAGTTTATGAGTTTGAGCCCCACGTGGGGCTCTGCACTGACAGCATTGAACCTGCTTGGGATTCTCTCTTCCTCCCTCTCTCTCTGCCCTCCCCCGCTCACACGCTTTCTCCCAAAATAAACATTTTAAAAACTATTAAAAAAAAAAATAACATGAAGCACACAGAGGCTTACGAAATCATTTCATGATAAGGCCTGACCTCGCTTTGTGCAAATGGTCCTTCTTGAAACGTTGTGACCACTACCATGTGAATAAACCTGGGCTACCTGGCTGGCTGAGGAGTGGCACGGTTAATTCCATCATTCATGTCAATAGCCAACCTACTAACAGTCGTGGAAGGAGAAACTCAACTACCAGCTCCCTACAAATGCATGATCAAGCCTAACCAATGGCATGTAGAGGTGGGATGAGCCATCCCAAAGAGCCCCAAATTCCCAACTCACAAAACTTTTTAAATTATTTTTAATGAGGGGCGCCTGGGTGGCCCAGTTGGTTAAGCGTCCGACTTCAGCCAGGTCACGATCTCGCGGTCCATGAGTTTGAGCCCGGCGTCAGGCTCTGGGCTGATGGCTCAGAGCCTGGAGCCTGTTTCCGATTCTGTGTCTCCCTCTCTCTCTGCCCCTCCCCCGTTCGTGCTCTGTCTCTCTCTGTCCCAAAAATAAATAAACGTTGGAAAAAAAAAATTTAAAAAAAAAATTAAAAAAAAGTTATTTTTAATGAAGTATAAACAATATAAAGCATTGTACTTTAAGTGTACAAAATGATTCAATAATACTATTTTTGCTCAGTTCTCACCACAGTAAGTATCATCATATGATCTGTCACCATTCTTACAATCTTATTGACAATATTCTCTATGCTGTACTTTTTATCTGTGACTTATATACCTTTTAACTGGACATTTGGACCTCGCAATCCCCTTTATCGATTTCACCCAACCCCCACCAACTTCCTCTCTGGAAACCATCTATTTGCTTTCCATATTTAAATGTCTGCTTTTTTACCTTTGTTCACTTGTTTTGCTTTTTAAAATTCTATGTATGAGTAAAATCATATGGTATTTGTCATTCCCTAATCTCCCCCCCCACCATAAGAGTTATGACAAGTATAATCTATCTGAAAATAAAAATTTGAACCTCCATTATTATGATGCTTGCTCTATGTTGTAGTAATGTTCATCAACTTCCTTCTAATTTAGTTACAAACTTACAGATGGATACTGAATTTTATTTAATGCCTCTATTACACATATGGAAAGGATCATCACTTTTTGTTCATTTAATGTATTAACATGGTTAACTACAATAGAGATTTTCTTAAAATTAAATCAGTCTGGCACTAGCAGGGATAAACCCAACTTGGTCATACTATTTTGTCATTATTTATTTGTTTATTATTTATTTATTATTTTGGAGAGAATGTGTGAGGGAGTGAGAAGGAAAGAGTTAGGGAGAGGGGGAGAGAGGGAGAGAGAGAATAATCTCAAGCAGTATCCACACCCAGAGCACAGCCCAGTGTGGGACTTGATATGAACAACGATGAGATCATGACCTAAGCCAAAAAAAAAATCAAGAGGTGGATGCTCAACTAACTGAGCCATCCAGGTACCCCTTATTTTGTCATTTTAATCCATGGTCTATTTTTATTTGTATTATTACAAATGTGTTTCCATACCTACTCCAGGAGATTAACCTGAAATATTTCTGCTTCATATTCTCTTTGTCAGTTTTGATATTAAGCCTATGTTGGCCACAAAACTTGGGAGAGTTCCTTTTTCTCCATTATTTAGAGAAATCATATTAAGTTTAAAATTAGATCTACCAAGTTTTGTCTGGGTCTGGTATTATTTTAAAATATTTTGGGGAAAAATATTTTACCTACCAGTTCAATAGTTTAATGGTTATATTTCTATTGAGATTTTCTATTCTTTGAGGAAAGGGTGAGTAGATTTTAAGAAATAATTTAATCTAAATTTAAAATTTAAACTATTATTTTTAATAATTACTAACTGCATAATCTCTACTAAATACACATATGCATATATTTATGTTAACCTCTCAATCTTATTTCTGACATTTCCCTCTTTTTATAAAATATTCTCAAGGTTTTCAATTGTTTTAGTTTCAGAACCAACTTTAGCTTTGTAGGGTTTTTTTTGTTTGTAATATATACTTTTATTTCTCATTAACTTTCATATTTATTCATGCATATGTAAGATAGCAGTTAGGATTATTTTATGACTCTACTTGTAACTATTTAATTCAATGTTTAGCTCGCTAATTGTCACTTTTTTTCTCATCTTTTCTAACATTAGCATAAAATTGTAATAGGGGATATTTCCATTGTTATTCATTTTAGATAATTTTTTAAACAAATTTCATAGTTCTTTAAGTGGTTCATTCAATAGGTTTTCTAAATTTCAAAGAATCTGGATTAATCATTTAAAAATATTTTTTTTTTTTAAATTTTTTTTTTTTCAACGTTTATTTATTTTTTGGGACAGAGAGAGACAGAGCATGAACGGGGGAGGGGCAGAGAGAGAGGGAGACACAGAATCCGAAACAGGCTCCAGGCTCCGAGCCATCAGCCCAGAGCCTGATGCGAGCCTGACGCGGGGCTCGAACTCACGGACCGCGAGATCGTGACCTGGCTGAAGTCGGACGCTTAACCGACTGCGCCACCCAGACGCCCCTCATTTAAAAATATTTTAATGTTTTAAAATAAAACAAACTTTTTAAAATAAAACTTTTTAAAATAAAACCTTTTTAAAATAAAACCTTTTTAAAATAAAACCTTTTTAAAATAAAACCTTTTTAAAATAAAACCTTTTTAAAATAAAACCTTTTTAAAATAAAACATTTTAAAATAAAACATTTTAAAATAAAACATTTTAAAATAAAACATTTTAAAATAAAACATTTTAAAATAAAACATTTTAAAATAAAACATTTTAAAATAAAACATTTTAAAATAAAACATTTTAAAATAAAACATTTTAAAATAAAACATTTTAAAATAAAACATTTTAAAATAAAACATTTTAAAATAAAACATTTTAAAATAAAACATTTTAAAATAAAACATTTTAAAATAAAACATTTTAAAATAAAACATTTTAAATAAAAATATGAACACTTATTACACTTTTGGTTTTACAGACTGAATATTTTTATTTCCACATTTGTGCCTAATTGTATTCCCTAATAGTTTTCTTTACATGCTCAGCATAACTATCTCAGTTTGAAAGAAAATTAATTTCAACTTACATGGTATTGCTGATTTCCTCCATTATAAAAATCTAGTTCCATATTTCATTCATGATTTTGTAAGTGTTTGATGGATACATACATGCTAAAAATTGTACATATTTCTTAGGAAATATTTTTTGCTTAATGTTTTCTTAAAGTCTAATTTATAATAGTTATATAGGCCTTCTTTTAATATCCCTATGAAGTACAGTCTACCATTTCTTCCCTTTCAAGATTTCCAAGACCCTGGTTTTGTGTTTTGTAAATAGTACAAAGTTTCATTGCACGTTTGTGTGTTCTCACCTAGTCTACCATTTTTTTACTTTTTACTGAAGGTACTATTCCATTTACATAGATTACAGTTGCTATATTTGTGATTATTTCCATTACCTTATCTTGTGTTTATTTTACCCATGTCATTAGTCCCTTTTATCTCCTTTTGTGTGTCATTTTACCTTCTCTTGTTATTCCAATTTTTACAATCCATTTGGAAAACTGATACTTCAGTTTTCTTTTAGCAGTTCCAATAAGTATTAACATGCGTTCAAAAAAAGTCTGAAATCATAATTCTTTTGTTAATACTACAGGGACTGAGACACATGTTAATTTTGACTTCTCATAGCCTTTTTAGTACCAAAAATTACTATTACCTACCTATACACTATTTCTTGATAAGACCAACTCATCAAATCATGCTAAACGGACAACCTCAGGATGCTCCCATCCTGCAAGGCCCATCAGTTGCTGTGACAGAAATAAACATGTAATCCAGGTAGGGGCTTGCCTTTACCACATAGAAGACCTCAGTATTGTTTTACAGCAGCTTATAGCATGTTTGTCCCAATGTTCTAGAACCCCACAGAACATCAAAGAGACCAGGGACACACTTCACAGCAAAAGGAAGTCTTGGAGAAGGCCCATGAACACAGGTTCCATCACATCACACACTGTACCACACAGAAGCTGCACAGAAATGGATAGGGTAGTGAACTGTTCTATTGACAACACAGCTATAGAGTCAGCATAAAGACAGCATAAGGGGGGGCGCCTGGGTGGCGCAGTCGGTTAAGCGTCCGACTTCAGCCAGGTCACGATCTCGCGGTCCGTGGGTTCCAGCCCCGCGTCGGGCTCTGGGCTGATGGCTCAGAGCCTGGAGCCTGTTTCCGATTCTGTGTCTCCCTCTCTCTCTGCCCCTCCCCGTTCATGCTATGTCTCTTTCTGTCCCAAAAATAAATAAATGTTGAAAAAAAAAATTTTTTTTTTTTTTTTTTTAAAAAAAGACAGCATAAGGGGTACTCTTCTCTAGGATGCTGTATACTCATGGACTCAAAGTCTTTTAGGTGGCACTAGGTTCCCAATAGGAAGACCACATGGGTCAGGAATCCAAGCAGTGAAGCAGGAATTTCTGCACTTAGCACTCCCAGTATTTCCCTATAGGACTTTAAAGCTGAGGTTCTCACAACTCTGGACTCAGGGTTCAAAGGCCCTGGTCCTCCAGAGAGACACAGCAAGTAACCATTACAATAAAGCCACTGTTGCTGTAGGCACTTTTTGGTTTTCAGAGACCAAGAGACAAAGAAGATAACTTCTGCAGACTGGTTGACCTTGATTACCAGCCAAAGACAGGGCTGCTCTTACACAATAAAAGTGGGAAGAGTATGTAGGAGCAGTTTTTGGTACTCTTGACTACTGTGACTCTGAATAACAGGCAGAGCAAACCAGCCTGAGAAAGGCATGGTGACCAGGGGTCTGTATCAGTCAGAAGATCTCAAATCAGCAAGTAAGGCACTGAGCCATGCAGAGGCCGTAGCTGAGAGGACGAGGAGTCTAGAGTGCAAAGTGGGGAAGGACACAAGACAATCACCCGTAGAGCCCAAACCAGCTGCAGCAGTGAGGACTAACTACTCTGTCCCATCTGGGCAGCACATGGAGTGGGTTGTGACAGAGATGTGACTCCCAGATCCTCATTCAAGTAAGGATCTTCTATCCAACTGTAAAAAGTCTAACCAGCAAACTACTGTCAGCTGTTAAGTATTTTAAGGTTTGCCTTAGTTTCAGAGGTAGCCGAAGGTCATGTACTTCCCCAGGCAGCACACATTTGGTGAAGAGTATCATCAAGGCGGAAAGGTCAAATAACTGACAGAAAATACTTGTTCCCAATCTTCCCACCAGTTTTACTGAGTTTTATTGGGCTTCTATTACAATTTGACTTTTTCCTCTGGCTAATCCTTCTCCCCTCCTGAGAGCTGCACTCTAGTAAACTCTTACACCCCAAACTCCATATAAACATTTGTTTTCAGAGATGGTAACACTCCAGGTACTTGTTTCATTGTCCTCAGAAATAAAGAACAGTTTTAGGGTGGTCAGTATTCACATGTGTCTCATGCTGTAGACAGGTTTACTGAGCAAATAAACCAAGATAGTTAAGTTTGGAAAAAACTGAATTGCTCTGTGAAAGGTCTTTATTTTCCTTTAAGACTGGATATTTTTTAAAAAATCATGCTAATGCACGTGCCTAGTAGTATTCCCTGCCCTTCATTGCTCTTTGCTTGAGCAATCCTCTGAATGCATACCCCCAGCCAGCAGACATTCCTGAACATTTGCATTAAATAGCTTAACATTTGACAGTCACCACCTAATTTAGTGTTATACTGAGAACATTCTAATAATTTTAACTGAGCATTAACAGCTAAAAATTATACAGTCAGACCAGTGTGGGAAGGTGAATCATTTTAAGATTATTTTTTTTAATATTTATTTTTGAGAGAGGGACAGTGTGAGTAGGGGAGGAGCAGAGAGAGGGACAGACAGAATCCGAAGTAGGCTCCAAACTCCGAGCTGTCAGCACACAGCCTGATGCGGGGCTCGAACTCACCACAAGAACATGACCTGACCCGAAGTCGGTCATTTAACCAACTGAACCACCCAGGTGCCCCAAAGATTATTTTTTTAATACCTTAGCAACATCCATCCTTTGCACCACAAAACTAAAACGGAAGTAATAACAAACAAAATGTTTTAACCTACGGTTCTACTCCTTTTCCTTTGATGGATAGCTAATATTTTGATGCAGTATCTTGATTCCTTGTATAGAAGTACTAACTTAGAAATTGAGATGAAACTGATGGCCTATGGCACATAATTTAACAGGAACTGCTAGAAACCTTTCAGACCTCCACTTATTCTTAAATGTGGATTTATAAATTCATACATGGGCTAGGATATAGTTCTAATAATCAATATTCCTAAGCAAATCATATAGACTAAAATGGTCTTTTTCCTTTTGTCAAAAAGATAATTTGTCAGTTACTCCATGTATCTTCAGAAGATGTTTGTCAGTATTTATTAGGATTGTTCATGCAGTTCCATAAATACAACATTCATTTGGTACTCTTTTGCTTGCTCCATACAGCTCAAGCAGGGAAACTATTGCCTGGAAACTGTCTTATTTCCTAATATTTTTCACAAGGAAATCGTTTGTGTGTCATTCATCAGTTTTATGGCCTTTTCTCCCTGTTTTTAGAAAGCAGAAGCATGCTCAGTATTCAGTCACACACAGAGCAGACTCATTACAGGATTGTCAATGAGCAATTTACCAAGCAGAAAGTCAAATTAGCTTTACTGGAAAGTTGACTGTGGTGTGCTACCCTCAGTGAAAGTAGCAAGTAAAATTTTACCCACAACTGGTTACATAGGGGTAATTAAAACCATTAATCTTTTCATTGATCTTTGACTGTTGCCTACTATATTTAGCAGCTAAGATTCATGAGCTACTAGAGTGTGTCCATTGTCACAGATCTCCATCGATAGATATCCCCTAAAGAGGGCTCCAGGGTAAAAGAGCATTTATCTGATTTATGCCTATTATGTGGTTCATTCAGACCTTAAACAAATAATGGTTATGCTTTATTAAGAAGCAATATTTGCAAACTCTAAGTCTCATGAAAATTTTAACTTCTTTCATGTACAGAAAATAACACATGGTAAATGCCTTTTGAGTCATACCTGTTCCATTTATTTTTATATTTAAAGGGGATATGGTTCTACTTGATAACATCCTAAAATGGTATAGGGCATTGTATAATTTTTATACTTAGGTGCTCTTTTAAAAAGTAAATGTTTGACCTTATAGCCCAGAATTATGTCTCTAAAGAGGTAATATTCTATCACTAAAGCATGGTTGGTTCACAGATCACTGATACAGTTAGTTTTAACAGATGTTTAGGTGCTATTATAATCTTTCCTATCCATTTGGCTGTCATAAAAGATAGACCCATGTGTCCAACTTAAGCCATTATTCCTACAGGGCCTTTGCTCTTCTATACTAGGAACTATTAGGAATTACGACTGGATAATCAACTAGTGACCTTCATCAATTAGAGAATTTTTATAGTTAGGTAGGTCGTAACCACTCTCAATGTTTACTGAAGAAAGTAAAGCAGAAGATTCACAGAGATTTCATTCTGGGTGCCAATAAGGCGAAATCAATATGAGCCGAAGGATTGGGTATCTTGACAGCTGCAGTATTGGAAACATAATGGTGAGAACTCCTGCCCAGTAAATAATGTCTACATAATTTCCACACTCACATGAAACTACTCAGTTCCAATACATATAAATTACTCAGTCATTATAAATTTACTGATGGAAAAATGCAGACATATAATCTGTGCAATGAACAATTGTCACTTAAACATTACCATTACCAGTGCCTACACACTCTTTGTGTTTGGGAAGAAAGCACTCTTTGTGTTCTCACCTTGGTCAGAGTCAAGAACCCTATTCTTTCACCTGAATAGTTAGAAGGGAGGCAAGTAGGCCTTGCAAAAAAGAACTAGCCTAAGACACTAAATCTTGCAAAAGAGATGTTCCCAGGGGATTGGAACTAGAGGCTAATGTCAGAGTGATGCAGGAGGTTAGTGTCCAGGAACAGGTTTACCAATGGTGACAGCCTGATATCCTGCTCCATTACCTTGGCTTGCTCTCAAGGTCTTAGTCTCATTCAATTATTTTCAGTTTTCTAAGCTGGATTCTCCAGATTTCTCATCCTTTATGCTAGTCATTCAATAGCCTTGCGATAATTTATTTTCTTCTGAAGTTTACCAGAGCCCACCTTTGTTCTTGTAAATCAATCATAATGGATACACTGTGTTTCTAGGTATACATGCAACCATGTATGTATAGAATATCCTAACCCAATTTGCTTGATGGAGTCTCCTAGCTAATGACTTAGTCATCCGTAAGATTTTATCCTTTTCTGATGGCATGTTAGTATCACTAAGTTTATCCATTTATAGACTTCAAACTTCAAATCTCAAAAATGATAAATTCAAAGCTAGACATCTGGATTAATTTCTGGTAAATATTTTAATTTGGAGGGCTCAAACCCTCAAAGTTTTTGTCAGATACTAACAAACTCAAAATTTACTCACTAACATGCTTTTTAATTGTCAAGAAGGGTTTAATAAATGTTACAAATTTAGTAAGTAGGTAAATGAATATGTATTTGTTTCTTCCCCATTTATAGAAGTAACCAAGTCTTAAATAGTCCTTTTTTTTTTTTTGCTTCCATTATGCCTAATATTAGCTCATTTTCAAATTATCTTTTACTACCTAATCACCTTCTACCCAGGTGACTGAATTCACTCCATCATTAACTATTTATTAAGCACTAATTATGTAATGCCAGGCATTTGTTAATGAAACACATATGAATTCTGCCTTTTTCCAGCTTACTCCTCTATGGGAGATAGACAAATAGAAAAAAAAAATAAAGTCATCTAACAAATATAGGTGTGAGACACAGGTTATGAAGACAACACACTGCATGCAGAGAGGGAGAATAACTGAGTATCAATTAAAGAAAATAATAAGGAAAGACCTCTCAAAGACTGGGACTTTAAGAAGGTATCCAGGAGTATGTAAAGAAATTAGCTATGAATAGTATGAGAATAGGTATGTATGTATGTATGTATGTATGTATGTATGTATGTATGTGTATTTTATATGATCTGTATCTGTGTTGGAGAGAGAAGTAGAATGTGTGATAATTTCTGTAGTACTGAGCTTGGAATATATTAAAAGCTGACAGGAAATCCATGTGGCTGAATTGTTGCAGGCAATGGAGAGAGGATATTGAAGTGGGCAGACATTTCATGTAATAATTTGCTGCTGTCCATGGTAGACTTTATCCTGAAGAGAGTGGGAGACAGTTGAAGGGTTTAAGTCTAAGAAGTGACATATTTTAATATTTTTTTATTAAGCTGGCTAATATGTGGAAAATAAATTGAAGCTGTTAAACCTGGATTCAGGAAGAGCATCCTCAGATGTAAATGAGGATGCTGCTTAGGCTAGCATGGTGGCAGGGGAGAGCTAGAGAGCAGTAGACTACTTTTAAGATACGGAATACAGGACTCAAATCGACAATCTGGAGTTAAAGTAAGGGAAAAAAAAAAAAACATCAAGGTGACTTCATGTCTGAAATACATAGTGATTTTAAAAGCTTTGAATAAAATTCACTTATTTCAGCTCTGATTCTGTAGCTTTTTCTCCTCTCCTCCCTCCACCTTCTGTTTATCTACAGAGTAAGAAGTTTAGAAGACTCCTGAAAATGAAGAAATCAGATATCCCAAAAACCTCTCAATACAAGGGACAAAAAAATCTGAATAAAACAGAATATTAAACACATAACTCAGATTGCAGTAATTTAAGATAATTCAAAAGAAGAAATAATCATTTTACTTGCATTTTTGTTCAAGATACTCCTGACTCGTCTGAAGGCCTGCTTTCCCTGTGGTCCAAACAGTGCTGGATCTTCTCCCCATAACTCTGCACCTCTGGGAGTAAAGATAACACAGTTCTCCATGATGGCCCTTAGTAGACTTCAGAACGTTCCTTCTTTAACAACAGATTCAACTTTCAATCTTACATTATCACATTAGGTTACCAACTAATCTACAATTTCCCTTTAATCTGCTTAACCCCTGAATCATTTTTTATTTTTCCATGAGTTTAGCTCTATTACCTGTCATAAGTGGTTTCATTACAGGTGTAGACAATCCTTTTCATACTATGGCTTGTCCTTCAAGTCTCTCCTTCAAGTCTCATACTCTCCTGTACTTCAGCCATTCACTCCAATGGGGAATCAATGATCTTCACTCTTATAAATAACTGAAACCCCTCCATAATCTCAATTTCATGTATCTTGCTTTAGGAGAACTAAAAATCGTACTATGTTAATGTTAATTTCCTGTGATGGTTATTGTGCAATTACATAAGACAACATTCTTATTTGTAGAAAATAAAATATTTGGAACTGATAGAAATTGATTTTGACCACCTAATCTCAAGCGGTTGGCAGAAAATAAGGATTTTATGCCTACTAGATTTTTAACATTTACATAATTTTGATATTGTTTCAAAGTTTTCTTTTTATTTTTTTAAGTTTATTTATTTTCAGAGAGTGAGAGAGAACCAGTTGGGGAAAGGCAGAGAGAGAGAGGGGGAGAGAGGATCCAAATGGGCTCTGTGCTGATATGCTGACAGCAGCAAGACCGACGCGGGGCTCAAACTCATGAACTGTGAGATCATGACCTGAGCCAAAGTCAGACACTTAACCAACTGAACTACCCAGGCACCCCTTGTTTCAAAGTTTTAAAAACACGTATCTACAAATTATAAAATATCACAACAGGTGCCTCAGTAGTCCCATTGATGAAGGACCACTTTAGAGGGGTCCACAGCCTATAATGTAACAATTCACTATGAATAAAGTGGAGATTGCTAGAGAGAAAGTGTGCAATATACCAAATAATTATGGGAAAAAAACACTTTGGTTGGAGGAGCTAGAGGATTCACATTCGATCTAAGTCTAGATTTAACCCTCCAAAACACTTCCCAACACATGGAGATGAGTGTCAAAAGTTTCTTAAGCATCTTTAAAACTGCTACAAGGTATGACCCTGAGGAACTCTCAACCCTCACTTTGAATACTGCCCTTGGACCCTCCTGCACATCAACAGCAAGTGATAGATTTCACAAACTTAAACACAAGTTGTTTTTTTTTTTCTTTAAAACATTTTCTAAAAGTTCAGTAACTATTAAACAGGAATTAGAGGAAAAGACATGGCAAGTGAGAGTGTACAATTGAGAAAAAGGAAACCTACCTTTAAAGTTGGGGTCTCCCAAGTTCTCCAAGAGGCCATATCTCCTGGGTAGCCATGCTGTCTTCTCTATGATGGGATACTTTTGGAAGGCATTTTAAAGGCTGGAAGGCTGGAAATCGTGAGTTAGCAAAATTAGGCCTGAGGAGGAACACCTGCCACAGTTCAGGTCTCTGCAGCAGTTGAACCAGGTCAAGCTCTCTAGTGGGTTCAGGTAGATCTCATCATCATTTAGGAGTCTTGCATGCATGCAAGCCCAGCTTCTCCCCTACACAGCCTCAACAGATCAATGTTCTCAGTCAGGCTTGTAGATGCCAACCTGGTCAAAGAAGCAAGAACATGTCCCTTTAACTTCAAGGTCAAGAAGTAGAAATGCTGACCAGGCCATGAGTATAGTTTGATTTGTAACCGTTAAATTCATAGACATAAGATTTTTAACCTTCATTTTGACTCGAACCTGATCCTGAAACTTTAGGGGTTGGCCTGCTCATCTCCTAGCATTCTATCAGTTTCCCTGTCCCAGCAACTCAGACTGCTTGTTGCTTCGAGCCTGCAAGCTCATTTCCACTTCAGGACTCTCACCTGCTAAACTTCTGCCCATAAAGATCTTCCCTGGCTCACGTATCCATACCACACAGTCTCCTGACCCCTCCACCCCCAGCCACCATATTTAAACCACACACCTGCCCCTTTGTTCTCTTGGGGTTTACTCTACTTTATTTTGTTTACATCACCTAAACACTCTAAAACTGAAACTCTGTTTCATATTTATCTCCCCATTAGAAGGCCATTAAAGGCCACAAAGGCAGGAATTTAATCTTTTTTTATCATGTGGCCCCAATATTTAGAGTACAATATAGCTCCCCAGTAAATACCAGATAAATGAATGAGTGACTAGAAAAGGATGTGAAGTAACACGATTTTATTCTTTAAAAATTAAGGGGCGCCTGGGTGGCACAGTCGGTTAAGCGTCCGACTTCAGTCAGGTCACGATCTCGCGATCCGTGAGTTCGGGCCCCGCGTCGGGCTCTGGGCTGATGGCTCAGAGCCTGGAGCCTGTTTCCAATTCTGTGTCTCCCTCTCTCTCTGCTCCTCCCCCGTTCATGCTCTGTCTCTCTCTGTCCCAAAAATAAATAAAACGTTGAAAAAAAAAAAAATTAAAAAAAAAAAATTAAGATTATAAACAATTGAATATATAAATTTGTAACATCTAAAATAAGCAAGTGTTATACAAGAGCTAAAAGTGTCTAAAATATTGAGATGATCATGATCACATAATTATTTTAATGTTTCCTTATTTTTGAAAAAGAGAGAAACAGGGTGTGAGCAGAGGAGGGGGCAGAGAGAGAGGGAGACACAGAATCCGAAGCAGGCTCCAGGCTCTGAGCTGTCAGCACACAGCCCGACATGAGGCTCTAACACAAGAACTGTGAGATCGTGACCTGAGCCGAAGCCGAAGGCTTAACCGATTGAGCGACCCAGATGCCCCCATAATTATTTTTTTTAAGATGCAGATAAGCATTACAAGTATAGTTACATAGAACCACTCATGCATCACTTTATAGTAAATTTTTAAATAAGTTTAGAATTTCAAGAAAAAAAGAGTATTTGATCAATCTTTGCATTAACAAGACTCATTTTTTTGGTCTTGTTAAACTCATGAATAGCTAAAGTAAAATGTTAAAGCTATGTATCATGTTAGCAGATTACATAACTGGCCACAAGGTTACTCATAGAGTTACTGATTGATCATTGTCAAATTTAGTCTGGTTCAGAGCTGAACATTTTAGTAAACTTCATAACTGAAAAAAAATATATATATACAATTAACCTTGAACATTATCCAAGTCAGGGAAAGAGGTAACTATAAACAAATAGGATAATAATATTAGAAAACTTTTTAAAAAGCTTTTAAAAGATAATATTTTTTAAAAAATTCTGTGAGTGGGTAAGTACCAAAGGAAAAATCATATTTTCTATGTTTAGTAACAAGTGACCTACACCAATAAATATTTTGACACATAAGTAAATACAAAAGCTGAATTCTAAATAAGCAGTCATTTGACCTTGGACAAATCATTTAACATTTCGAGGTTTAGCATACAGAATTTAGGTAAAATCAATAAATACAGTGAAAGTTACTTACATACTGAAGTCTTAGGACTTCCTCAAACTGGACAAACCTTAAAGTTGGTGTATGTGTTAGTCAAAATAGTGGAGTGAACAAACAAGAAGGACTTTATATTGCTTGCTTAAATACTATTTTCATGAGGTGGAATATATATTATTTATATATATTATTTTCTTACAAGTACATAGGTCCAAATGGGATTTCACTACTCATAAAATCCATGATTTTCAAATACTGATATATCTCAGGAATGATTAGTTCTTCATGGGAAAAAGATACTCATAATCAGTTTATGTGGAAGTTGTTTTTTCCGTGTATCAGCACAATGAATTAAGTGGTGATATGTAAATTTTACCTTAAAGTTAGTTTTTTTGTTTTGTTTTGTTTTGTTTTGTTTTTTAACATTTATTTATTTTTGGGACAGAGAGAGACAGAGCATGAACGGGGGAGGGGCAGAGAGAGAGGGAGACACAGAATCGGAAACAGGCTCCAGGCTCTGAGCCATCAGCCCAGAGCCCGACGCGGGGCTCGAACTCACGGACCGCGAGATCGTGACCTGGCTGAAGTCGGACGCTTAACCGACAGCGCCACCCAGGCGCCCCATAAAGTTAGTTTTTAAATCACCAGATAAATGATAATGACTGCAGAGGGAAAAATCATAAAAAAGATTCCTGCAAGATTCCTGTCCTCTAGTTATTCAATCAAACACTAATCTAGGTACTGCTAGGAAGGGGATTCACTGATGGAAGGAGGTTACTAGTCAACTGACTTTAAAACAAGGAGAGCATCCTAGATTATCCAGGTGGGCCCCACATAATCACTTGAAACATAAAAACAAAGTAATTTCTCAGCTGGAAGTAGAGATGTAGCAGGAGAAGCAGAGGGGAGGTGAGTCAGAAAAGAGAATGACTCAACCAGCCATTACTAGTTTGAGGATGGAGGGAAGGGGCCTTGAACCAAGAAATGTGAGCAGCCTCTAGAAGAAGATAATGACTCCTGGCTGACAAACAATGAGGAAACAGAGACTTTAGTCCTAAAACAGTATGGAACTGAATTCTGCCAACAACCTCAATGAGATTCGAAATGGAGTGTTTTCTGTAGACTCCAAAAAGAAACAGAGCACGGCCAAAACCTTCATTTGAACCCAGTGAAACTAAAAATTCCATCTACAAAATGTGAGATAATGAATTTGTGTTGTTTTAGGCCACTGTGTGGTAATCTGTTTTGCAGCAATAAGACACTAATAAAATGCCAGAGATCAAAATTGTATATTCAATCATTCTGTAGATTACAATTACACTTAAACTATGTGTTCTAAGAGGTGGAAAAAGGTGAAAGGACTTTTGGTACTTATAGAATTTACACAAAATTATTTTTAGACAGATTTCCTTTAGACAGCATACAGTAAGCTACTATAGTATATATACTGTTGAAACACCTTTCTAAACCCAAGATGGAGCCACTTATTCCCAGAATGCCACATCAGCAGACTGAAACTTGGATAACTTTTGTGTACCTATAAATGCTTTGCTTGACCAGAAACACAGTATATCCAGTCAGCCAATCTCAAACCACCAAGCCAGCTGTGAGGTCTATATTTCTTTGTTCCTACTGACCCAAAACAAGGTTGACTATGTGGCCTCAGCTAATCACATTATTGTTTGTCTTTTTCTTCCTTGTTCTTTACTTTTTATCCTATAAAAGCTGCCTTCTGCCTGATTTTGCAGTTCTCCAAATGGACGTTTTCTAACCCATGAACTGTTAAATAAAGTTTGTATCATTAAATTTTCTTCTTTAATCATTTTTGAACAATACAAATACACACACATACATATACATGAACACAATCTATGTAGTGAAAGAAACAAATATTAGAGAGTTATACACCAAAGACAGGATGTCACAAATAGCCTCTGTTTTTACCCTACACTAATAAGTAGATTTTCAAACAATAGACATTTGTATCCATAATTTACAGTTTGATGCCTGTCTGCTAAGGCACAACTTTTTAAAATAGCAAGTGTTTTTTAATACCTCCAAGCATTATTGTCTAACAAAATGCTCCTACACTGCATTAGAGGATGCACTTTTAATGTAAACATTAGAGTTGTCACAGACTGGGCATCGACTGATAATTGCTCATTTCTCATCTGATATTTTCTGTCTTGTGAGGAGACTGAGATTTTAATTTCTGTAAGGTCAAATTGGTCTTGGTGCAAAACTGAATCATCCTACTAATCACAATGTTGCTGAAATGCCTTAATAATCAGTTTTGCTTCCCTAACCTTGAACAACTGAATTTTCATTTCATTAACTTTTTTCCCCCTTGTTACTAAAAATATTTATTCTGGCTATAATGGTAATCTAATTTACCCATTTAAATGCTTTGCATCACTGTTATTTTTACACACATCTTAGTCTCCCTAGTAAATTTAAATCTCTCTTGAGGTCACTGAGATTTTCTGTGTCATCTTTTCATAGCCCCCAGCATAGGATCTTTCACCAAGTTCATACTGAATACAAAGTAGTTGTTTTGACTATATAGTACAATATTTCCTGAAAACTTTCATGTATTTCCCATTAATTAGTGGAGTGGAGTCATATCCATGTTACAGTCCTCCCTCCAAGAAACCTTAGAACTCTCTGAAATAAATAGGCTATGTTGTCTATTTTATTAGGAAGGTTAATTAAAACAAAAACCATTAAGCACATGGACTGAGAATTTCTGGTTACTCCCCTCACCTGACCTATATGGAAAACCTGAAAACCTCCTATTTCCTGGATTCTAGTGATCAGCTTAACTGCAGTCCCTGACTCCCCTAAATGTTTCCTTGCTAATTACTTATAAAACACCCACTTCCATTTGAAGCAGCCAGTCTCCTAGTCTTACTCTATGATTAGTTATCATCCCCATCTTCCAAAACCAGAAGATTGTGCTGCTATCCCAAGTTGCTCATCTGACTTCTCCCAATCCACAGGCTTCAGACCATAAACTCTTGCTGGTTAAATGAGGGAGACTTTAATGGGTTTCAGTAGAATGGTGTGTGGAGGGGGGAGAGGAATCTCCTCTTCCTCTTCCCTGCCTATAACCCTTCACATCACTTTCACTTAGGGTAGGTGCTATAGCTAGTATCTGTATTATAGAACAATTGAGATCACAGACTTTAAAAGCCAAACACAAGTTCTAACTCCAGCTCCTCTTTCTAACAGTATAATCTTGTACCCCTTGCTTAGTGATACGAAGATTGTTATTTGCTGCTTTTGTTAAAGAGGTACACAGACTGAAAGGAGTCAAACTGAGCAATGATTTATCAAGCCTGCCTTTATTATATTTATCTTTTTCATCATTTTGAATCTCAAGCATAATAAAGTTAGGAAAGAAAAAAAAAATTAGGGAAAGGAGAAATCTACTGGAGGCTCCTGAGCCTGCTGCCGTAGGAACAACAGACAACATCATCTATTGCTCTGAGTCTTTCACTGCTGTCTCCATGGCAGGGAGCAGCTCTAACAGTGGAAGCTCATGGAAGCTCTGTGGTACTGAACTGGACTCAGTATGGTCATGTACAAAGAGGGTTAAGTGTCAAAACCCATTTCATAATGCCTATGTTTCTAGCTTCTCCATTACATTCATTATATTTAGTTATCTAATGTAATGATATCTTCCTAGTGTTACTGTATTTTCTGATAGTGGAATGTGCACTCATTCATTAATTCACTTACCCAACCATGAAAACCTTAGTGTGCATAAACTGATTCACTTCATTTCCTGGCATTGTACACTAGCTATATGGTGTCAAAAATACGTAAGTAAGCACTAAGGGGAGAAAGTACATTTTCAAATCACCAATGTATATTATGTAAGAGTGTTTCCTGTTGAAATATATATTTAAAAATAAGGTTCATGAAAGTGTTAGTGCTCAGATGAGGGAGAAATGTCTCCCTTTAGAATCGAACACCTCACTGATGAGAGGACAAAAGAAATATCTTCAACATTAACCCTACCTCTGAAAATGACATTTTTGCCAGATTTATCTGCTTTTTAAAATAAGGTACCCTCAAAAAAATAAATAAATAAATAAAATAAAATAAAATAAAATAAGGTACCCTCATATTTTACACCAAAAATAGTCAATAAAATAGTATCTGAGTGAGAAATGTGATGCCAAATTTTTAATAGAAGCTTAAACTTGAAATTCATAATTCCTTGTCCCTTTAAATATAGAAGGATTATTAAAATAGTATTTAATGATCAATTTTTGAAATTCCAAAATGCTAACTTTATATCTACAATATATATGAATTTTTCTGTAGATATAAACCTCAACTGAAAGTTAATCCATGTATGATTAGCTTATTTGAAAAATATATTTGCAAAATAATCACCTAGTAAGGTGACACTTTAAAATGTTCTCTATATATGGATAATTTGCTGAAACCTTGGATACTACTTAAACTACAGGCTATCAGTCAAATATCCAGGTCAAAAAAAATCTAGATTTACACTATTTATTTATTCACATGGTATTTTTAAAGTCTGTCATCCCTGTCATTGGAATGCTCATTGCTTTCATAAGGTATCACTAATATGAGGTATTGTATTCTCCAATTTCATAGCTACCTACAGGCTGATTTTGTGTAAGCCCCACCTAAAACCATCCAGCTTCACACTGATGAGAATTTATTATACTTCACTTTATTTCTGTGTTGTTCTTTTCCTAGCTAAAGTATTAGCTACATTACAAGGGGGTTACTAACACTATTAAAAGCTCACCCATAAGACAATTTTGGTAATTACTTTCATCAGCTACCAGAAGAGCATTCAACTCATTCTTAAATTCTTGTTGTTTTAACCTGAATTTAACCTCATTTAATATGAAAACTCAAAAATTCAAGATAACCAAATAGCTAAATTCTGATGATCTCTTCAAAGTGACAGAGCAATGCAATATTAGAGAAATTTCTCCATGGTACTTAAGACTAAAATAATTCATTTGTATTTTAGAAAGCATGTTAGAGGAAGTCACAGCCAAACAAAGTTGACCAAATTCCTACAAGAGAATAGAAAGTTATTAACTCTGTTGTTAATAATTGAACAGAGAACCCATCTTCCCAGTCCTACTTATCTCTGTTGGAGAAACACATTCTCTGATAATCAGCATGTTTCCCTGTCCTGAGAGCTTCAACTACTCACCGTTCCCTAATCAGCCACCACCCGCCACTCCATAGTAATGTGCCTCAGCAATGTCTTTCTATTCTGTGACTGCATACCCCACATGCAATTAAATGTGTAAGAACAAACAGTGCTCAATCATTACATATTACATAAAGTATGCATGAACAAGTAAATATATAATAGGTAACATAATGATATCATTTTATATATAGTTCTTATGTAAGTTCTGCATTATTGAATTTCTCTATTGCTGGAAACAAGCTTAAGGAATTTAAGAAATTGTTATGTATCATTTGTGAATCACTTTATAACAGAATTCTCACTACTGTAATCTAAATTTCTGGATAGAAGCTTTAACTTTCAATAATGAAAATTTTTAAAAAAGGTATTTAGAAGGATAATATGCCTGTTAAAAATTTTACCACTTCCAAAAACTTATATGTGAGTCAAACTTCTAGAAACTGTGAAATATATATATGTATATATATGTGCAAATATATATATGTGCAAATATATATATATATATATATATATATATATATATATGAATTAGATACTCTTAATGAGTTTCACTTATCACTCATAACCTATAATTTAAGATTGGTTTATTCATCAAAACTTTCATTCTCATTGACCCTGTATTTATAGATTTACAGAAAACAATAGCAGATTCACTAATTTTCTCACTATCCCAAGATCAAAACAGAATGATAAAAATGAAACCATAAAACTGATGAGAATAAGAAAGGAGGTATTAGAAAATTCCTAGAGAAGGAGATATTTTACTGAAAGTCTGACTGTGTAGGAGTAGAAATGAATTGAATGGACAGGATAAAGGGCAGCCTCATGTGCTTTCATAGATGTATGGGCAAGAAGCAGTTCTTCTGCCCGTTGAAACTCCAGCAGATTTAGCATTCAGTGGTGCTAGGAACAGAAGATGGCAGGAGAATGATGACTGGGGGTTGGGAACAAGGGTTTATTTAAACGTCTTATAAGGATGATTTTCCACATTGCATGCATCATGACAGCTTTTAACCAGGCAAGGGTCAGAAAGTTCTAGAGTGGATTAACATAATGGCAAAGCTGAAATCTACACATTTGGCAAAAGCTCAGTCAGCTCTCTAAACAATCTCCCTAAAGCAACCCCACAAGTTGACCCAATCCTCTCACTTATACCAAGTAGCCAATCAACCTTTATGTTCCTTGTTGAAATACAGACAGATGACCAAGGATCATAAACTTTTTAAGAAAGGCCAGCATGAAAAAAAATCATATATAATTATATAAATAAGATGATAGAGGAAGAAAACAAGAGTAATAACACTTAAATCATTAAATCTCTAAGACCCATATGTATGGAACAGAGCCATTAGCAGTAGGGGAAGACTTTTGGAAGTTAAAATTATGGTGGAATAAATTAATTAAAAAACTTAGTGGAAAAAAAAAAAGACTGAAGATGAAGTCAATTAAATTTCTCAGAAAGTAAGGCAAATGGACAGGGAAAAAAATACAAAAACTGAAGTCAACTGCTCCATCATTTAGCTTATCAAAATTAAAAACTCTACTTTTCAAAAGACATTTTAGTAAAATGAAAATGTAAGCCACAAACTGAAAACAATATTTGGAAAATCATTTTAATAAGGGACTTGTATCTAAAATATATAAAAGACTCAGCTCAATAAAAAGTTAAACAACTCAATTAAAATGGGCAAAAAATTGAACAGACAAAATGATATTTCAATTGCAAATAGGGACATAAGACAATTATCAGTCATTACTGAAATATTAAAAGTACAATACAATAAGATACCACTGCATACAATTTAGAATGACTAAAACCAATTAAGTATTGGTAAAAATAGAGATCAAGTAAATCTTTCAAACATTCCTGAAAATGAAAAATGGCCAACCACATTGCAGAACAGTTTAATGGCTTCTTATAAACAAAGCATTCTACAAATGCTTATGTTTTTAACCAAGAAAAATGAGAGCACAACCATACTTACAGACAAATATCCACAGCAGCTTTATTCATAATAGTCAAAATTTGGAAAAAAATCAAAAGACCATCACGTGGTAAATGAATAAACAAATGGTCACATATCCATACAATGGTAACTATTCTGCAATAAAAGGAGGAAAATAAAACTACTGTTACCCTTAACAACATGTATAAATTTCAAAAGCATCACACAAAGAAAGTAAAAGAAGCCAGACACAAAAGACTGTTGCATGCCATATGTCTCCATTTATATGACTGTTTGGAAAAAGCAAAACTATAGTGATAAAAAGTGATTTCCAGGGCCAAGTGTTTGGAGCAGAGGACTGATATCAAAAGCATATGCGGTGAACGCAATAATCCACCCCCTACATAACAAATATGTTCATAGCATAAACATGTACCTATAAATGTTACCTTACTTGGCAAAGGGACTTCACAGATGTGATTAATTGAAGGACCTTGGGAAGAGGCTATTATCCTGGAATATATATATATATATATATATATATATATATATATATATATATATATATCTGTATCCAGATTGGCCTTTTGTAATAGTGAACAAGTACAAGAGTCAAGAGGGGCATAGGAGGGGTGACAGGAACAGGAGAACCAATGTGACAATGGAAGACTGGAATAACGGCCACGAGCCAAGAAATACTGACAGCCCCTAGAAAGAGCAAGAGGAGAGCAACAGATTTTCCCCTGGAGCTTTCAGAAGCTAGCTCTGACAATACTTTATTTTTGTTCCCATAAGATGCATTTTCAACTTCCAATGTTTAGAAGTTTAAAAGGATACACTTGTGATGATTCAAGCCACAAATTCTGCAGTAGTTTGTTTCAGTTGCAAAAGTATTCAAATCTAGAACATGAGGGAAGTTTTACAAGTGATGGAAATGATCTATACCATAATTGTGGTTGTAGTTTTAAGACTATATAAATGTACCAAAACTCATTGAAATATAGATTTTTATTAACTGCATATAAATTATATAAAGCTGACTTAAAAATTATATTTTTTGTTATATACATTTTATTCCCATTCTTAGACCTAAAGTTACCTGCACTATCCTAAACTTCCCATCATCATCCTATTGATATCTCACCATCCTTCCAGCAGCTGAATCTACAAAGCAAAATGATACTAGCTTCTTACATGCTCCAGTTGCTCTCAAATTATCTCTCACATATCTCTTATCATTTTCTGCCCTGTGGTATAAATAATTGTAATAATTCATCTTCCCTGGTAAAGAGAAGGTTTCTTAAGACCTAGCACCATGAAGCTTGGTGTTCTGAATGCATCCAGCACAGATCCTTGCAAACACTATCTACTTCACAACCATCTGCTGAAAAAAAAATGCACTAATTAATTCATGCCTTTATTTAGTCAGCAAACTTGGCCTGAGTCATTACTGTGTGCCTGGTTCTGTATTAGATACTAGGTATTAAAATGTCTTTTCTGGTTATCACAAAGTTGTTTTTCTTTTTTCCATCTATAGCCAGATGTTTGGTACATTTATTGTGCTAAGAGTTCCTATTTGTCCATAAAAGAGAGCAAGATAAACACAGTACAGACATCTCCTAAGGTGATTAAATAGCACTCAAACAGCCCTGTGTATCTGGGCTCCATTCATTCTCTCAAGTATAGAGATCCGCACAGCCTGGGTGACCTGTGATGTCAGTGTGTTACTGCCTACAGTCCTGATTCCTGCTTTGTTCAACAGCGTGATGAGCTAGCTATTCAATTTCTTCCTCTCAACTCCAAAGGCACTACTCTGTGCTCCTAATTATTTAATAGATTCTGCTGTGGTGGCGACCGCTGATACATTTTTACTCTGTATAGCCAAGCTTTGTATCATGCAATCACATTCAGTAACAACCTAGCAGTTCTGCAAAAGACAGGCAAATAATCTAGCCTGGATGACAAGTGTTATACTTTATATTGAAATTTAAACTTTGAGCTAATGAAGTTTCTGGGAAAAAGAAGATGGCCACAGTATATGCTGGCTGGATTGCATTTTTATGCTGGCAGTACAGTTTTCACCTCACAGGATTCCTATAAACCAATTTTATTTTTACAGAGCTTTGAACTAAACTATTGTGTTCAGTGGTCTCATAAAAGTTTGATATCTGATTCATCTACTACTTCTCTTATTTTTACAGAACTAGTACTAAAAAATGGAAAGAAGTGTTTCATGTTTTTATTTTATTACAGAAAAACCTCTAAAATGTCACCTATATGGAGTTGCAGATGATACTAATTTCTCACAGTTTACAAGAGGTGCAGCATTTTTAAAAACATTTTCTCAATTCTTGGAAGATTTTAGCTCTACTCCTTTGGCAAGGATTTTTTTTTTATCCTTTTAGCTTTCTATCAATGTTTGCAGTTTCTTAATTCTGGAAAATACTAGGCATTTATATTGGGACACTATTTTTTTTTTTTTTTTTTTACTAAGCATGTTTCAAATCCACTCTTTTTACATTTTTACAAACCTAATGTTTTACTTAACTTTTTTCAAAAATAAGGCAAATTTGAGAGACTTTACAGTGAATACCTGCATATCATTAACTTTCACTAAACTTACTCTTTCACATACCTGTCCATTCATCTATGCATTCCTGAATTCATCTTATCTTGGACAAGTTGCAAGTAAATTAATTGCAGCCAACAGTAATTTTTCCTCTAAATATTTTCAAACACAAAGCTATACTAGAGTTCAGTATCTATTTACATTTTTTTCTGATGTAAAATTTACACACAATGAAATGCACATTTTTTTTTTAATTTACATCCAAATTAGTTAGCATATAGTGAAACAATGATTTCAGGAGTAGATTCCTTTGTTCCCCTTTCCCATTTAGCCCATCCCCCCTCCAAAACCCCTCCAGTAATCCTCTGTTTGTTCTCCAAATTTAAGAGTCTCTTATGTTTTGTCCCCCTCCCTGTTTTTATATTATTTTTGTTTCCCTTCCCTTATGTTCATCTGTTTTGTCTCTTAAAGTCCTCATATGGGTGAAGTCATATGATTTTTGTCTTTCTCTGACTAATTTCACTTAGCATAATACCCTCCAGTTCCATCCACATAGTTGCAAATGGCAAGATTTCATTCTTTTTGATTGCTGAGTAATACTCCATTGTATGTATATACCACATCTTCTTTATCCATTCATCCATCGATGGACATTTGGGCTCTTTCCATACTTTGGCTACTGTTGATAGTTCTGCTATAAACATTGGGGTGCATATATCCCTTCGAAACAGCACACCTGTATCCTGTGGATAACTGCCTAGTAGTACAATTGCTGGGTCATAGGGTAGTTCTATTTTTCATTTTTTGAGGAACCTCCATATTGTTTTCCAGAGTGGCTGCACCAGCTTGCAATGCCACCAACAATGCAAAAGAGATCCTCTTTCTCTGCATCCTCGCCAACATTTGTTGTTGCCTGAGTTGTTAATGTTAGCCATTCTGACAGGTGTCAGGTGGTATCTCACTGTGGTTTTGATTTGTATTTCCCTGATGATGAGTGATGTTGAGCATTTTTTCATGGGTCAGTTGGCCATCTGGATGTCTTCTTTGGAGAAGTGTCTATTCATGTCTCTTGCCCATTTCCTCACAGGATTATTTGCTCTTTGGGTGTTGAGTTTGATAAGTTCTTTATAGATTTTGGACACTAACCCTTTATCTGATGTGTCGTTTGCAAATATCTTCTCCCATTCTGTCAGTTGCCTTATAGTTTTGCTGATTGTTTCCTTTGCTGTGCAGAAGTTTTAATTTTGATGAGGTCCCAGTAGTTCATTTTTGCTTTTGTTTCCCTTGCCTCTGG
Organism: Puma concolor; assembly: GCF_028749965.1. Taxonomy (NCBI): domain Eukaryota; kingdom Metazoa; phylum Chordata; class Mammalia; order Carnivora; family Felidae; genus Puma; species Puma concolor. The sequence goes on from NC_141675.1 coordinate 121,246,757, forward strand.
AGATGTGTTGAGTAAGAAGTTGCTGCGGCCTTGATCAAAAAGGTTTTTTTGCCTGCTTTCTCCTCGAGGATTTTGATGGATTCCTGTCTTACATTGAGGTCTTTCATCCATTTTGAGTTTATTTTTGTGTATGGTGTAAGAAAGTGGTCCAGGTTCATTCTTCTGCATGTCACTGTCCAGTTTTTCCAGCTCTTGCTAAACAGACAGTCTTTATTTCATTGGATATTCTTTCCTGCTTTGTCAAAGATTAGTTGGCCACATGTTTGTGGGTCCATTTCTGGGTTCTCTATTCTGCTCCATTGATCTGAGTGTCTGTTCTTTTGCCAGTATCATACTGTCTTGATGATTACAGCTTTGTAATATAGCTTGACATCTGGGATTATGATGCCTCCTGCTTTGTTTTTTGTTTTTTTGTTTTTTTGGTTTTTTTTTGTCCTAAGATTGCTTTGGCTATTCGGGGTCTTTTGTGGTTCCATACAAATTTTAGGATTATTTGTTCTAGCTCTGCGAAGAATGCTGGTGTTATTTTGATAGGAATGAAATACACATTTGTAAGAGTTCATTCCCTGATATTTGACATAGCCTACATCTGTGTAGCCAAAATTTCTGGCAAGATACACATACACTTCACCCCAGATATCTCTTTTGGTCTTTTTTCTAGCCCATATCCCCTACTCTACCGTGAGAGTCCATCCCACCTCTGATTTTCCACCACTTTATACTTCAGCAGCTAGTTATCTATATTCTAAAGCCAAGAGATTTAGTGAACTTTGAAACAAAAACTACAAAAACAGAAGAATGGTTCAGAATGGCTGAGTAAAGACCTCTGAAAATCTGCTTCCCTGTTAAAGCAAAAAGGACACAACAAAAATGGTCAAAATCAACTTTTTCAGAACTCTGGGAATTACTAGAAGCTTGTAACTATCTAAGAGGCATTCACTTAAAAAAGAAAGATAGAAAGAAACAGCAGAATTTCAGCTTCAAAAAGTGAGCTATGTATCATTTTAGTTTGCCTAATCCCACTCCTCTCTCTCTTCAGTAGCTCTGAAAACCACCACTCTTGCAACAATAGTAGCTATGAAAACCAGCATCCCAGAAGCTACTGGAAGAACATGAACAGATTTGGAGCTCCACAAAATCCACCCCCAATTTGACTATTTGACTATTTGGTGGCTTTCTGAAAGCTCCATTATCAGGATTTGTCTTTATTTGACAGGACTCGGGAAGCTCACTCTGTGGGAAAAGCATTCATGGCAAATGATCATTGGTGATTGCTTAACACTGAAGTGGCTTGACCTAGGACTACCAAGATGCTGACCAAAACCGTAAAATGAAACACTGAGGAATGAAATGTCATATTCCTCTGATATATTCCTGGGAATCTAGAGGGTCATGCATATATGAAAAGCATGCCCAGTAAAGAAAAACATGTGAAGGTCCTTCTCTCTCACTTCTGACAGACCTTGAAGCTCTGCTCAAACAATTAAAAGCTAAAGGAGAATTGTAAACTACCTGCCAGACCATCAAACACATACCCCAATACATGCATGAAACTTCTCAGAAAAGGCTGGGAGAATCATTGGTTCAAATCATTTAAGGAAATCTCTGTCCCGTCATTAGCTAACAACAGTAGAGACATCAGTGGCCTCACAGAATTAGTCTAAGAAAGTAGTTACATTATAGTAATTTATTTAATCAGTAATTACATTAAGTATAAATAAATTAAATACTCTAACTTAAAGGCAGAAATTGAAAAAGTGGATTTTTAACACAATCCAGCAATATACATCTGACTCTGAACAACAGGGGTTTGAACTACACAGGTTCACTTATACACGGATTTTTAAATTTTTTTTTCTATAAATGCAGTCAGCAATCAAGTACTGTAAATGTGTTTCTTCTTCTGTAGGATTTTCTCAGTAACATTTTCTTTTCTCTGTTTTACTTTATTGTAAGAATACAGTACATGCTTACATGTCATACATGTAACATACAACATATATGTTAATCAACTATTTATGTTATTGGTAAGGCTTCCCGGTCAGCAGTAGACTACTAGAAAAGATTTGGGGAGTCAAAAGTAATGCGTGGATTTCTGACTGTGTGGGGGTGTAGCATCCCTAGCCCCCACATTGTTCAAGGATCAGATGTACTAACAGATAAGAGACACACATGAAATCAAAGTCACAAAGATGGTGAAAGTACAAAGATTTTAAGAGGTATATGCTATATAAATAGTACCCAAAACAGAATTGGAGTGGCTACGGTATCATTTAAAAAATAGACTTTAGGGGCGCCTGGGTGGCGCATTCGGTTAAGCATCCGACTTCAGCCAGGTCACGATCTCACGGTCCGTGAGTTTGAGCCCCGCGTCAGGCTCTGGGCTGATGGCTCAGAGCCTGGAGCCTGTTTCCGATTCTGTGTCTCCCTCTCTCTCTGCCCCTCCCCCGTTCATGCTCTGTCTCTCTCTGTCCCAAAAATAAATAAAAACGTTGAAAAGAAAAAAAAAATTAAAAAAAAAATAAAAAATAGACTTTAAAATAAAAATTTTTAGTAAACATGAAGAAGGATATTTTAAAGTAAAAAAGTTCAACCTACTGGGAAGACACATAAAAATTACAAATATATACATATATATATATATATATATATATATATATATATATATATAATGGCAAAATACATAAAACAAAAAGTGAGAGAATTGAAGGTAGAAATAGACAATTCAACAATAATAGTTGGAGACTTTAATGCCCAACTTTTAGTAATGCATGGAACAAAAAGAAGATGAGTAGTGAAATGGAAGACTTGAATAACACTAAGAACCAACTAAATAATTATAGAACATTCTACCCAACAATGACAGATTACATACACATTCTTTTAAAGTGTACATAAAGCATTCTTCAATATAGACCATTTATTATACCATAAAAGAAAGTTGAATAAGTTTGAGTAAAATTATACAAAGAATTTTTTCTGGCCACATGGAATAAAATTAAGAATCAATAACAGAAAATAATTTAAGAATTTCACAAGTATGTGGAAATTAAATAATTGAATTCTAGATAATGAATGGTTCTAAGAAGAAACAACAAGAGAAATTATAAAATACTTAGAGATGAATGAAAATGAAAACAAAACATTTCAAAACACAGTGAATGTAGCCAAAGTAGTGTTTAAAGGGAAGTTTATATCTGTACACAGCTATATTAAAAAAGAAAATAGCATCACACCAGTAGCCTAACTTTTTATCTAAAGAATCTAGAAAAAATAGAAGGGAACTTCTTCAACTTAATAATGAATGACTATCTACAAAATACAAACAACTAATATTGTACTTAATCGTGAGAAATTCAAATCTTTCCCATTATGTTCAGAGATAAGGCAAAATGTCCCCTTTCACTACTCCTTTTCCACATCAATTGGAAATCCTAGCTCATGCAGTAAGACAGGAAAAAGAAATATAAAGTATACAGATTGGGAAGGAAGACATAAAATGGTCTTTTTTCACAGATAACATAATTATGTAGAAAACCCAAATGAATAAGATTTTTAAAAACCCTATTGGAATAAATAAGCAATTATAATAAGATTGTAGGATATAAGGTTAATATATAAAAATCAATTGCTTTCCTTTATATCAGCAGTGAAGAAGTAGAAATGGAAATTAAAAACACCATACAATTTATATTAGCAGCCCCTCCCCCCAAAAAATGCTTAGTTATAAATCTAACAAAAAATGTACCAGATCTACATGGAAAACTACAAAACTCTTATGAATGAAATCAAAGAATTAAATAAATGGAAAGATAGTCCATGTTTATGGGTAAGAGGACAATACTGTCATGCCATCAGTTATTCCCTAACTTGATTTACAGAGTCAGTGCAGTAACAATTAAAATTCTAGCACGTTATTTTAGGGATATTAACAAATCCATTCTAAAGTTTATATATAAAGACAAAAGACCTAGAATAGCCAACACAATATTGAAGGAGAAGAATGAAGCCAGAGGACTGATGCTACCTGAATTAAAGACTTACTATAAAGCTGCAGTAATCAAGTATTGCTGAAAAGAATGGACAAAACAGATCAATGGATAGAGCCCAGAAACAGACTCGCAAAAATATAGTCAATTCATCTTTGACTAGCAAAAGTAGCAAAAGTAACATAAAGAAAAAGAAACAAAAATAGTCTCTTGAACAAATGGAACTGGAACAACCAGACATCCACATGCGGGGGGGGGGGGGGGGGGGGGAGGGGAGGGAGAACCTAGACACAGACCTTACACCTGTTATAAGAAATAGCTCAAAATGGATCACAGAACTAAATGTAAAACACAAACCTACTAAACTCATAGACGATAATATAGGAGAAAGCGTAGATTACCTTGTGTAAGGTGATGCCTTTTTAGATACAACATCAAAGACACAATCATGAAAGAAATAAGTGATAAGCTAGAGTTCATTAAAATTAAAAATTAAAACTTAAAAATAACTTCTGTTCTGTGAAAGATACTATCAAGATAATAGAAAACAAGCCACATATTTGAGAAAATATTTACAAAAACACAACTGATAAAGAATAACTATCCTAAATACAGAAAGAATGCTTAAAATTTAACAGTAAAAAAATAAACAGCCCAAACTTTAACAGATATATCACTAAGGAAGATATATAGATGGCAAATAAGCATATGGAAAAATATCATGTGTTATCAGGAAAATGCAAATTAAACAACGAGATACTACTACACACTTATCAGAATGGCCAAAATTCAGAACACAGAAAACAACAAATACTAGTGAGGATGTGGAGTAACAAGAGCTCTTATTCACTGCTGGAGGGAATCCAAAATGATACAGCCAGTTTAGAAGACAGTTGGGCAGTTTCTTAAAAAACTAAACATACTCGTACATGATCCAGCAACCACATCCCTTGGTATTTACCCAAAGGGGTTGAAAACTTATGTCTACACAAAATCCTATTCAAGGATATTTATAGCAAGTTTATTTATAATTGCTAAAGCTTGGAAGCAATCAAGATGTTCTTCAGTAGGTAAGTGTATAAACAAACTGTAATACATCCAAATAATGGAATATTATTCATTGCTAAAAAGAAATAAAATATCAAGCCATGAAAAGACCTAGATGAACCTTAAGTGCATACTACTAAGTGAAAAAAAAATCTGAAAAGGCTACTATATGATATGATTCCCACTATATGATTCCAACTCTATGACATTCTAGAAAGGGCAAAATTAGGAATACAATAAAAGACCAGTCATTACCAGAGGTGGGAAGGGGGAGAGATGAACAGGCAGAGCACAGCAGATTTTTAAGACTGTGAAAATACTCTGTATGTTATTAATTATTGATATGTTATTATACACTTGTCCAAACCTATAGAATGCACAACACCAAGAATGAACCCTAAGGTAAACTATGAACTTTGAGTGATTATAATGTGTCAATGTCGTCTCATCCTTGTTTCAGAAGTTCCATTCTGCTAAGTGATTTTGACTATGAGGGAGGCTATGCATGTTTGAAAGCATGTTATATAGGACATCTCTATACCTTCCTCTCAATTTTGCTGTAAAGCAAAACCTGCTTTACAAAATTAAGACATCTAAAATATACATATAATTAAAAAAATAATGCAGAACAAAAAAAAAACACTATACTGAAATCAGGTAGAAGGAAGACAACTTTAAAGAATGGGGAAAACAAAACAAAGAAAAGGAAAGCAATAGAGAAAACTCAAAGAAGCCAAAATTTGGTTCTTTGAAAAGAGCAACAAGAGTGGTAGGCCTTTAGTTGTAGTGATCATGGAAAAAAAAAGAATAACATTCTCAAATAAAAATTACTTTTAAAAATACAAAGAAATTAAATAAATTAATTAAATTAAATTAATAAATTAAATTAATTAATTAAATTAAACTACTAAATGTTCCAACTAAATTTAATATGAGGCCCTTGAAGATAGACAAATGTGATTTAATGCTATAAATTTTAATGTATTTCTCTGAATGTTTAAGAAGGTAATAACTCCTTATAATCATATACAATTTTAGGATTTGCAAATAACATTATGTTACTTGATATAAATATGGGTTTATTAATGAAATGATGGCCAACAACATACATTAAGCCAAAATTTAACAGTACTATATTTCATAGAGTGTATCTTCATTGTTTTCTTTCAAGAATAAATTTTGCTATATAGCATCCATTCTTGATTAAAACCCTCAACAAAGTACGGATAGGTAGAACATACCTCAATATCACAAAGGCCATATACAAAAGACCCACAGCTAGCATCATCCTCAATGGGGAAAAACTGAGAGCCTTTCCCCTACAGTCAGGACAAGACAAGGATGTCCACTCTTACCATTACTATTTAACATAGTACTGGAAGTCAGCCTCAGCAGTCAAACACTAAAAATAAATAAAAGGCACCCAAATTGCCAAGAAAGAAGCCAAACTTCCACTCTTCACAGATGACAGGAAACTCTATGTAGAAAACATGAAAGACTCCACCAAAAAATAGCTAGAACTAATACATGAATTCAGCAAAGTGACAGGATATAAAATCAACATGCAGAAATCTGTTGCATTTCTATACACCAATAAGAAACATCAGAAAAAGAAATCAAGGAATAGATTCCATTTGCAATTGCACCAAAAACAACACCTAGGAATAAACCTAACTAAAGAGGTAAAATATCTATACTCTGAAAACTATAGAAGACTTGTGAAGGAAATTGAAGAGGACACAAAGAAATGGAAAGACATTCCATGCTCATGGATTGGAAGAACAAATATTGTTAAAAGGTTTACACTACCAAAAGCAATCTACACATTCAATGTAATCCTTTATACTAACCCTTTATCAACAAAACTAAAAGCAGCCTACCTAGTGGGAGAAGATATGTGCAAATGACATATCTGATAAAGGGTTAGTATCCCAAATCTATAAAGAACTTATCAAACTCAACACTCAAAAATGCAAATAGTGTAGTAAAGAAATGAGCAGAAGACATGAATAAACAATTTTCCAAACAAGACATCCAATGGCTAACAGACACAAGAAGATTGCTCACCATCACTCATCATCAGGGAAATACAAATCAAAACCACAATGAGATACCTCCCAATGTCAGAATGGCTAAAATTAACACAAGAAACAACTGGTGTTGGCGAGGATGAGGAGAAAGGGGACCCTTTTGCCCTGTGGGAATGCAAACTGGTGCAGCCATCCTGGAGTCTGGAGGTTCCTCAAGAAAGTTAAATTAGAACTACTGTATCATCTGGCAATTGTACTATTCAGTATTTATCCAACAGATACAAAAATACTGATTCAAACGGGCATGTGCAACCCAATGTTTATAGCAGTGCTATCAACAATAGCCACACTCTGTAGAGAGCCCAAATGTCCATCAACTGATGAATGTATAAAGATATGTATATATACATTGGAATATTACTTGGTGATCAAGAAGAATGAAATCTTGCCATTTGCAATGACATGGATAGAGCTAGATGTTATTATGCTAAATGAAATAAGTCAATGAGATAACGATAAATAACATGATTCCACTCATATGTGGAATTTAAGAAACAAAATAGATGAGCATATGGGAAGGGCAGGGAGAGAAGAGAGGTGAACAAACCACAAGAGACTCTTAATGATAGAGACAAAACTATCAGTTGAGAGAGGGAGATGAGTGGGAGATAGATGGGCTACATGGGTGATGGGTACTAAGGAGGGCACTTGTAATTAGTACTGGGCGCTGTATGTGGTGATGAATCACTGAATTCTACTCCCAAAACCAACACTGCATGGTATGTTAACTACCTAAAATTTAAATTAAAGAAAAGTCAAAATAAAGTCATAAAAATGAACTTTGTTGGTCATATAATTATTTGAAATTCATCAGCCTAAGCAAAGATATGAAAAGAAATTCATTTCTGTATTAATAAGGTTTTACATACTGAAAGATAATTAGTTTTGGATCTGTTAGAGATATTGATATTGTCTAGCCCAAACCCTCGTTTCTAGTGACAAGGTTACTCATTTTCAGTTCAGTGTTCTATTCTTTGTGCAATGAACACACACACAGTCACACGCACAATTAAAACACTGCAGGAATAATGTGCAAATGAAGTACACCTTTACACAAAGTTTTACTTCCTTCCTCCCACCCTCTCTTTCCTTCTCTTTCTCTCTTACTTTTTCTTTTTCCCAACTTCAGTTTTATATGACTTTCTTTTCTTATTTTTTGATAGTGATTTTAAACTTGAAGCACAGTTAGTGCTCAAAAACATCATATATTATTTAAGGAAAGATGTGTGTTAAATGTATTCCTGTATATATTAGTCCTCAGGGAGACCCTTTGGAAAATTTTGCTTAGTGGCTAAGCCTAGACAATATATTCTTAGATACATCTGTATTTCCTTACCTATCTCATACACGGTTAACTGCTAGTACGTGGTCTGTGTTCTACTGTCATTAACTACTTGAGAATTTACATAGAACCAAGGTGTATATACTGTAACTTTTTAAGCATTTCAATGAAATTACACATTATGACTGACAGACTAACTTGGTGGCATTTTTTCTCCTAATAAAATTAATTACTGCCTCTAGGAGTTAGTCAAACTTTCTCTTGAATTCAATTTGACCATGCAGATTTTACAACTTACTTGAACTATTTTGCTTTTGGCAAAGAATCTCTCTATCAGCCACTGCTGTAAAGTTTGCATTTGGCATCTTTTGAACCATGAAGACAAACATGATAATAAAAGGATATGACTAAGAAGCTAATAGCTTTGCATCAGTGTTTCTCACATCAGTGGTAGTTTAGTAGATTCTATGTAATTTTTACCTGGGGGTTGAACTAAGTTAGGAATACGTCTTTTGAAGTTAAAGATAAAGGTCATCATTTTGTGGACAGAAATAGATTAAAGGACAAATTACAAGATACCAGTAGAGTTGAGAATGGCATAGGGCTTGAAGGTGTTTTGTTGAAAAAAAAATTGAACAAACATAATAACTAGGACACACATCACTTTTTCTCATGTTCTACAGCCTCCTAGCTCCCAAAGAAAGAGTTTTATCTGGATTGGCTATGAAAACATTTTATTTTGATTCAGTCATTTAATGAATCTGACCATATGGTAGAAGGGTAGGGAAGTTAGACAAGAAACACAATAAGAGATCTGGGTTAAAGATGGGATAAATTAGGGGTGCCTGGGTGGCTCAGTCGGTTAAGTGTCCAACTTTGGCTCAGGTCACAATCTCACGGTTTGTGGGTTTGAGCCCCATATCTGGCTCAGAGCTTGGCTCAGATGGCTCAGAGCTTGGAACCTGCTTCAGATTCTGTGTCTCCCTCTCTCTCTGCCCTCCCCACTCATTCATTCTCTGTCTCAAAAATAAATAAACATTAAAACTTTTTAATTTAAAAATGGGATGAATTAATCCAAGTTCTCCAGAGAAAGAGAATCAAGTGTGTGTGTGTGTGTGTGTGTGTGTGTGTGTGTGTGTGTGTGTGTGTACATATACATGTGTGTATGTATACACAAATTTATTATAAGGAATTGGCTCATGTGATTATGGAGGAGGCTAGGAAGTCCACGATCTGTAGGCAGCAAGCTGGAGATACAGGAGAGGGGATGGTACATGTTCTAGTCCAAAATCTGCCAGGCTCAAGACTCAATAAGAACCAATATTTCAGTTCAAACCTCAACACCACAGTAATATCTTAGCTCATTTAGTCAAGCAAGATAAGTTACCTCTTACTTAGCCTTTTTGTTGTATTCAGATCTTCTACTGATAGGAGGAGGCCCACCCACATTAGGGAGGGCAATCTGTTTAAAAAAATTTTTTTTAATGTTGATTTATTTTTGAGAGAGACAGACAGAGCACAAGCGGGGGAGGGGAAAAGAGAGAGGGAAACACAGAATCACAAGCAGGCTCCAGGCTCCAAGCTGTCAGCACTGAGCCCGATGCAGGGCTCGAACGTGTGAACTGTGAGATCATGACCTGAGCTGAAGTCAGAAGCTCAACCAACTGAGCCACCCAGACTCCCCTAGGGGGCAATCTGTTTTATTCAGTCTACCAATTTCAAATGTTAATCTCATCCAGAAATTCCCTCACACACATCCAGAACAATGTTGGGCAAAATGTCTAAGCACCCTGTGGCCCAGTCAAGTTCACACATAAAATTAACAACCATATAGGCTAAAAGGAGAATTATCAATCTTCGATCACAATATTTTCATGTAAAATTCAGAAAAGTAAATTTTGGTGCTACTCAATGAAAGATCATCTTTTAGTCATCCTGTGCCTACTCCCGTCATGAATACATCACAGTACTGCAGCTGTTATATATACGATTGTATCATCTACAGATTTGTGAATCCCTTAAAGCAGAGCCTGTATGTATCATTCTTGAGTGTCCAACACAAAACCTAGAACTTGTTATGCATTCAATAAATATTTGTAGAATGAATTAGATGGCCGATATAATCTACAATTTAGTAACTCATATTCTGTATCATTTTAGAGTTGTCACAGCACATTTACATGCTTTATCTCATCAGAGCATTATGATCCCAATTCCATCAATGAAAAAATAAAGTTCACAGATAATATTGACACATAACTAGAAGTTAGCAACACAAGCACTTGAAGAAACCAGAGTTCCTAAACCCAATCTAAATAGCACAGCAAAGGTAAGGAAATTATTAGGAAATGATGAAACAAACAAACAAAATGACAAACTGGTCACCTTTTAGAAGTTAATATAATTACAGGTACTGTTTAAGACTATAAAAAATTGGGGGGAGTTCAACATATATTACCTTGTTTAATAGTTTCAGTAACCTAACGAGAGGAATTATTATCACTATTTTATCAATGCAGAAACTGACACATTTAGAAGCTGCACAAGATTATGTAGGAAGTAGTCAGTAGAACTAAGTTTTCCACTGAGATCTGGCTAATCCCTAAAGTCTATGCTACTAACTACTGTTTAATACCATTATTTACTATTTAAAACACTCCCACAAAGTATGTGCAACAACATTTTACAGGTAAAAAATGGAGCTCAAGAAGGTTAAATTACTTATCCAGTCCACAAAGACAATTAGCAGAGCACAGATACTTAAGTCAAGTCCAAAACCTGTTCTCTTTTTCCATTGATCTCAGCCTCCACTGCATTGCAAGCACTTTGATGTATGAGACTCACTCGACCTGCACTCACATGCACATACTTTCACAGAAAAAGTTACAGAAATACAGCTATTGGATTCTGAATTTATTTTTAATTTGGGGCCATTAAAGAAACCAAAATTTCCCTGTGAGCTGCATATTAACCCCCAAAAAAAGAAAAGCCCAACTTTTCTTAACATGGGTGATATACTGGTCAGAGTGACTAAAATTAACAACTCAGGAAACCACAGATGCTGGCCAGGATGTGGAGAAACGGGAACCCTCTTGCACTGTTGGTGGGAATGCAAACTGGTGCAGCCACTCTGGAAAAGTGTGGAGGTTCCTCAAAAAAGTAAAAATAGATCTACCCTATGACCCAGCAATAGCACTGCTAGGAATCTACCCAAGGGACACAGGAGTGCTGATGCATAAGGGCACTTGTACCCCAATATTTATAGCAGCACTTTCAACAATAGCCCCATTACGGAAAGAGCCTAAATGTCCATCAACTGATGAATGGATAAAGAAATTGTGGTTTATATACACAATGGAATACTACTTGGCAATGAGAAAGAATGAAATATGACCTTTTGTAGCAACGTGAATGGAAATGGAAGGTATTATCCTGAGTGAAATAAGTCAGTCAGAGAAGGACAGATAACATATGTTTTCACTCGTATGTGGATCTTGAGAAACTTAACAGAAGACCATGGGGGAAGAGAAGGGTGGAAAATAGTTACAAACAGAGAGGGAGGCAAACCCATAAGAGACTCTTTTTTTTTTTTAATTTTTTTTTTAACGTTTATTTATTTTTGGGGGACAGAGAGAGACAGAGCATGAACAGGGGAGGGGCAGAGAGAGAGGGAGACACAGAATCGGAAACAGGCTCCAGGCTCTGAGCCATCAGCCCAGAGCCCGACGCAGGGCTCGAACTCACGGACCGCGAGATCGTGACCTGGCTGAAGTCGGACGCTTAACCGACTGCGCCACCCAGGCGCCCCAAGAGACTCTTAAATATAGAGAACAAACTGAGGGTTGATGGGGGGGTGGGTGAGGGGAAAATGGGTGATGGGCATTGAGGAGGGAACTTGGGATGAGCACTGGGTGTTGTATGTAAGTAATGAACCACAGGAATCTACCCCCAAAACTAAGAGCACACTTTATACACTATATGTTAGACAATTTGACAATAAATTAATATACAAAAAAATAGATGATATAAATGTAACACTTAGAAAGATGAGTAAACAAGGAAATAATATGACAATAAATGAAGAAAGGATCTGTACCATGAATAGTGTATAGATACTTCATCTATAATTTTTGGCAAATACTTCCACCAAGTCCTCAAAGAGGATATTATTATAATCATAATGGTACATTTCAGTAGTGGCTTTTTTTTTAATAGCTGGAAAGATAGATAGTTTAAGACAAATACATAGACATGGAAATACAGGTATATGTAATTCACATGTATGTGAGGTAGCTCTTTGGCATTCTCCATATAGTTTCTTTTTCTATAGGGAGATTTTAGTTTAACCCTTTCCTGTGTTATTATAATAATGCTAGGGGTACCTGGGTGGCTGAGTCAGTTAAGCGTCTAACTCTTGATTTCATCTCGGGTCATGATCTCACCATTTGTGAGTTCAAGCCCTACACAGGGCTCAGCACTGACAGTGTGAAGACTGCTTGCAATTCTCTTTCTCTCACTCCACCCCTCTGCCCCTCTCTGCTCCCTCTCTCTCTCTCAAAATAAATAATTTAAAGAACCCCACCAGAATTTCCTAAGAACCAATTTGGTAGAATGGAACTAAATAGACATTTGAATGCAAGGATCTGGTTAGTCAGGTGAACTATATGGTAATTGTTTTGTATTCCTTCAAATTGTAAGGTGCTAAATAGATTAAATTAATCCACTACTTTAAGGAATTTATGGTGTACTGAGTAATAAACTATGACATTTTGCCTAAAAGCCAAAGTAGTTTGGGAAGGAAAGTCTGAGTTCAAGTTCATACCCATTGACCTTGAAGATGCCCACGTTGGGGTGCTCCTCAAGCTGTTTTTTTTTTTTTTTTTTTAAATTTTTTTTTTTCAACGTTTTTTTATTTTATTTTTGGGACAGAGAGAGACAGAGCATGAACGGGGGAGGGGCAGAGAGAGAGGGAGACACAGAATCGGAAACAGGCTCCAGGCTCCGAGCCATCAGCCCAGAGCCTGACGCGGGGCTCGAACTCACGGACCGTGAGATCGTGACCTGGCTGAAGTCGGACGCTCAACCGACTGCGCCACCCAGGCGCCCCCTCAAGCTGTTTTAAGATAAAAGACACCTTGGGGCTCCTGGACAGTTCCGTCGGTTAAGCATCCAAATTCGGCTCAGGTCATGATCTCATGGTTTGTGGGTTCATCAGGGTCTAAGCTGACAGCTCAGAACCCGGAGCCCGCTTTGGATTCTGTGTTTCCCTCTCTCTCTGCCCTTCTCCTTCTCATGCTTGTCTCTCTCTCTCTTTCAAAAATAAACTTCAAAAATAAACATTAAAAATTAAAAAAAAAAAAAAAAAGATAAAAGAGATCGCATGAGGTAAATGCAGTCCAGAGATATAAAGATTTGGAAGTCAGGTCATCAAATTAAATATCCAAGTTTTAAGAATGATTGCATTTTTACAAGGAATAGAATAAAAATGATAGCAAATCCAAAATACTGGAGTGTTCCTGTCTATGTTAGAAAGAAGGAATGGGGACAAACGAGATGCAGTTCCAAGAGAAGACAGTGAAGTCCCACTACTACCATAAAAGACTCAAGAAGGAAAACGTTAGAAACAAATGTTGCAGACACTGAAATATATTGGAAAAAAGGCTGGAAGAAGAGGTGACCTATAGAAAAAGTGGATTTGATTAATACGGGATTTTTGGTAACCTTTTTCAGAGCAACCTCAATACTGGGTGGGACATAAGCAAGAAGAAGTTATAAAGAGAAAACGGCTGATATGGATAAGATATTGGTAGTGCAAAATTTAATGAGCATATGATCATGACTTTAAAATGCACATTTTAGCTCAGTATATTGGAAACATAGACTGAAATTCTGCATTTTTAAAAGTTTATAGGTAATACGAATGCAACTGGCCCATGTACTAAACTTAAGTAGCAAGATTATAAAGTGCGTAAGTTGATTTCCTTTCTATTCTATTCTATTCTATTCTATTCTATTCTATTCTATTCTATGTATGCTTATAATTCAAGGGATTCAGGGGATAGAAGGAAGATGGTATGCTTTAAGCTCAATTGAAAAAGGTCAAGCTAATTGGAAATAAAAAAGAATGCAAGAATGCATTTTTGGTAAACTTTCCTCTTTAGTACAGAAACTATACTCAATTATCATGTGTTTTTACAGGTGCAGTTTGGAAAAAATTAACCAAAAATATTGGGTAATAGTATTGTACTAGTAGATAATAGGTTTTGCTTGTTCAACCCTGATATAGAGGGTTCACAAAAAAGGATATGCTTTTACTTTGATTTAGTAAAGCAGCATTCTGAAAAGCAGTTGAAGCTTTTAGAGATACAAAAGCAATGTGCTTATATATACCTATCTTCCAAAATTCAGATTTCATTTTTCTACTCCATTCAAAGATGTTCTTTCCCCCCTCTTATATAAAGCATGTACAGGTTACAAAACAGTATTGGAAAAAGAGATAAAGAGGTAAGTAAACCTTATATTACGTATAATAATTGTGATATTTGAATAAAGTTTCAGTATTTTTGTTTCCCATTCATCACACAAATATGAAGCAACAGATATTAATTAGCAATTTGTTAGAAACCACATCATGTTTCACAGTGTACTGTTTCCTCAGTTGGAGGCACTTTCGGGTAGAGAACTAAATCTCTAACGAGAGCATTACTTTCTAGTTCTGATAAAGAAAAACAAAAGTAATAAAAGATTTACATTCAATAGAGTGTTCAGTTAAACAGAGTACATATAAGTGAGTTCAAAGATGACACAAAATTAAACATGCTTTTGCGTATTTTTATCTATTTATTTTTAAACACCTGGATGCTAGCCAAGAACATCTGAAGAATTCATGCCAAATTAATTGTTTCCCTGGAGGGGAATACATAAATAAGTTGACAAAACCAATGTTTATAAATATTGATTGTCTGAATATGTTTCCTAGATTAACTCCGGGTAAGGTATCAACATGAATATAAGTTCTTCATGAACCAATCCTGGAAGAGAGATACCTGCATCTGAATCATGAACTAGGAAATAATAGCATACACCTGCTAGGAATGTGGATTAATTTCCATTAGATACATTACAGATGGGATCAGATAGAAAGAAGACAGCAAGGCCACACTCACAGCTGCCCTCCCAGAGAAAGCAGAACTACAGGGAGAGAGCAGAGGGAAAAGAGCAGGCTAGGTGCAGATGTGAAATGACAACCACTAGTTGGCAGTGAGAAAGTTTTCCAAAGCCGCTTTCCTGGGGACCACAGGGCAAAAACAGTCTCAGCAAACTGAAAGCTAGAAGGTGGCAGGTAAATTTCCTGGAGGTCAACTTGCATGTAACAATCCACCACTAAAAAATAAAAATTAAAAAAATAACAGAGAAGAGAGTATGATAACCACCTCATTAAAAGCTCTTTACTGGGGCGCCTGGGTGGCGCAGTCGGTTAAGCGTCCGACTTCAGCCAGGTCACGATCTCGCCGTCCGTGAGTTCGAGCCCCGCGTCAGGCTCTGGGCTGATGGCTCAGAGCCTGGAGCCTGTTTCCGATTCTGTGTCTCCCTCTCTCTCTGCCCCTCCCCCGTTCATGCTCTGTCTCTCTCTGTCCCAAAAATAAATAAACGTTGAAAAAAAAAAAAAGTTAAAAAAAATAAATAAATAAAAGCTCTTTACTTAAAATATATCTATCTTAATATATGAATGATACATTTACATTAGACACAGATTAATTATATACTATGTACAAGCAACTCAACATGCAACATTATCAGTAAAAGCTTCTAAAAATGCTTTGGGCAAGGCACCGTAATTTTCCTATTTCACAGATAAAGAAACTGAGCATCAGTGAGATTAAATTACCTAAGGACACATTGTGAGAAATTAGCAAGTCCAGGATCTAAATGTAAAAAAATCTGGTTCCCAAATCCTGTGTTTAACATTTTATATGGTTTCACAAGTAACAAATGATATGCAAAATAAAGTAATAAGAAGTCACTGTCAACTTAAAAACTAATGCTGATATTGGTCATTGACAGAGGTATACACAGAAACTCTCAGGGCTAATGGGAACGTAAGTTGCTATAACTTTCATGAATATTTTAAAATTATCAACAGTCAAATAATTCCTCTGAGACAAGTCTACTTCTAAGAATTTATTCAAATGAAATAAGAATAAACGGACTTAAAAATTTCACTAAAATTATTTATCACAACATTCTTTAAAATAACAAAAACTGAAGGTCTCAAAAAAAGGATCATAGTAAAATAAATCACAGTATATCCAGGAGAACATGATATAACATTGAAAGATATACTGAGCATTGCAAATGGGTGGGGAGACATGCTTCACGGTAATATAAGGCAAAGATCTTTATATCGTTAAAAAAAAAAAAAACAGAACGCACATATACAGACATGCAGTTTTTCATTTTTTTATGGTATTTCTATTTTTAGTTTTTGGGGGAACCTCCATACTCTTTTCCACAGTGGCTGCATCAATTTACATTCCCACCAACGGTGCACAAGGCATCTGCACCCTTTTCTGTGCACCCTCTTAAAGACTTGTTATATCTTGTTTTTTTTCTTCTTTCTCAAGTTTTTATTTAAATTCCAGTTCATTAACATCCAGTGTAATATTTATTAGTTTCAGATGTAGAATTTAGTGATTCATCACTCACAAATAACACCCAGTGTTCTCCACAAGTGGCCTCCTTAATGCCCATCACCCATTTATCCCATCTCCCCACCAACCTCCCCTCCAGTGACCCTCTGTGTTTAAATTGAATTGTCTGTATTTAAGAGTCTCTTATGGTTTGCCTCTCTCTCTGTTTTTATCTTATTTTTCCATCCCTTCCCCTATGTTCATCTTTTGTGTTTCTTAAATTCCATGTATGAGTGAAATCAGATGATATTTATTTTTCTATGACTTATTTTGTTTCACATAATACACTCTAGTTCCATCCACAAGGTTGCAAATGGCATGATTTCATTATTTTTGATTGCCAAGTAATATTCCATTATACACACACACACACACACACACACACACCCCACATCTTCTTTATCTATTCATCAGTTGAAGGACATTTGGGCTCTTTCCATAATTTGGCTACTATTGATAGCACTGCTATTAAACACTGGGGTGCATATGCCCCTTCACATCAGCACTTTTGTATCTTTTGGATAAATGCTGGGTAGTGCAATTGCTGGGTCATAGGGTAGTTCTATTTTTAACTTTTTGAGAAACCTCCATAATTTTTCCAGAATGGCTGCACCAATCTGCATTCTCACCAGTAGTGCAAAAGTATTCCCCTTTCTCTGTATCCTCACCAACATCTGTTGTTTCCTGAGTTGTTCATTCTAGCCATTCTGACAGTTGTGAGGTGGTATCTCATTGTGGTTTTGATTTGTATTTCCCTGATGATGAGTGATGGTGAGCATCTTTTCATGTGTCTGGTAGCCATCTGGATGTCTTCTTTGGAAAAGTGTCTTTAACCCACTTCTTCACTGGATTGTTTGTTTTTTGGGGGTGTTGAGTCTACCAAACATTTAAAGAAGAGTTAATACCTATTCTTTTGAAGATGTTCCTAAAATAGAAATGGATGGAAAACTTCCAAACTCATTCTATGAGGCCAGCATTACCTTGTTTCCAAAACCAGACAAAAACACCACTCACATGGAAAATTACAAACCAATCTCCCTGATGAACATGGATGCAAAAATTCTCAAGAAGATACTAGTAAACCAAATCCAACAATACATTAAAAGAATTATTCACCATGATCAAGCAGGATTTATTCCTGGGCTGCAGGGGTGGTTCAATATGCACAAATCAATCAACATGATACATCGTGTTACTAAAGAAAAGCATAAAAACGACACGATCTTCTCAATAGATGCAGAAAAAGCATTTGACAAAATACAGCATCCTTTCTTGACAAAAACTCTCAAGAAAGTAGGGATAGAAAGAACATACCTCAATATCATAAAAGCCATATATGAAAGACCAACAGCTAATATCATCCTCAGTGGGGTACAACTGAGAGCTTTCCCCCTAAAGTATGGAACACAACAGGATGTCCACTCTCACCACTGTTGTTCAACAAAGTGTTAAAAGTCCTAGCCTCAGCAATCAGACAACAAGACAAAATAAAAGACATCCAAATCACCAAGGAAGAAGTCAAATTTTTACTCTTCGCTGATGACATGATACTCTATGTGGAAAACCTGAAGGCTCCACCAAAAAAAACTGCTAGAACTGATAAATGAATTCAGCAAAGTTACAGGATATAAAATCAACATGCAGAAATCAGTTGTATTTCCATACACCAATAATGAAGCAGCAGAAAGAGAAAGCAAGAAATCAATCCCATTCACATTGGTACCGAAAACCATAAAAAAGCCTAGTAATAAACTAACCAAAGAGGTAAAAGACCTATATGCTGAAAACTATAGAAAGCTTATGGAAGAATCTGAAGAAGATACAAAGAAATTGAAAAACATTCCATTCTCATGGATCGGAAGAACAAACATTGTTAAAATGTCAATAGTACCCAAGCAAACTACACATTCAATGCAATTCCTATCAAAATAACACCGGCCTTCTTCACAGAACTAGAACAAACAATGCTAAAATTTGTACGGAACCAAAAAAGATCCTGAATAGCCAAAGCAATCCTGAAAAAGAAAACTGAAGCTGGAGGCATCACAATTCCGGAGTTCTAGATGTATTACAAAGCTGTAATCATCAAGACAGTATGGTACTGGCACAGAAACAGACACATAGATCAATGGAACAGAACAGGAAACCCAGAAATGGACCCAAAAATGTAGGGCCAACTAATCTTCAACAAAGCAGGAAAGAATATCCAATGGAAAAAAGACAGTTCTCTTCCATAAATGGGGTTGGGAAAACTGGACAGCGACATGAAGAATGAACCTGGACCACTTTATTACACTATACACAAAAATAAACTCAAAATGGATGAAAGACCTAACTGTAAGAGAGGGAACCATCAAAATCGTAGAGGAGAAAACAGGCAACAACCTCTTTGACCTCATACGCAGCAACTTCTTACTAGATATGTCTCTGGAAGCAAGGGAAACAAAAGCAAATATGCAGTTTAAAAAAGAATTTTGTGGTCACTTCTTTATGCCAAATTGGAGAGGATTAGTTTAATTCATATCAATGGAATAGTTTAAGTCTGTTTCCATTTCAGAGACTCCAAAAGAGTAAGAAGTAAAACTGGAACTTTAGACTCTCTTTTCTGAAGAACTGGATGTGAACTTGAGATGTGAACCCAGATAGTCTTACAGATTGAGCTCTTATTAAACATGACCTTATATTTGTAGTTAAAAGCTACTCTTCCAGGGGATAACATGTGCTATGCACTGTTCTAAGTATTCCACAAACACCTGACTGATTAATGTTGCTAGGAACCGTATGCATTAAGAACAGTATGACACATCTTTATATGCAGATGTGAAGTAGCAGGCCACAGAGCTGACAAGGGACAGAACCAAGGCTTTCAACTTAAGTCTGACACCAGAACTACACTTAAACATGATGTTAAGATGTCTTTATATTCTTTGTGTTCCCTCCACCTTCTCCACAGCCCCAATGGCTTCATCCCATCACTTACTTTCTTTATATCCTGACATTTCTGGATTTTATTGTCTTGTATTATGTAAATATCACCACTATGTATAATTTTGTTTCTTCCACTGTTACCTTAATTGCCATAATTGTGGTTGCTTAATTGGCATTTACAAACATTTTAAAATTCATTTATTTTATCAAGTTTCCCAGTTCACTTCTTTGCTAAAGCTTGCCCTGTAAATTGGCTTGCCAAGTGAAATAAGTCAGTCAAAGAATGACAGATATCATATGCATTCGTTCATATGAGGACCTTGAGAAACTTAACAGAAGACCATGGGGGAAAGGAAGGGGAAAAAAATAGTTACAAACAGAGAGGGAGGAAGGCAAACCATAAGAGACTCCTAAATACAAAGAACAAACTGAGGGTTGATGGGGAGAGGGAGCAGGGAAAATGGGTGATGGGCATCTAGGAGGGTACTTGGGATGAGCACTGGGGGTTGTATGTAAGCAATGAACCACAGGGATCTACCCCCAAAACCAAGAGCATACTTTATCCACTGTATGTTAGCCAATTTGACAATAAATTATACTTAAAAAATAAATAAAATAAATAAATTGGCTTACTAAGGGCCATGTTTCCTAAATTTTTAGTTTTCTGTTGCCTTCATGCTTGAGTAAGAATTCAGCTCAATCTAAAATTCTTGAATTGCCCTTTACTTCCCTGATGACTTTGAAACAATACTTCTTCATTTTCTAATTGTCATGTTGTTACAAAAGGGTTCTGAGGCCAGCCTTATTCCAACTTATAGACAAATTGAATTTTCTCTCTGAGCGACATAAAAATGATTTTTCTTGATATACATTTATGTTAATTGATCTGCATATTCTTTCTTTCTAAACACAACTTGTAGTTTCAGTATGTAGCTTCAAGTTTTCATTTATTTTATGCAAGTTTTCTTAAATTATCTCTCTGGAAAATATGTGTGTTCTGCTTTCATTTATCCCATTCTACTTATTTTGCTTTCTTTATAAGGGTCAACAATAAGGCATACATTAAATCATCTTTTTTCTATTATACATAGTTATTACTTTCTTTCAAAACCTTTTTTATTTTTTTACAACTTTTCTCTTATATTTCACTTGGCTTAATTTTCTTAATTATCTCCTTTATCTCCCTATTTTTTGGAGAATACATTTCCCTGTATCTACTTCCCATGCAACCTCTATTTCTGTGATATTTTTCTCCTTTATATGTAAATACATAATTAATTTTGCCACATACTCTTTTCAATTCTTCGCACTCACTTTTTCTTAAGTCCCGTGTCTCACTATGTTATCAATACAATGACAAAATATGTACACCAAATTTCACCTGCTTTTATGCTATAATCTCTAGCATGTTTCTAGTATGTTCACAAATATCTTTTGCATGCTAAGTTCATTTTCATATTTTATTTTCAGTTACTTTTGCCTAAGGCCCATTACACTGCTTTTTATTTCTTCTTATGAATCTGAAAACCTCTTCCTAGACAAGCTCCTTGTAATAGTTTACAATAAACAAGAAAGTGGAATGGTGAATTAGGGTGATGGCAGATTAAAACCCAGGGACATTCAACTTAAGCCACTGTCATTTTCTCATGAGCATCTCCAGGGTGCCCTGATACAACTCTGGTATATCCAGAAGTTTCATCATTTATGTTTGGACCTACTCAATTGCGAGGAAATACACACACACATACACACACACTCAACTGGATTAAGGAATCATCTGAATTCCTCTTATTCAGGGTCTGAAAATTCCAAGGTAGAGCTGACCAGCACACAGGAGCCAGAATATCAAAGAGAGTTATCAGAACTTGGATGGAGTTGGAGTGAGGTAGGGAAGCAGAAGGATGTCCCTTCTAGAAAGACTCCATCTCTGCTGTTTTTCTATAATGTCTCATTTACTTATGTTCCATATTTTGCCTCCAAGTAAATCAAAGAAGCTATGCTCCCACTTCAAGGGGGATGCAAGAAAGTTAATTATGCTTTGAGTTTTAGCCTAAGCCCCAAACACCTAATAACACCTAAGAGACAGATCCCCAAAACGTTCCAGGACATTAGCTTCAAACCAACCGCAGTTGACACTGGCATCAATACCCCTACCTTTAGTAATTTACAGAATAACACCTATTATTTACCTGACACTCACCTTTAATTGTGTCCTACCCTGGATTCCTGAAGGAACACATACCCTAGATCTTTTTCCAATATAAACCCCTAGTCCCAAGCAACAACAAGACTCAGTCTCTTTTCTTTTCTGCATCTCCCAGGCACTCCATCTGCTACTGTCACCTACACTATCCTGTAAACTCTGTTTCTATTTCCTCCAGCTCGTGTTTGATATCTATCTGGCATGAAGCCCAAGACCCTCTTGGCTGGTCCCATGAGATCCCCTCTCTGGGTCCTGGGACCAAGCCTGCCTGCAACAAGCAGTCTCTCAGCAATGTTTTCTTCTGGACTCCTCCTTCTATTTCCAGAAGTTCTAGGCTTCAATGCTCCTCTTACCAAATTTGGCAGAAAATGCATTAACTATCCAATATCTATTTTCTCTTCCTCTTTTACTAACAGAAGCACATTCAGAGCTGCAATGTGTCCAGTTGAGCACTATTTGTGTTCCCAGACTGTGGTAGTGAGAAGTGACCATACGAGCCAGTTCTTAAAATGAAATGGAAAATTTCTATTGGATGTGATCCAGGAATAATACTATTTTCCTGGAGTAACTGAATAGATTGAGTTGACCCAGATCTTAGCTCCTTGCCCTTCCTCCTTCTTTCTGCCTACAGATGGAGCAAACATTTCGTGACAAAAAGAGCCACATAATGGGGTGAACAGAGAATGGAGCTGAAGAGAGCCTAGGTTCCTAATATCCTGTAATGACTGTGCTTGCACTCAACTTGTTTTCTCTTATGCTCTAGTAGTCACAAAAGAAAAATAAACTTTAAGAAACTATAGTTGAATATCTGGTATATGGAAATAATAAAATCCCAAGTGATACAAGAAACTCACAAGATAAAAAAGGGAGAGTATTTTACTTCCTAGCTTTCACTTCCAAAATTTCTGAAATTCAATCTTATTTATTTATTCCGTTGAGTGACAGGTCATTCCTAAACAAATAACAATGTCTAGAGGCGTGGGGACATGCCAGGCTTTCATTCTCAACTCTAAAGTCAAGGATGGAATTAGCTTTACCTGGACCACAGAGACTACAAATGAAACACACACATACACACACACACGCATGCATGCATGCATACACACACCCTGAAGTGTCCTTATGAGGAGAAAAATGAATGTATTCTAGACAGCCAAAACCATTCTCCCAGGGTGAGGGAGGGAGAGAAGGTATATGTGTGTGTGTGTGAAATGATTAAGTTTTTACTTAACTTCAGCTGACAAATATTGGCAGCAGCAAGGCTGTTTGCAACCCATAGTTTCTCCTCTAATTTGTCACACTAAAAGCTAGCTTTTGCAGTGATGGAATGTCTGCATGATTTCTAGCTTCTCCTCTAACATAAGCATTGTCAATCAAAATTCAGGAGATTTCTACGACGAGCTTCTACGCTGTGATCTGTTTGTTCAAAATAAGTTGGTTTTCACTCCTCAGTTTGTGCCTTGTGGTTTAGAAAATCTAGTTGCCTGGTGAATCTGGCCAAAGTCTGACATGTTCTTTCAATATATTTGTTCATGTATCGATGCTGCAGGCACTGGGGCTTCCCAAGTCTGGTTAAAATCAAGTTTATTGTTTGTTTTGTTTTTTTGTTATTATTATTTTTACCAGCTCTATTTAGATGACAAGAAATCTTTACTGCATCATCTTAAACTAAAAGTATACCATATGCCACTTATATTCTCAAATATAAATTCACTAGTTGGATATATATATATATATATATATATATATATATACATCTATATGTATATATATATAGATATTTCGTATATATATATAGATATTTGTATATATATATAGATATATATAGATATATACATATAGATGTATATATACACATACATATAGATGTATATATACATATACATATATGTACATTTCAGATTTCTAGATTTCAGATTTATCCTTAATAGAAAAGTACAAATTTCTAACATACGTTTTTTATCATGCCAACTCTATCTTCAAATCATCAAAAGCCATTTTATCAAAAGATAAAATCCAATATTCTTACCTTGGAATGCATATACTTATCAAAGTAAATTCAACTGCACAGTGTATGTGGCTATGCTCTGTGCTTCTTCAAGTTTATGAGTATGCACAAGTTCTACTTAAAATGTTCTATCTAAAATGTTTACTCTAGCTAAAATATTCTCTTGGTCTATCAACAATGTGTATATATTTATAGGCCAATACCATGGAAAATCTTCCTCCATTGACTTGCAGTCAGATATTATCATTTTGAATTTCTATGGTATTGCAACATTTGCCATAGCCTTCTCCATATTTTATTTATTTAAATAATGTGTGTTTTATGTTGAAGTGTCTTACTCTCCCTTATAGATATGTGTATCTTTAAGGGGAACATCTTTCTATGACTCATGAATGTTTGCATGATGGCCCCTAATCTAGTAGGTCTTCAGAGACTATTTGGATCACATTTTTAAAATTAAATTAAAATAAAAACAGTCATATTAAACAACTTCCTCTTTTGTGCAAGGAAAAAAAAGAATCAATTTAATCATTCCAAGTTTCTATTTACACAGCCTAAATAAAATTGACAGAACAACTAACTATGAATTAATGTTGATAACATTAACTTGAATAAGTAGGTTGATGTTGATAAGAAATAGAAAGCAAACAAATAAACAAAAGTACACTATAAGAATTCTGTTTGATATGACCTTCCAGATGATCTAGAACTTTTAATCAGCAGTGATCACCTCTTAGAAATATGAAGGTACAGCATATATACCTGCATGAGAGAGATCATTTTTGAGCTAATGTCTCCCCAATCTACAATTCCCCTAGATCTCTTTTCTAAGTTCCTGTTCTGCATTCTATATGTTGTCTAAAGATACAAACATAAAATGTCCACTGCCCTATGAAACTCATATCAAAAAGAATTTACTATCTTTCCTCATTTGACAGTTTTTTCCTTTTAAATATTCTATCTACCTTCAATTTTTAGACAAATGTTCTGGATATCTAATGCTGCACACAAAACCCTAAAACTTAGTGGTGTAAAATAATTATTTTGCTCACAGATCTGGTGTCTGGGCTGGCACCTCAGCAGGACTAACTTGTTTCTGCTCCACTCTGGATCAGATGGGACAGCTTTAAGCCTGTAGTCTGTAATCATTCAAAATCTCATCTACTCACTTGACAGTGTCTGGGATGCAAAGCCTCGGCTAGGAAGCTTTGACTGAGCACCAGAATGGCTAAGGACTCCTTGGATATCTCTCTTTATTTCTATGTGATTTTGCAACATAGCAGCTTCAAGGTAGTTGGCCTTATTACATGGATTCTCAGGCTCCAAAGCATGTGTCTCAAGAGATATCCAAGGGGAAGTTGTATCTTCAATATGACTTCGACTTGGAATTTACCTAGCATGGCTTCTGTCACACTCTGTAGGTGGGAGCAATCATAAGCCCCCTTCCAGATTTAAAAGGAGGGGCCACAGATACCATTTGTCTGTGAAAGTAAGTGTGATGTCTGACTGGAAATACTGTGGTGGCCATGGCTGGAAAACACAATCTGTTATAGCAAATTTATTTTCCTTTTGGAAACCTGCTGAAAAATGTAGTTACTTATAGTATGACAATATCCTGTATTATTAATTGTCCTTCAAGAAGGATTAATCTTTGAGAATAAATAAATAAATATATTTGGCTATAAATGTTCCTCTGCTAATAATTGCTGCACTTGTTTTCAAAATTTTTACCTGTACTTCTGCTTCTTTTTACTTCTTTTTAAAACTTATAATTTAGTCTTACTATTTTAGAGTACAGAAAGGGCAAGTCATACTGTAATATACATCTTTCTCATTGACATAAATGATGTAATATATTTTTCATATTTTCTTCAGATCTTTTCTTGCCTGTCTTTCTGTCTTGCTTTCACCTCTGCCCTCCAACTCTTTCATTAAAATGCTATACATAAAAGAAAATCTTTCTGGATTATTTTCCCTAGTACCATTATCCCTTCCTCTTTTTTTTTATTTTTTTTAATGTTTTTATTTTATTTTTGAGACAGAGAGAGACAGAGCATGAGTGGGGGAGGGTCAGAGAGAGAGGGAGACACAGAATCCGAAGCAGGCTCCAGGCTCTGAGCTGTCAGCACAGAGCCCGACGCAGGGCTCGAACTCACAGACTGTGAGATCGTGACCTGGGCCGAAGTCGGAAGCTCAACCGACTGAGCCACCCAGGCACCCCATCCCTTCCTCTTTAATCCATATATATATATATATATATATATATATATATATATATATATATACACATGGGCTCGATCTTACAACCTTGGGAACATGACCTGAGCCAAAATCAAGAACTGGATGCTTAACTGACTGAGCCACTCAAACACTCCTAAAACTCATTTTTGAATATGGTATGATGAATGAAAGTTGCATTATTCTATATACATAAAAATTATCCCAGTATGATTTATCATATTCTTTACCCTGTCACTAATAGTTAAATCAGCTTATTTGAGATGCAATTTATGTATCTATAATAAAGTTTATCAATTCTGCATGCACAATTTAAAAGTATTGACAGACACATGCAATAATTAACAAAAATGTGTGAATGGATATACAAGATAAAAAGATATAAATTGTGACATATAAAACATAAAACATTCAGTGGGGGAGAGTAAAAATATAGACCTTTAGAATGTGTTCAAATTTAAATTATTATCAATTTAATACAAACTGTTAAACATACAAGCCTTCTGCAAACCTTTTGCATAAGCCTCATAGTAACCACAAGGCAAAAACCAAGAATAGGTACACAAAAGAAAGCATACCAATACAGAAAAACATCAAATCAAAAAGGAAGGGAGCAAGAGAAGAACAAAGGAACACAGGAATTACAAAACAGCCAGAAAACAATTAATACAATGACAAAAGCAACTTAACATACCTGTCAATAATTACTAGAACATAACTAGACTAAATTCTCCAGTCAAAAGACATAGAGTGGATGAATGTTAAAACCCAAGACCCATCTTTATGCTGCCTATAAAAGACTTCCATCAAACATAAGGACACACACAGATTGAACATATAGGGATGGAAAAAGATGTTCCCTGCACATGGAAATCAAAAGAAAGTTTGGGGTAGCAATACTTACACCATACAAAACAGACGTTAAGATAAATACTATAATAAGAGATGAAGAAGGTCATTATATAATAATAAAGGGGTAAATATACTAAGATATAACATTTGTAAATTTTAATTCACTTACCATAAGAATACCTAAATATAAAAAGCAAATATTAATAGATCTACAGAGAGAAACAGACAGCAATACAATAATAGGGGATGTTAATACTCCACTTTCATCAATGGATAGATCAGAGAAAATCAATAAAGAAACACTGGCCTTAAATGACCCATTAGACCAGATGGACTTAGATTTCACCAGAACATTCCATCCAAGGCAATAGAATACAAATTCTTCAAGTGCACATGGACCATCCTCCAGGACAAATCACATTTTAGGCAACAAAACAAGTATTAACTAAATTAGGAAGGTTGAAATTATATCAAATATCTCTTCTGACCACAGTGGTAAGAAACTAGAAATTAATTATAAAAAGAAAAGTGAAAAAGTCACAAATATGTGGAGATTAAACATGCTACTGAACACTCAATGGGTCACAGAAGATATCAAAAGAGAAATCACAAAATATCTTGGGACAAATGAAAATGGGAATACAACATACCAAAACTCAGGAAATATAACAAAAGCAATTCCTAAGAAGGAAGTTCATACTGATAAAAGCTTACTTAAAGAAATAAGAAAGATTTCAAGTAAACAATCTAACCTAATACCTCAAGGAACTAGAAAAGAAAGAACAAGTCTTAAGATTAGTAGAAGAAAAGAAATAGCAAAGATCAGAGTGGAAATAAATGAAATAGAGGCTAAAATGACAATAGAAGAGATCGATAAAATTAAGAACATACTTTTTGGAAAAATAAACAAAATTGGCAAATCTTTAGCTAGAATTACCAAGAAAAAAAAAAAGAAGACTCAAAATCAGAAATGAAAGAAAGAAGTTACAACTGATAGGAGAGAAATACAAAGGCTGATAAGAGACTATTAACTAATCCTTCTCAACCTCTTCCAAAACAGTAGAAGAGGAGGAAACATTTCCAAACTCATCTCACAAAATTAGCATTACTGTGATACCAAAACCATTCAAAAACACTATGAGAAAAGAAAATTACAGGCCGATATCCACAATTAACATAGATGCAAATTACCTCAACCAAATATTTGTAAGACAAACTCAACAATACATTAAATAATCCACATACCATGATCAAGTAGGTTTTATTCCAGGGAAGCATAGATGGTTCAACATATGTAAATCAGTGTTATATACCACATTAACAAATGAAACAAAAGTCACATGATCATCTCAACTGATGCAAAATAAGCATTTGACAACATCCAACATCCAGTTATGATAAAAACTCTTAGTAAAGTGGGGACAGAGGGACTGTACCTCAACCCAATCAGCTAACATCATAGTCAAAGGTCAGCTTATCTTCTAAGATGGGAAACCAGACAAGGATGCAGACTCTTGCCACTTTTATTCAACGTAACATTGCTTTAGATGTCCTACCCAAAACAATTAGGCAAGAAAAGGATATAAAAGGCATCCAAATTGGAAAGAAACTAGTATAACTGTCACTGTTTGCAGATAACATATTTTATATGGAAAACCCTGAAGACTTCATAAAAAAAACACTTCAGAACTAATAAATGAACTGAGTAAAATCACAGGATACAAAATTAATGTACAAAAATCTGCTATATCTCTATCCACTAAAAATATACTCTCAGAAAGAGAAATAAAGAAAGTTCCATTTACAATTGGCTCAAAAAGAATAAAATGTCTAGGAATAAATTTAACCAAGGAAGTGAAACACCTAATAATTACACTGATAATTATAATGTCTCTCATGACAAAAGCAATTGAAGATGACTCAAATAAATGTAAAGATATGCTGTGCTCATAGATTAGAAGAATTAATATTGTTAAAAATGTCAGTACTACCCAAAGCAATCTACAGAATTTTTTTTTCCAATAGATCACAGCTATAAGTCAATACAAGTCATTTTAAGATGGAAAACCAAGCAGTAGAAACTAAAGAAAATGCAGCCTAAAGCAGAAGTCAGCAAACTCTAAGTTATATCTGTCCCTTTGTCTAATCTGGCCATATCCATTTGTTTATTCTCTATGATTGCTTTTGAACAGGATTTATATCAGTTCAGCCACTGACAAGGAGATTATATGGCCCACACAGTGGAAAATATTTACTTTCCACCCTTTCCAGAAAAAGTTTTGATCCCTGTTCTTAGAGTAGCATGAAAATTAACTGATATAAAGTTAAACACTAAAACAATTACATATGTGTATATACAGATATAGATATATTCCTAAATACCAAAATAAATTAAAAACAGAGTACAACTGAAACGCATTGTAAGAAATATTTTCTGATAGGCTTTAAGCAAAACTTAAATCTGTGTTGCACTCAAAAGAGACACGAGACGATATAAAGAGACTAAAATAAAGGGATGGATAATGATTTATCAGGCAAATAAAGACAATAAGAAAGCAAAGGCTTCAATCTTGATATCAGTCATGTAGGTCTCAGGCCAAAAAGCATTATACAAGAAAAATAAGCACACTTTATAACACTAAAGACCACAAATCATGACAATATAATATAACCTACACACCAAATGTCTATCTTTATCTATACAACAAAAAATACAGCAACCATTTGGCTTTTGCCTTTGATAGAGTTTATTTTAGAAATGAGTGCTTGAGTTAGGTCAGACCAAGACGTCTTGTCAGAATGTGTAAACTGAAAATTGGTGGAGTCCAAAATTTCTTTTACTTCAGTTTATTAGATTTTCAAATAAGCAATGTAATGAATACATGCTGACCCCATGTTTTATATTCTTTTAGGACATGGTCAGTCAGGTGCAGCAACAAGAGGAGACAGAGGAGAGGCTCAAAAAAAAAGTTTATTATACTTACAGGTCCTATTAACAGTAGGGACGGGTGGTCAGGAGAAAGAAGATAGGAGCCAAAGGAAAACATTAGACCAGAGCCTTCATTGGGGTTTTCAAGAAAAAGGCAAGGCAGAAGGGGTTAAACAGTTTCAAATTGGCTAGCGTGAATAATTCCACTGAGTTTTGGGCTTTGGTGTGGTCTCTTGCCTGGGTCCTGGGCTTGGGTGATTAAGGTAGAAGGATTTTATCTCCTGAGGGGCTACGCAGAGTAGGTATGGCTCTGGGCTAGTTAGTTTTCATATCCTGGGTGGGCCCTTTGATATCACCAAGAACTGGTTGGCCTCTTCTAAGCCCATCACTTCCAAGCCAGAAAGATTTTTTAAGAGATCAAAACACTGTAATATATAATTTTTTTAAATACATAATACACTCCATTGGCATAAGCCAAGAGGGAGTCACAGCAGTTGGAATATAAATGCTCCTTCTCTGTTCTCCCAACTTTCACAAGAAGTCGAGAGAAGTCCAGAACTTTGCACTCTCCTAAAAAACCTCCCACCGTCTCCACATCTTAACCATCAAAATTTCTTAATCACAAAGATTCAAAGGGCACTGGGTCTTCTTCATCTTCCTAATTACCATCCACAAGTGATGACTGTTTTCTCTCACAGCTCTCCTAGAACCAGGCTGCGAGACAGAGCTGGTAACCCCCATCTTTCACATTGCGGCTTCAAGATCATTCCACCATATTCCCTAATCCTGTTTCGCATTTTATCTCCTAGGATGACAATACCTCTGCCTATTCCTCTTACCTACTCACCCCTGTGATATACCAGCCACATCCAGTGATAATATTACCACACTTCAAGATCCCTCTTTCATGCATTCGCTTTCTTCTCTGCCCAGTTTATAGTCCCTACTTCCTCATGACCGTCACTTTAAAGCACCTATCTTTTAATTTCCTAACTCCTTCAGGGTTTCACCTTTCTCACTTGCCAAAAAACCAACCTCAGGTCAAGGAGGAGCGCGGCGCGCAAGCGCGGGGCTGCCGCTCTGCCGCTCAGCCGCAGGGGTCTCTTGGCGGTGGACCGCCCGCGCCCCGGGAAGCCCGGGTCACCCCCTGTCGGGGCCCTGGAAGACCGGCCGGCACGCAGCCCTCACCCGGCGACGGCCGGCCCTCCCGCGCACGCTGGCCGCGTTGGGGAGGCAGCAGCGGAAGGCGGCGCGCCGGCCCGAGCTCACTCGGCTGACTTCTGTGGTCTCCGTGCGCAGAGTTCGCCCACGTCCGACCGCCCCCTCCGAACTCTCCAGGCTACTCTACGAGCCCCGAGAACTTCCGGGTCTGCGTCTGGCCCCTAGCTTTGCCCCGGACCCCCAAGTCGTACCCGACGGAATGCGGGGTCCTCTGGACAGCGCTCCCAGGCCGCTCAGAGTGCCCAATGCTTCGGCGTCCACACTTCCTCCCCCCACGCCTCTAAAATCGTGTATACATTGGTTTTTAAATGACATAATATTTTTTTAAAAGTCAAAACCAAATCTCATTTAACTGTAACCCTAAATGCCTAACCGTTTTTTGTTTTGTTTTGTTTTTTTTAGAAAACTGCACGTTAGCAGTCTGGTCTCTGTTGAAGGACAGACAACTAACTCCAGTGAGACCTTTTGTTTGGCGATTGTTAACATTTCCCTAGCCTTTTATTCTAGTCCGTTCACTTCCCTACTCTACCAAAGGACAATTTTATAACTCACCCTTTCTCCTTCAATACCTCCCCGACTCCTTTTCTCACTTTTACTTAACCACTCTGCTTTCTGCTTTCCATTTTCCTTAAATTAAAAAAAAAAAAAAAAAAAAAAAAAAAAAAAAAACTCTCCGTGTAAAGCTAAATTCTTCAAAGGTGCACCAGCTCCAAACTTTAACTCCTCCATCTTTTGCCAAAATGTTCCCTCCCTCTCGGGAATCACCATTTTTTTTCCCCTAATTTTTCTCTTGGATACTTCTCATCAATATAAAGACACTTTTTTAAAAAATTTACATTCAAATAAAAGTTCATAATAAATATGGTGTTAACACCACTTTCCATTCAGCTAGCATCCATATCTCTGTCCCTCTATTAGCACACTTCACTAAAGAGTTTTCATAACCATTTTACATAATTCTCCCTAAAACCAATCTTTTATGGGTTGAATTGTGTCCCCTTCCCCAAAAGATACATTGAAGTCCTAACTACAGCCCCTTATTTGGAAATAAAGCCTTTAAAGATATAATTAGTTAAGGTGTGGTCACACTGGGGTCAGATGGGACATTAATCCATTATAACTAAAATTCCCATAAGAAAACACAGGGGTAGGTGAGCCTGGGTGGCTCTGTTGGTTAAGCATCCAACTCTTGATTTAGGCTCAGGTCATAATCTCAGGGTCCATGAAATTGAGCCCTGCATTGGGCTCTGCACTGACAGTGGGGAGCCTGCTTGCAATTCGCACTCTCCCTCTCTTTCTGCCCCTCCTCTACACCTGTGTGTTCTCTCTCTCTCTCTCTCTCTCTCTCTCTCTCTTTCTCTCTTCTCTCTCTCTCTCTCTCTCTCAAAAATAAATAAATTTTTTAAAAAGAAAGAAAAGAAAACACAGGTTTACCCAGGGAGAATGCCATATGATAGCATAGGCATATGATTGAGCTAATGTAGATCCAAGTCAAGGAACACAAAAGATGTCAACTGCTACCAGAAGTAGGGAAGAGATAAAGAAGGCTTGTATCATAAAGGAGCATGGCCCTTACACTTGATTTCAGACTTCTATCCTCCAGAATTGTGAGATAATAAACTTCTGGGTTTTTCAAACCACCCAGTTTGTGGAACTTTTTTTAAATTTTTTTTTAACATTTATTTATTTTTGAGACAGAGAGAAACAGAGCATGAATGCGGGAGGGGCAGAGAGCGAGGGAGACACAGAATCGGAAGCAAGCTCCAGGTTCCGAGCCATCAGCCCAGAGCCCGACGCGGGGCTTGAACTCACAAACTGCAAGATCGTGACCTGAGCCGAAGTAGGACGCTCAACCGACTGAGCCACCCAGGCGCCCCTGTGGCACTTTCTTAAACAACCCTGGAAAACTAATACACATTCCAGAATGCATTTACCTACCAGCCAAAACATCTGGTCGTCTCAAGGTCATAAAATGTTCAGACATCAATCCTTACCTACTTAGTTTATCAGAAATATTAGACATATGTGTTGATTCCTTTTTTAGAGATATACTTTTCTTCACTTACCTCTAAGTACTCTACATTCTCCCTGCTAATTCCTATATCATTGTCCATTCCTTCTCAGACACCTTTTCTGGTTTCTCCTCATCTCCTTGACTTTTATGGATTGGAGTGTCTGACATTCTTTCTTTGGACTGCTTCTCTTGGCCATCTCTCTCTGTTTCATGGCTTTAAATACCCTTTATAAGCAGACAACTATTAGATTTCCATCTCTAGCTAAGAGCCTTGTCTGCTCAACATGACCCCTTCTTGCATGTTTAAGAGGTATTTAAAAATGAAGATGTCCTAATTTTTTCTCTAAATGTCTCGCCGACCCTTTATTTCAGTGTATGGAAACCCTATTTTTCCAGTTGTCCAGACCCAAATCTTGGAGTTTTCTTTGACTCCTCTGACAATTTCTTATTATTACCATTATCCTCTGACAATTTCTTATTATTACCTTGATAAATCAGTGTTTGACCAGAACTATTGTAATACTCATTTAACCAGTGTCCTTGCTTCTCTTCCTCCTTATTTGCATCCTATTTGTATCAGTGAATCCAAGGTGATTGTGTTACATGTTAGAACATGCCCTTCATCTACACAGAACAGTTCCATGGTTTTGATTTTACTTAGACTGAAAGACAAAGTATTGAAAATAGCCTGCAAGATCCTACACAGTATTCTTTGTCCCACTCGAGTCTTCCTCTGATCTCATTTCCTCTTCCTCTTCCTCTGTTCCACTCCCAAGTGACTCTTCTGTTCTTCAGATGTGTCTCAAAAATTTTTGAGACTTTTGCATTCCTGTTCACTCAGCCTAAA
Organism: Puma concolor; assembly: GCF_028749965.1. NCBI lineage: Eukaryota > Metazoa > Chordata > Mammalia > Carnivora > Felidae > Puma > Puma concolor. Next base: position 121,281,095 of record NC_141675.1, read on the forward strand.
ACACTCTTCCCAGAATGCCACACATCTCATTCTTTCTTGTCCTTTCTGCCTTTCAAATGTGAACTTCTCACTGAAACCCTCAATAACCACCCTATTAAAAATCGAATACCTCCACTTCTGCATGACCTACTCTACTTTCTTGCTTTATTTTCCTTCATAAATTTAATTGCAACCTGAAAAAAATACGCATGTTTTACATAGTATCTAGTTCACTCCCAATAAAAGAATACCATGAAATCAGGAATTATCTTCTTTTTAATTTACAGTCGTATAATCAGTGTCTGGATGAGTATATGGCATACAGGAAGCACCCAATAAATATTTGTTAAATGAATGAATAATGTACCATCCTTTAGAAATATAGCAAATAATTTGAATGGACCATTCATTCATTCAGCAAATATTTATTGAGCACATACTCAATTTTTAAGTATTCAAAATCTCTGTTAGTAAATAGGAACCTCAGTTTATGCTATACTCCTATACTTTAACACATTCTATTGAATGTAAATGCTTTAAAAGTCTGTGAAATTTTCAGTTGTATCAACAAAGAACAGAGATGTGCATTAAATATTAATATTATCAGACTTCAGCAAAGATAAGATCTTCTAATGAAGACTTGGGCTTTTGACAAAGAAAAGATAGAACATACCTAAATGAATACTAGTGACCAGAGCAAATGGACTAATAGAGAGTAAGACTTTCTTCATGAATAATAGGCAAACAGAATGGGAGTGAAGAATATGGGATTATATAACCACATTTTTCCATCTGTGCTTTGGGTGGAGCTAGCCTCAGTTTAGGTCATCTCCTATCTATCAGTGGGTTGATGTATAAAAACAACACAATTTTAAAGACTCAAATATCATTACTTCTGAAACATTGGAATCCCTCAGCAAATGTGCACAGTGCTGTCATTAGTAGCATTAACTGTTCTTGCTGCCTCCAAACTCTTGAAATACTTTAATGACAAAGCATTGCTCCAAGGGTAAAGTATACGATTCTTTTATTTTTTTAATTTTGTAATTTTTTTTTTTGAGAGAGAGACAGAGTGTGAACAGGGGAGGGGCAGAGAGAGAGGGAAACACAGAATCTGAAGCAGGTCCCAGGCTCTGAGCTGTCAACACAGAGCCCTATGTGGGGCTCGAACCCAGGAACAGTGAGATCATGACCTGACCCGAAGTTGAACGCTTGCTTAACTGACTGAGCCACCCAGGTGCCCCTCTTTGATTCTTTTTTTTTTTTTTTTTTTTTCAACGTTTATTTATTTTTGGGACAGAGAGAGACAGAGCATGAACGGGGGAGGAGCAGAGAGAGAGGGAGACACAGAATCGGAAACAGGCTCCAGGCTCTGAGCCATCAGCCCAGAGCCCGACGCGGGGCTCGAACTCACGGACCGCGAGATCGTGACCTGGCTGAAGTCGGACGCTTAACCGACTGCGCCACCCAGGCGCCCCATGATTCTTAATGAGACTTACAAGAATTCCTAATTTGGCTATTCCTTACTTTTCTGAACTCATGTCTCCAACTTTGTAATCTGTATGCTCTTTCTGAGCAGCAGTTCCCTCAAGTCTCTGTGTTTGTTTTTATGCTTTTTATTTCTATTGTTGAATATGCTGGTCCATCTATATGAGGTATTCTCCCTCCTCTGACCTCTCTCTCTGTGCCAGTGGAACTCCTACTCATTCTGTCCATCTCCATCTAGATGTCACTTTCCCTAGGGGTCTCCCTGATTTCTTAAGACACTGTAAGATTCCCAATTCACATTGAACTTAGCCCAAACACAGTCCTTTGTACCATATGCTGAGACTGCTTGTTTACATTTGTCTCCTTTACTAATATCTTGAAAGCAGAAAGTGCAAGAATACTTGTTCACCTCGTATTCCCACTGTTTGGTACTGAGCTTAGCAAAAGACCGGTGCTCAGTAAATATATATTTATTGAACAAGTTAATGAATGGATCTCTTCCTCTTCTTTTTTCCTCTTTGTTTCCATAAGAGTTTTCTTTGTAAAAACAAAAACACCTATAATTATGGAATTTCTCTATTCAAATATATCTGCTGGCTCTCTAATGCCTAGCAATGATTTTCTAATGATTCCTGTAAATTAAAAGGTTTAATTAACTTGGGATGTGAAAGAAAAGACTGGTGAAAGGGAACTACAGACTTCTCCAAGTTCATTTAATAAAAAAGCTACAATTTCATTATTGTGTATGTTAGACTTCAACATTTGATTTTGTTAAGAAAAATAAAAGTTTCTTTGCCTTAAAATAAAAATAGGTATATAAAATGTCCTGTAGAATAAAATGCACACTCCTTCACAGGTAAACAAAACCCAGCCTCCTGACCAGTTTTCATTTTCCTCAACTGCTGCAGAAAAATCCTATAAACACCACACTCAAATTGATCTGTTGCTAAAACGTGTCAAGATCTTATTGGCCTCCATGTTTGCCTGTCCTACTCCCTGAGCTTGGAAAGTATTTTGGCATCTTCTCTTATTTGTGTATTCTTACTTGTTTTCTAAGAGCCAACTAGTATTTTTTTTCTTCTTTTCTGGAACCATTAGCCAATCATAGTGACTCTTTTCATTATGACACCACAGAATTTTCTCCAAACTGCTATTGTAGTAATCAGTAATGGTGTATTGTGATTATCTTTAGAGATACTTCTGCTACTTCTACTTCTCAGCAACATAGAGTAGGTCTTTGTTATCTCCGTATCTGTAGCACATTGTATAATCTGTGGCACAATGTAGGTACTCAGTATAATTTATTACTTAAATAAAATAAAGGGATATGGGACCATCTTGAAATATACAAAAATGGTTCAACATATATGAATAGTCAAGACTATATGAATAGTCAAATACTTATAATAATTGAACCTCAAACATCTGACAGTTTGTAATTTATTTAGAGCTAACTTTTCCTTATATTGTGGATGCTGGTTCAAATTTCCTGTGCATGTAACAACAAGAGCTGTGGGAATAAAAAATTTGCATCCTTGGTATATGTAATCATCACTAGCAAGGAATGATCTTCCTTGACTAGGTATTAAGTTTTATCAGTAAAGTGGTGCTGGTAAATTCCCTCTTTGCTCTTAGATAACTGTTGCTGTGTATCCTCCAAATTCTAATTGCCAAGCCCCTCTGGGGCTCACACAGAATGCTTTTGTGGAAGACCAGAAGCAGAGAAGGGGAGAAAACATGGCATTTCTATCTGCTTTTCTAGGGTACCTTTATCCCTCATTGACTCAGGAACCCCCAGCATCCCCCCGCCCCAGCAGACAGACCTCTCTTCTACTCACAGCACCAGATCCTGTCTGGAAGCATCACAGTGGTGATAGCTCCTGGTGGAAGACTGTGGCTTCTGAGCTTTTCAGTCTCTGCAGTCAGGGCATGGTAGCAATTTCCTAATGGTGCTATTCCCAGGTTGTCTCACTACCCCTGCTTTCCTTCTCACCTGTGTAACTAACACTCTCTAAATTTTATCAGGGATTTCTGTTTTTGTGATGGACGCTGTGTATTACATTTCTTTAACATAGTTTACCCATATTATATAATACAGTGCATTGCATATAGTTGGTAGTGAATATTTAATGCTGATTGTGCAAAACAAAATGCCATGTGATAGATGCAAATATAGATAAAAAGGCCATGCAGTTATGCTCTGGCATTTTTTCTGTTTAAAAAAAAAAAAGCCTGCCTCAGCCTCTAACTTTTGTTGCTTTCTTGGCCTCAATTATGTTTTTCTCTTATGTTTGCCTCATTAACATTTAACAATTAATCCAAATACGATCTCCAGTATTTCTTTCTCAGACTATGACATCTCATCAGGTGAGGCATTCTATTTGCATCCTTTATTTCATACACATCTAGCACATTTATCAGTGGTATATATAAATATTATAAAGGAAGGGGCAGTGTCTGACATACTCAATATTGTACCTCCAGCTCATAAGATTGGTCAGGTATCTTCCAGTGATTGAAAAAAAAATTTTTAACAAATGAAGGAGAAGTGTGAAGAAACCTGAGGTATTTGTGGAAGGCAAAATTTTTAAGAAAACCGGGTAATGAGGTAAAAATAGAGGGAATAACAAGCATCTAAATTGGATCAAAAAGCAGGATTTAAATCAGGGGCACCTGGGTGGCTCAGTCAGTTGAGCATCTGACTCTTGATTTTGGCTCAGGTCGTGATCCCACGGTTTGCATCAGGCTCCATGTTTAACGTGGGATTCTCTCCTCTCTCTCTTTCTTTCTCTCTCTCTCTCTCTCTCTCAAAATAAAGAAATAAACATTTTTTTTAAAAGCAGGATTAAATTAGAAAGATTTGTGTGTGTAATTTTATCTGAAAATAGAATTGTTGAAGTGTGATCAAGGGAATAAGTGGAATCTGATTTGCATTTCAACAAGATCAATGATAATGGTTTGAATTACTTACTGTTATGAATGTCATTAGAACACAGTGTTTATGAATTGGAGTCAAAATAATGTTCCACCTGTTTCTCAATTTTAATCATAAAGGAGAAGTTGCTATTTACTTTTTTTTGCTGTTTATTATTTAATCTATTATTCAGGTTATGCTGTCTTGTTGGCTAGGTTTTTTGTTCTTCTTTTTCTTTTTACCACTGTAATTGCCACATTAAACTGAGGTTCTCAGAACATAATCTGAAATGATTAACCAAGTCCCTTCCCTGAGTTACATAAAATAGCACTGGGCCATATATTTTATATATATAATTTGGATTATTTGTTTTCAAAAGAATGTACCATTCTTCAATTTTGTAGTTTTATTGTTCACACAGAGATGGAACATAGAAATGAAAAGTGAAAATGTTAATTTCCTAAGTAACATTTGCCTTAGGATTTTGAACCAGTAACATGACCTGTGTGTCTCCCCCGAAATAGAGAACTGAAAAGGTTTGTAAAATGTTTAACCAACAAAAGAAGAAACATTATTTCAAGTCCTACCATACACCCATTAAATCAAGGCATCTGAAAATAGTCAAGGGTCATTCTAAAATACTTTTGAAAATAATTGATAGTTGCTATCATATTAAAGTGGTAAACAGGGCCAGATACATAATTTGTAGGGCTCTTTGCAAAATGAAAACATGACACCATTTATTCAAACATCAGAAAAAAAAGTATTTTCCTTTCTTGTACTGTTGTATCTACCTGTAATACTCTCATTTGCCATTTACTATTGTATCCTTGGGCTTGGGGCCATTCATATGGTGAGTACAGACCCCGCTCAGCACCAGTCTCACCTTGTGACTCCATACTTGGAGCAAGAACTTCCTGACCTACGTCTCCCTAAGACTGTGCCTTGGCCCCTGCCTGGGGCCATAGGATGTGGCGGTCACTAGGTATGAGCAGAGAGTAAGCAGCTAAGAACCTGTCCTAGGAGGCAATGAGATGGAGAGGCAGAACCACACGGAAGCTGAAGCTCCAAACCCCCAGCACATACTCTATCACCCCATTGGAGTTCACTTATAAAACACTAATTCTAAGAAAATTATTAAGAACTTTGAGATAACACTGCAAGGCATTAAACTCCAAAGATGAGACTCCGTTTGGAGTTTGAAGTCCTGTGCAACTCTGCTGGCCGCTCGCCCATGAACCAGCCCTGATGGTAAGTATTGCATTATGGCTTCAACTAACCAGTCTTGCCACATAAGATCTAGTCTTGCCTGAGATTCTAAATGTAAGCAGATTCCTAGCTATCAGATTTGGATTTAAGTTGATTCATATTTATACATTTGACAATATGTAACTATGTTTTCAATAAATGGAGTCTATCGCTTTAATTTGTTTGTAATGTTGGGCTTTGACAACCTATGCAATGATCATTTTCACTGGTATTTCAATGGATGTGCCTCCAGAGCTCCAAATCAATTTGTACAATAAATTGGGGAATTGTACTTATTTTTTTCATCATATGTTCCCCAACATCTTTATGCTTCCCTAGAGTATCCAAGGCCTTCCTTATAGAGAGTTGTTCAGTTCTCACCTCCATGAATTACCATGTTCCCAAACTGCCTCTTTCTCCTCTACACGTCCCATGGGAAAAAATAAATAAATAAATCGCTGGTTAGATTTCTACTCACTGCCAGCAATCTCATTAAATATAATTTACATTATAGTTGTATTTTAATCATTCATTCATGAGAGCAGAGAGAAGCTGTAGCCAGAATCTTACAAATTTTAACAATGGTGACTCTAAGACTCCTGCAATACAGATTATGCTTCTGCCAGATGAACACTGCTGATAATGCTCTATAAACACCGATGGGGCAAGGAGAATCTATGTGCTCCCAAGAGCACACAATTGCACAATAGAGAGGCAAGGGGGTTCAGTAGTTAGATTTATGTTCTAAATCTGATTCTTCCACTAAATTGGTATGTATGTGACCTCCTATGCTTGTTTCCTCTTTATTAAAATGTGATGCTAGTTTTGAAGATTTTTTTTTCAAATGATCTGTTGGGTGGGAAAATGATATTTTCTTTGTCTCTGCAGAAGCAGAGGTATTTTAGAGAGTCACATTGTGCATGAAAAGGAGGAACAGCTCTCTACTCTTCACTAAATACTTCTGTATTCCAAGTGTGCTTGTGGGGTGGGGAGAGCATGTTGGGGATTCTCACATCAACTAAATTTATGACACCAGCTATGTGTCCTACAATTGAACTCAATTCAGACACTACACGCCTGGAGTTAGTGCAAACCCCACGGATTAGGGGCTCATCTCCCAAGACTGGTTCTAACTTCAGATGCCACTTGCCAATGGTGGGGTCCCTAGGTTAGCTACAACTTCTGTACAACTTGATTACAAATCAAGCACAACTCCCCACTCGGTTTCGATTATTTGCTGGAACTGCTCACAAAACTCAGAAAACTACTTACTAGATTACAAAGATTAAAAGTCAGGAACAGTCAGAGGGAAGATTCGATGTGGATAAAGGGGAGCAGAGCTTCCATTTCCTCCCCAAACTCTCCACCCTCAGAGCACCTCCGTGTTCGCCAAGTAGAAAGCTCTCTGCCACACTTTAGGGATTTTTATGGGGCTTTATTACACAGGCATGATTAAGTCATTGGTCCCTGGTGATTAACCCTACCCTCAGCACCTCTCCTCTCCAAGAGGTCAGGTGTTGGGGCTAGAAATTCTAACCCTCTGATCACCTGGATGGTTCCCCTGGTGACCAGCCGCCATCCTGAGGCTGTCCAGAAGCCCTCAGCGACTAGTCATCTGATAAGAAAAAGAAATGTATCACTTCCGGAGATTCCAAGGGTTTTAGGCACTTTATGTCAGGAAAGGGCAAAGGGAGCCATATTGCAATATCTCAGCACCAAGATCATAGCTAGTGGCTGCATACAAGAAAGACAAACATGAGAAGCATTTCAGCAGCTGGGAATGTGATGTTTGGTGTAAAGTTATTGCAGATTCTTAAGCTAGAGTTCATGGTTATACTTGAAGTGGGCCCCAATTTCTGAGCAAAGTATTGTGTGTATGTCCAATTTGACATGACTCCATCAGATTAGCAGGAAAATCTATAAGCAAAATCTGACAAAAAATGATGCCTTCTATGATACCTACAAACCAAAGAAGGGACTTTAGTGTTACATGAGGTAATATAAGTGTGAATTAGTGCCGGAAAATATAGCCTGAAGCATGGGAATTTATTTTATAGCAAGGGGTGTAAAGTTGATAGTTTTTCTTTTTCATGGAAACGTATACAATTTTAAAGTTATTTTCAAAGCAAATGAATATATAATTGGCAGATTATGTGGTTAGAGTGGGAGTCCTTAGAGTCCAAAATCCTTCTGCCTGGGACTAAGAGTTTGTGGGAGCACTGAACCTTTGAGATCCCATTTTGTAAAGTTTCTCTGATCTCTGGCAGAAGGGTATTAGGACATGTTCCCATTTGATAAAATTGCCAAATAGACACACTTTAGGAATTTTCTAATTCCCTTTTAATCATTTTCTCTCCCAACACATTGAAAAATTTCTACTTCCTGATATTCTCTTAATTTATGAGTAAAGAAGACATATATTTCTGACACCAATTTTAATAGTTATATGTTTTCAAATCTTAAAGTGATGGTCATATTGTTTTCCAGCAATAATTCATTAGTTTAAAAGGCCCACTCTACCTCCAATCTATGTGAAAATATATTCTTTAAATTTGCCACATGATTATATTATATGCACCCTACATCCGTGTAAGGACTTCATTTAGTAACAAAAAAGTGAATTAGAGTTTTGGTAGTATGTGAAGGACATGTGTTTTTAGAACTTTTAATAATAATGTACAGACTCTGGCCATTGTTATATTAATTTCCTAAATTTTCTACATAATAAAGTATTAACTCAATAATCAGATCTATTTTTTAAAGAGTCAACATTAAACATCTTCAGAGAGAGCTAATCTATCAAATTTAAGACCATGAACACTGGTTGAAAGACATTCTATTTATTTGCTTGTTTTTTTAGTTGGAATCATGAGACTTCTATATTTTTAAATTCTACTTCTTATACTACTTCTTCTTATTATTAACAGAATATGCCCACTCCTCTGTCCAATATAGGAATGACAAAAATACAGAAAATGGTCATTACTTGGAACGATAATTTAGTAAAGTTTTGAAGGTCTGGGCATAAAATGCTATATTCATGTTCTTAGTGTACTTCATGAATTTGACTGACTTGTTATGTAGTAGGTGTTCAATAGTTATGTTTTCAATAACATGCAATGTAGAGTAGAGCACAAGGTGGCATTTAAAATGCAACCAAGGGGGCGCCTGGGTGGCGCAGTCGGTTAAGCGTCCGACTTCAGCCAGGTCACGATCTCGTGGTCCGGGAGTTCGAGCCCCGCGTCAGGCCCTGGGCTGATGGCTCAGGGCCTGGAGCCTGTTTCCGATTCTGTGTCTCCCTCTCTCTCTGCCCCTCCCCCGTTCATGCTCTGTCTCTCTCTGTCCCAAAAATAAATAAACGTTGAAAAAAAAAATTTTTTTTAAATAAAAATAAAAAAAAAAAATAAAATGCAACCAGGAAACTGCTTTTTTCCTTTAATCTCGTCTCTATTTTTTATTTGTTGGATTTCAAAACATTAAAAAAAAATCCTTAAATTGCACAAAACAAATATGGTTTGAAAAAAATTAAACTATGTATTTCCTAGAACTTCTTGTTTTAAAAAAGTGTGCACTTATTTTTAGCATCATTTCAGGATTGTCATATAATGAGGATCTCTCTCATGGACTAAAGCCACTATGCAATGATAATTAAGAACACCTCAACTTAACTCTATCCTTTAGTGAATTATATGAAGTAGAATTTCCAGTGAGGCTCCTTGGTTAAACAAAAAATGCCAAAGAATATTTTAACGGAAACAATTGCCAATATGAAAACAGAGTTGATTTTAATCTAGGTAATACGGATGTCGTATGTGTATATGTCTGTGCAGCCATATAAAATGGGCATTTTGGATAGCAGGAAAAAAAACAACGATTGTGTCAAAGAATGTGATTATATCAAATGCCATCATTTGCTTTCAGATGTGTTGAATTCTATCTTTGATGCAGAATCAACTTTGTTAAATTGTATTGCAGGGCTGCTTTTGCTAGGAAAAAATGAATTAAAGTAAATAAAATGTTATTTAATAAAATAAACCAGATACAAAATCTTGCCTTGTATTTACAGATAAATTTTAATGGAATATTTCATGGTCTAACACAAATATCAGACCCAATGACACTAATTCTTGTACAGCCTTTGGCTTACCCTGTATAACAAAATCTGTTATTTAAAGTAGACTATAAAATACCTTATGGTAAGTGAACTTCCAAAGACACAAAGAAAATCTCCCATAAATTTAAAAGCTTATCTCAAATTCTTATTGGCATAAGCTTAGGATGGATATATTATTAATTGTATTATCTTAGGTAGTTGAAATATATAATACTGGTTAGAGTGTGAAAATTAAAAAAAATAGGTTTAGGTATTTTTGCTTCTGTTCCTAGTCAACATTAGTAAACACACATAAGTGAATGTAATATTACCTTTACAGATTATTAAAATTTTGGCAATCTCAAACAGATTTCCCTAAGTCAGCAACATTTTTTTTTTTACCCTTAGTGACCATATTACAAGGTTCATATTCTCCAAGGAGTAACGATTAAATGTTGTACAAATAACATTTATTCTACTACTGCTTAGTTTTTAAAAATTCCACTTAGAAGTTTACAAGGAAAATACGCATCACTAGAAAATCTAAAATGAATGGATAATGTGGTCAGTTGAAAAAGATATGTAAAATAATGTTTGGTTTGTAACATCTTTTATAACCTGTCAGTGGGAAAAAAGAAAGTTCCATCTTTCAATGTCTGCTTTCAGACCTAAGAAAATGAACTAAATGAATAGACAATTCAGTAGTGTCCAACAGATAACTAAAATTCAAATTTTATTTTTCCATATGTATCAGACATTTTTTTTTCTGACAAGACTTTACTGAAAGATGAAGTGCAAATGGGAACCCTGTAAGAATGTTTATAAGAGTTGTACATGACATATTTTAAGCGCCACTAAGTACACATTGAATACTTTGTAAGTATATAGGCATATCAACATGCAAGTGTCATGTACCTAATATTACAATATGCATTTTGTTTTTTGATGATGTTTATGATAACAGTAGATTCAATAATTGTGTTTTTCTATCTTCTGTGCAATATGTTTATTTTGGCGAATCTTCTTTATAGCACAGAATTTATTTTTATGTTGTCATAAATATACCCTTCCAAAAGTTATGAATTTCATGTCATATAAATAGAACATTTTATTTTTGAAGCTACATTACTGGGAACACCTGCATTTCTGGATACCATTTTCAGAGATAAGTCTTTAAATTTTTTTTAACATGGCAGACTTGTTCCAATGTTGATTAGGTTGAAATATTTATGGTAAAAATGGAGCTTTCTTGAGGGAATATTTTTTTGGTTGAATGAAAAGCTAAACAACCAATTCACAAATACTGATGTGAACTGAATATGAAGAAAATAGGTCAGTAATCCCAAACTCTTGGGTTACTACTTAACTGCATCATTGAATCTACAATAAGTACAGCAGGTACAGTTAAATAAATTTGTAAAGAGATTAAAATTTTATACATTTATAAGGAGAAAGTACTAGTTTTGAAAAATCTCTAAATTATTTTTCTATTTATGAGAATCATTCAATACATTAGAAACACAGAGAAACGCAAAAAAGATAAAGAGATAACAATTCAGTTTACATTTCATAGTTTGTTCAGTTTGTTTGTTTTTTAACCAACTGGTGACCACTGCTTTCAACCATCAAATATTTTATTGCATATAACTTTCACTATCAGCAAATATAAAGAGAAAAGTGTCTACTAGGAGCATGTACAAGGAAAAGCATCTGAAGAAAGAAAACATTTGAGGTTTAACAGTACTGTGTATAATAGAAGTGTAATGTCGCATTCATACCGCACTTAAAAGTCCGTGTGGGAAATCACCGCTGTTCTGACCCTGGATGTGGGAAAAGTGCTTAAGTGCTGAGCCCTGGGAGGCCTTTTTTTTTTTTTTTCTTTTTTTTGCCCCTGCAATCTTCAAATATCTTTTAACTTTTTTTTTCTTTTGAAATATACAGTATGTGTTATAGGGGAAAATAGTGTTTTCTCTTTACATATTTTTCACATGTGGGCCCATTCTCTCCAAAATAACCATACATTTCCTGTAACTAACATATATATATATATAAAACACATATATATATATGGAAAAGATGGTAAAGATTCGACCAAATATTATTTGTAACATAACCACATAACATAGAAACATCTTACTTGAAGCATATTTTATAGATTCAACATCATAATTTGAAATATTTTCTTGTGTCTTTTTTTTTCTAAAGAAAAATCTGCTTTTAAAATGTAATTTCCTTTTCGAAAATTAAATTACATCATTTGAAAAATTCATCTTATGTCTAAGCAGACACAATAAAGTGGGCATTTGTGGCAAGACTTTGCATTCATTGTTCAGGTATTATTTGTTAATAAGGAGGCAATTTTAAATACTTAAATTTTTGTCTTACATAGATAACACTTCTTGGGAAAATAAATCATTTACATAATTTTTACTTAAAAGCACAGCATTAATTTATGAGAAATTGTTGCATTTTAAATAATGAAATGTCAGATTGGATTCCAAAGTGTTGCCATTTAAATTATTCTTTAAAAATCAACACAATTATATTACATTGAAATATCAGTAGGCATGAGAAGAAATATCCTTATAAAATTAGCATATTTTGCCTATAGGAAAAGTTAATGATAGAAAAGGAAAACCAATGCAGATCCATACACCACTGAATACACTAAAAGAAATTGGCTTTTGAGATTTCCCAGGGGCTAGGGAGAGGACTGTTATGATAGTCCCAAAGAGTGCTTCCTGGGATATCCTGTAAATCATTATTTCTTCTATATCATAGCCCATGTTAAAAGTGAGAGGTAGAAGGATTATTGTAAGTATGCATGGCAGAGAACTTACCAGCTATATCCAATAACTATTGCATTCAATATTAATAATCTCAATACATAAAAATGCTGATGAGTTTAGAACCCATTCTTACACGTTGTCCCCTTTAGCTCTCTTTATAATCTTGCTACTTTCAATCCGTTGCCTTTGGAAGGGTATAAGTGCAAAGGGTATGTCTGGGACACAATAGGGAGAGAAAGGGGGAAAAAATAAAATAAATAGAATAAAGGTCTAAAAAATTTCCCATTAAGATATAGTGACTCTAACTACTGACTAAGGGTAACCTGTGTTCTTTGACTGAATAAATTTGTACTTATAATAAAAGTACCATAACCTATTAAAATATACACACATTTCAAAGAAAGTTTAAGAATTCCAAATTCAATTAGATATCAAGCAAAGTTTGAAACTCAGGTTATTTCTTTCTCTCCAGTTGTGCTAAAAAGTAGGCCAAATAATTTTATTGTGTCACATTAATGATTAAGAAAAACTTAAAGTGTTGTTGTTGAATCAACTGCATTTTTAATTAATGCTTTAGTGCGTGGGAGGTGAAGATTAGCAACCTCTTGGATGGTGTTAAAGAATTCTTTAAAATCCCTTTGCATGAAGTATCCAGCAATAGAATTTCAGATATTGCACTGAGTATATTTCAATATTGCCAGTGTATATTTCAAAACAAATTCTATTATCTACACTAAGATTTCCTCTTTCCCAATATTCAAAATGCATATTATAATTACATGGGTTTCCAACATCCATACACAGCAAGTACACGATACTTACATGTACGTACACTGTAGTTACCTATATTTTGCATAGTTTTTAGTGTGTACTTTGTGCCACTTAATAAAAAGCATTACGCAGTAATTCTCGTTAGATGTTTCACTTATTTCAGCTGTGGTTGCCAGCTCTTTTTGTTTGTTTTATTTCGTATATTCATCACAGATTACCATTCGCAAAGGGGGATGATATTGGGCACTTTTAGTGGGCTCTACGTAATTAGCAATATGAAAGGGAAGTTGCAGTAAGATACGAGGTTTTGCATTTTCTCCACAATTAAAACATGTAACATGAAGTTCATTTTATCATTCATCAAATTATCCTTATGTCCAAAGGAAAAGAAAAAGTACTTTCAATGTTCCCCTTGGTAACACTTTGCAATAAGTGGCACTAAATTACACGATAACTGGTATGTCACAAGGAAGAATCATCACCGTCAAACAGCTGCTGTACATGTGCCTATATGGAATCTCAATGCTGTTACAATCATGAGTACATAATTACAAGTGAGCCTGTCCTTTTAATTTGAGATATTTATATTTTTACAAAGAAATGAAAATAAATGAGGTGTTAGCTTCTTTGCCATATTTAGGAAAGTTAGTTTTCTTTCTCTATTTTAATTGTGGGATTTCAATGCAATATTAATCATCTTGAATCAATATGAGATCATCCAGTTTCTAGATTAAACTCCAAAATCAGGTTCCTTAAACTGCTTCTTGGATTCTCTGGTAAAAGAAAACAAGTTGAAATTTCTCTCTCTCTATCTTTCTTTCTCTTTCTCTCTTACACACACACACACACACACACACACACACACTCACACATAAACATACACATATCAATACTCTGCGCATGTGCTCTATCTTTGCTCTTGTACTCACAAACGTTCCTTTTTCTTCCTAATTTTAATAATCATTCTATCTAGGACACTCAAGAATGGAAGAAAAAAAGAATGCTGTTTACACTTCTTTGATGGAGAATGATCAATTTACACTGTAAACAGTACACTGGCAGAGAATAGCTACTTTTGGTAAAGAATAATACTCCATATTCTACTAGGGGTGTGTGTGTGTTCACACTCCTTCAGTTGAGTTCTGTAGCTTCTGTGCTCAATAAGCAGAGACAGAATTTGGCTCTCTGTGCATACGCATGTGCACATTTCAGACATTGCAATTGACATGGTTCTATTTTGAAATGCTATTTTGGTTTTTTTTTTTCCTGATTTTGGCAGAAATGGGCAGAATTTTTACAACTTATGTCCTTGTTTAGTGGAAATAAAATACATTTTACAGATAGGAAAATATGATTCTATTGCTATATTTTTCAGTAACTAAAAATGATACCTAATTCAAATCGAACTATCTTAACTGGCAAAACATTTTATTAGAGCCCACAAATCATAATATATTAGTTTCTTTTAAAGAGTTCTAATGAGTTTTTATATTACTCTAATGGGTTAAAAGAGTCAAAAATTTTGAAATACAACCAATTTTTGATTTCTAATTTTACAGTGCTATAAATAATGATTGAGTTATTTAGGCAACAATTTAGCAGTTGGAGCCAAGTAGAATATAGACAAAATGAAGAGGGATGTAAATACAGCATCAATGAAGAGTAGCAATTTTGTAAGTGCATCCTGAAATTAAGCTTTAAATAGTCATTGATGATGCAGTTTATACAACTTACTTCTGTAATAAGAACCTTTCCATTTTGTACTAACAGGATGAATTTTGTTTTGTGGAGTCTTTCTAAAGATTATGCATTGAAAGATATGAACAGTTTATAAACCTATTCTAGTTTCAATGTGTCTAGTAGCACCTACCTGATTCTCTCAAACTACCATACTATATTAACATATTATTGCATTTTTCCACAGATGGTATGGAGTGAACTGTAAAAACAAGCATGCAATCACATCAATGCAGACTTATTTCCTTAAAATGTCATACTGTATATGATTTATTATGTTAACACTCAACCACATCATATTATTTATGTTCTGTATATTCTGAAAAAGTGCTGCTTGACTGACATCGTCCTTTTTGTTTTGTAAGAAATCAACAAGATAAATGCTTCAACAATAAAAAAAAAAACAATTTAAAAATTCTAACGTTGTCTTTAAAAGTTTATACTTTTCTGATAAATAAGATACAGCACCCTTGTCTTCCATTTGATATTAATACATGATGTCATACTCAACCATTCTCATTTCCCAAAAATAAATTCCAAGATATTATTTTTAAAACCATAGGCCATCATGCTTTCAGACATCACAAGTATAGCTACCGTATTGTCCTATTTGTTTTCTTCTTAAAGGTGCAATGCTTCTGAATGGGAAAATAATTTTTTATCTAACTGGATTTTTAATTTTTAGCATATAATAAATTTAATGAGAACTAATCTAGCAATATTGTATTTTACTAGAAGAAATAATATGACTTTAGATTGACTCTGTATCATATGTAAGAATACAGCATTTCTTAATGGTTAAATACACCAAAATTTCAGAAATAATCCAGAGAAAGAGACTTTCACCTTGGAGTTAAAAGCATGGCAGAAATTCTCCATCACTCACTGTTTCATAAGTTTGTACCTCACAAAATGCATAGACAGGAATTTAATAAAGAATTAGTTCATTTATACAGAAAACATACTTAAACACTTCTTTTTGGCAAACCAACATAGGTAAGCAGCTCTGGAACTGCCAAATTATTATTATTTTTTTTAATTTTTAGCAAACTAAGAGTTTACTTTTAGGTTATTATTCAACTGTGGTTGTAATTGAAAACCTGAGGCTGTGCACTGGTTGTTAGCTTAAAATTACCTTTCCTTATAACATTGTGCTTCCATTGTATAACAAATAAAAATTAACAAGAACTAGAAAAATTTGTTGTTGAACAGTGCTAGGACATACAGACAAAAATACTAATACATGTTATCTACTTATAATATTGGTTTAAGTAATATCTAAAGGGATATAATGGACATTAGAAAATGCTTACTTATGACTGAATTACCTACAGCCAAAAAAGTTAAATATGTATCAAATAATGTTTAATTGGATTTATTATATGCACTATATACAGATACTAAATGTTTCAAAATTGTGCCCTATGGATACTTCAGTTTTGTTTAGGCAGGTGAGTTCTTATGGAGCAAATAAATTACAGAATCAAATTAGAGAAATGAATGAAATCTTTGTGATTCCCAAAGCAGTAACATGTTTGTAAAAACTTACTGGTAAATGAAGCTAAAATAACCTAATGGTGGAATCTATATAATTATATATAAGATGTCATGGCATGATTGCAATTCATACACATGGCTCCTGTATCAAATACTATATTTTTTAATAGCAAATTGATACAGCTTTACTAGTATAATCTCAAACATTCCAGAATCTATTCTACAGTGTGTTTTCTAGGGCATACGTTTCCAAACATGTCTTTGAAGGTGGACATGTGGAAAACACCGTAAACCTCTAATCTCTGATTAAACTTAAACATGTTAGGTCTTTACCTAATCCTACTACTCGTGAAAGCTGTCCAGTGGCAAACTGACAAAATTTATGATTTAATGGGGGAAAAGATGAGGGGGAAAAAAAAACACTTTGCATACTTTTTTTCAATGTATAAAAACAACTCAATACCATGATCCAAGGAGATGATTAACATTGTTAAGGCTGTATATTCAAGCACTGTATGTTAAGAGAGCAATGGTGTGGAATTTAGGCAGTAAGAAATGTCCTGCATTATGGATGGTACAGTAATTAAAGAATGATGCTTTCGACAGCTGATTGTTGGTATACACTGGCCACTGATAGCAGTACAGTATGGAAGTTAATAAAGGTAGCAGAAGATGGTAGAAATGAATTCTGAAAGATGATAGCCAGTTTTCTCCAGCAGCCAGCCTGGTAAGGAAAACTCATAATCTTGGCCTGCATTTTAAATGAAATACTCTTTTTTCTCTTCAGCATTGACTTGGCTGCCTTCAGCATTGATAATGGCTGTGTCAGCATCTGGTGCATCTTCGGCTCCTTTAGCTTCGTTTGTTAAATATGTTCCTGTGGGTATTGAGAGAAAAATATATATATATTTGTTAGTTCTGTGAGACTGGTAAAATAGCCAGCGTTAGCAGTGCATTCGTTGAGGAAGGAACTTATGCCCGATTTCTTATAGGTGAGAACACATTCTGAGACATAAGAAACCATACATTTCACTCTTCTAACGTCGCACACTATCGGTTTTCAGGTATATGTTATAGATGAAGCAGTGGCCAGGTTAACTGGGCGCAACTGCCTAACTGGAATGGGTAATGAGTAGTTTGATTTCTTTAATGATGGATACAGACCATGTGATCCATGCAGCTGTAGCAATCAGGGCCCTTTGTGAAGATGTTGATAATGATCACATCAAACGTGTCATCTTTCATTTTGAAAACTCCACTTAAAAGTAGATTATGTCAATAGTTGGCTACCTAGCTCACTGCAAAAAAATCACACATTTTCCTCACTGATATGGCCATATGTGTGTCTATAAACCTACAGACAAAAACGTTGGCTGAACACTTAACATTATAGTTGAATGTCAATCCTAGAGATAAATACAAACTTGCTATTTTTTTCCCTGAGCCAGTGGCTCACTCTGTAACCTTTGGCCATTGGCTAAACATTATTTTGCTAAACCAATCCAACCTTCATTGAAATAATCAAGAATTCCCTGAAATAATTTCATATTTAGATCTCTCTGTCACGTATATGCATACACTCATTTAATATTTCACGATTAAGCTAGTCTTTAGAATATATTTTTGCCAAAGTTAAGAATACTTTGTTAAATATTACCTACCTTTATGTCTTGCCAGATATCGACCAAGCAGAAATATAGAGCAC
Source organism: Puma concolor (assembly GCF_028749965.1). Classification (NCBI taxonomy): domain Eukaryota; kingdom Metazoa; phylum Chordata; class Mammalia; order Carnivora; family Felidae; genus Puma; species Puma concolor. The sequence continues at coordinate 121,299,316 of NC_141675.1, forward strand.
AGCGTAACAAATACAACTACAGCCACTATTCCTCCTATAAGAGCATGATCAGGGCCAGTCTGGCCAGCCAGAGCATTGGGATCTAGAAAAGAGAGTAAAATATCACACAACTGATGTGTTATTTAAGTATAGAGGGCATATCTGCATTACAATGAGTTATTCTGAAAATTAGCACATTTCTACTGAAGTAAAATTCCATTAATGTGTATTAAACCAACCATCCAGTCAACAAATATTCATTTGTACAACATACCTGGGAATGTAACATTTGCCATATCAGTTACTGTTGCCACTGAGTTTACATTTTAAGACTGGATAAACAAACACATGTATACAATGTTCCATGGTTTTATGCCTTTCATTCCTCTTCTCTTTCTGAAAACATGGGCGACTCTGTATATCCGTGTGTATGTGTGTATTTTTTTAGTGTGATGAACACCACTATATCATTTAAGAAATAAAATTATGTCATAGGAAAGGCTGGGACTGAGATGATAACCCAGGATTTATTATCATATAAATATTATTTAAAGCTATGGCAATTGATGAACTCCCCAAGGAAGTGAGTCTAAAAAGAGACAAGACGTGTGACAACTGAACTGAGGAACTCCCATATCTAAAGTCTAGGAAGAGAAAGTGCTTCCAGTAGAGCCAACTGAGCAGGAGAGAACAGTGAGTTAGGAAAATATCCTGCAGAGCACATTGTAGTTGATCAAAGGAAAGAACATATTTCAAGGAGAGGACGGTGTTACAATTTGTGTTTAATGTGATTGACAGAAGGAGGAAAATGAATACTCAATGTAGAGGATTAAGTGCCTATTTGACTTGTAGCTTTAGAGAAAGTAGCTAGAGAGGTACTGATTAATAATATACTTTCACATTTGGCCTTTAGTAAAATATTACAGGAAAGACACGAACCCAGCAAAGGATAGCCAGCTTTCAAGCAGAAATGAAACGAGGAAAAGAAAGCCCAGACAACTGGGAACTCCAAAGTTTGGAAAATCAACTCTTTATAGAAGCCACATAATAAGGGATTAAAACTGAAAGAAGCTTTGAGCAACAAAACCCACTAAGGCTGAACCCTACCACAAAGGTCGGATTCAGTGTGCTGCCTCCCCTCCCAAGCCCACATTGCAAGTATCCTCATGCTAATTATTTTTGGTCTAAAGGACAGAGAAAGCAAAGAAAAAAATTAGGGTTTACAATTATGTCTTCAAAAGATCTTAAACTGTGATTATAGACACATGAATATGACATTTTAGGAGTCTACTGTGTTTTTCATGAAACTATTGCATGAAAGTAGCATTGTCTACATAGACAAAAAAAAAAGTCTATTTAAAACTTCAAACAACCTCAGGATTCCCAAACTTGGTAGAGGCAAGGAGTGGACTATAAAAGCTATGTAGTCTCCCTGAAGAGCATACTTCAGATGTGCCCATGGAATATAACTTACAGATTGAATTCTCCCATAGGGCAGCATTGGGGGAAACAAAAAAGAATGTACAAAGGAGAATTCAGTTTCTTCAAGGAAGTACAACTACTGCCAAGGCAGAGGGATCTTTGATTGCCAGTCTGGGATGTTTTCATAATTGCTATAGATAAGTGACTACTCAGTGTTTCTCATTCTCTATTTCCAAATGAGAACATTTATATTAAGAAGCACTTCCTCTTGGCTGTGTGCTATCATTGTATTTTGTGTATGGGTAGAGAGGAGCATTAATAATTAATAATTTGTCCTTTGACAAATACATCCAGATATCATGAATAAGACTGTGAATATCTGAAGAGCTTAGTCTTCGAATTGGATACCTTGGCTTGATGGGATGTTAGGTTGTGTCTTTAGACAGGGTATGGAAGTGGTTTGTGTGAGGGAAAAGAAGTGAAAAAATATTTGGTAATCAGAAGGATATACTGGGGAAGAGATTTCTAGCTAATAACAAACATGTTTCCTTTTCTTTCAGTGCACATAGGAAAACATTTTCTGGCTTCACTTCAGTTGAATGTAATCATGTGATCTGTGTTCTGGACAATTGAATGAAGATCCAGCCAATAAAAACGTCCCATGTGTTAACTTCCAAGGTGATCTCAGGAGATACAAACTGAAACTGAGAGAAGCTACAAGAGTAAGTAAGGCTATAGATCACTCGGTCTTCACCTGGAAGAAAATTGCCCAGCTAAGAACATATGCCTTGAAAATTGTCCAACTAAGAATACATGTCCAAGGAGGAATAAAAAAGGTTTACTTTAAAAACACTGAGTATTAAAAAGTGAACCTGCCATTGCAGCTGTTGTCAATGTACCTTTCTATTATATATTACTTGTATTTCCCTTAATTTCTGCCATTAGCTGTAAATCTAAAAATTAAAAAAAACAGGAAGAAAAAGAAACAAAAAATAAGCCTGCCACACCTCTGAATTACCTATTCTTATTCCTTGCTTAGACACTTTAGAATGAGTTCCAAATCCCACTTCTTGCTCAAGTCCCCAAATACACATGGTTGTAAATCATTTCTCTCTCTCAGAACTGAGCACTCTTTTTGGGAACTGAGAAGTCACTCTTATTCATACATCTCTGTACCTGTCTCATTTCCTGAAGGTAATTCTGAAACATACTATTTCCAGACCAACTGGAATAAACAATATTATTTAAAGACTATTGATAAATATTGCCAAATTATATTGTAGAAAGATTATATAAATTCATCCTCCACCAACAGCATCTGAAGGATTTTCACCTCTATAATACTAACATCAAATATTATAATTAAAAAATTTGCCAATCTAATATTGATAAATGTTAAATATTTGGTATTTACAAGTTACCATAAATGTGTCTTACTACTTTTGTCCATATGAATTCATTAATTTTGAAATGGTTGTTAATGAAATTTGATTATTTTTTTCATTCAGATTTTCTGTTGCAACATCTCTTTCCATAGAAAGTTGGACATTTTTAACAATTTTTTGTTTATTCTTCATTTGTGGTCTTTTCAGTTGATAGATAAGTCTTATAATTTTATGTAATCAAGCCTATCAAACTTTTGTGTTATGATGTCTGACTTGTGGGTCATGATTTGAAATGCTTTTGCCATGATATACACATATAGATTTATGCAGTCATCTAACATTTTTATTGTCATATTTTAATCTACCTAAAATATATTTTGGTCTATGGTTTGAAGCTAAAGTATAAAAGAGAACTTTAATTCTTATTTGACAATAAGAATTTTAATGTCCCCCACACTACTTCTTTCATCATAGATGTTATCATCTACCATAAAGTAAATATATACATACATTACGGTTTGGAATAGTCTAATCTATTATATGTGAGGAATATATACACAATCCTACACCAAGAATGTAGGGTTTTTTTTTTTTTAATTGTAGACAATTATAATATAGATTCATTATCTCCAGTTCCTGTGTAAGTTCTTATTCTGACTAAAACTGAAGAATTAACTTTGTTCAATAAAACAGAATAGTCTTTAAATAATCTTGAGGTTATATTTTCAATTTTGTTTCTCAGAATAAAGGCATTCAAGAATTTTGAAAACCTACATTGTGTTCCTTTAGGTCAATGTGGAGGAATGAACAGGAATGAAAAAATGGTCTACAGCAAAATGGAATCTTTTCTTCTTCAGATTTGCTGGAGTTTTCAGGGGAATCCGAGTACTGGAAATGAAGAGAGTGATGACTAAGATAACCCAACTCCTCTCCCTGAGTGCCACTAGCCTGGGCTCTCTTACAGCCACCTCTTCTCCTTCCTCTCCCCAAGAGCAGTAAGTACCAGTCCACAGAGTCCCAGCTCCAAGGTGGGCTTTCCAGTTCACTTTCCAATCCCAGGGTACACTTTCTGAGGTTTGGAGACCACATTTGGAAAAGTCAGTTTTCAGTTTGCTGAAAATCTCAATTTATTGGGCAACTAGTACTATAGTTTTAAAAATCATTTTAATGCACTGGAGAAGTCTTAGATCAGGTGTAGAATAATTTTGCAAGAAACAAAAACATAACAGATTCTTTATTGGAATTATAATAATTTATAGATGTTCTTTTATGTTATGCATTTTCATAATCATAGTATGATTCTTCAGTTATTCAAACCTTTATTATCTTCTAGTAGGTTGCATAGTTTTCTGCTATTGGACTTGTATATTTATATGTTATTTCCCATTTTTAAACAATATTTTAATATTTTGAAACATTTCAACATTGTTTAAAAATATTTGTAAATGTTATCACTTTTTCATTACACTTTATGCTTTTTTTGTTTTATTTTCAGTTTTTTCTTTTGTACTTTATTTTCTAAAGGATTATGTAAAGTATTTTTCAAGATTATATTTATCATTTTTATTTCCTGACCATGAAACTTACTCAATTTTCCTACTAGTTTCTCTCATTCCTCTCCTACTGTCTTAGCAATAAAAAAAATGAAGTACAGCCTTCTGAAGTTTCCTTACAGATAGCTGAGTCTTCATCATTATTCAGATAAATACATCATATATCTTTAAGACCATTATTCATTCTCAAGTGTTAGTCTATGATTTGTTGGAGTTAGTCTATTAAAACTGGAGTGAGTAAATCCCAACAGATTTAGCAATATATTAGCAGTCTCTTTAGCTAATAATGCACAAAACACAAAGAACATCATAGAATTAAAATTTTCTGAACTGTTAACATCTTTCAATTAAGGTTATTGGACACTTAACAAAGCATTCCAAAGAGAAAATTATGTCAAATAATAATAATTCTTTTAGGAAAGTCAGAGGAATAATAACCAGATACTTTTTCTGAATAGCTCCTCAACTATTAAAATAATTGAAATTGACAAAAAAAATAATATATTACAAAAAATAATTTCTGATATTTAGAAAAGTAGAAAGTAACCTTAAAGTACAGGGTTTTTGTAAATTAACTTATTGATTTGTTTATTTTTAATTTTTTTAATGTTTATTTATTTTTGAGAGAGAGCAAGCATGCGCCAGAGCGAGCACACGCGTGCAAGTGGGGGAGGGGCAGAGAGACAGGGAGACACAGAATCCGAAATAGGCTCCAGGCTCTGAGCTGTCAGCACAGAGCCCAGCATGGGGCTTGAACCCACCAACTGAGCTGAAGCTGGACGCTTAACTGACTGACCCAACGAGGCACCCCTATCTATTTATTTTTGAGAGAGAGAGAGAGAGTATAAGCAAGGAAGGGACAGAGAGAGAGAGAGACGGAGAGAATCGCAAGCAGGCTCTGTTCTCCCACCGCAGCACTCAGGGTAAGGCTTGAACACACAGACTGTGAGTTCATGACCCGAGCTGAAACCAAGAATCAGACATTTAACTGACTGAGCTACCCAGGTGCCCCAAGTAGTTTTATTTAACATCTTAACATGGAGAATCCTAAAGTATATAATTCTCTCTCTGAAATCATTACTGGGGTTTCTATCAACAAAGAACTAGTCAGCCATGTGTTTCCCCTTAAAATGAGAATATAAGCTTCAAAGTATTTGACTCTCTAGGATCACAGCTTGCATAAATTATAAATGACAAATATTTTTTAATTTATGAGTTAGAATTATTTTAATAAAAAATAATTTTATCAAGTTATAATTTATGATTTCCAGTTTGAACAAAATGGTAGGTAGGAAGTGAAATTAAGATCATTTTATGTAAATATTTTTAAATTAGTTTTTAAGACTCTTTTTTAAAAGAAAATGGTTTTCATTATATATTAAAATAAATGTTTTCAAAGCCAAATATGTATTAACAATAGTAATATTGTAAATGTTAATATTCTAAGGATGGGTACTATGATAAGCATGCTGAGACATATCCTCATGAGGTTGATAAGAAATTTTCACTGTTTTCTCACTGAAATCTAATAATTATTATCTACAAAACTATTTATATGTCAAGTTTCAGACTAAAGATTCATTATCAATAGTTCAGTATCATGGAATAGTGAATTGGATAGTAGATGAAAATGGCCAATTAGGTTTGAGGTTAAGGTAAAGAGAAACCTTTGATAAATCTGGGAATAGTAGTCAATGTCAATATTGAAAAATATGAGTAAGAAAAAGATGGAATGAATAAAAAAAGAATTGGTGAAAGAAACAAATGTCTCTTGTGCAAAAGCCACCGAACATAGTTCCCTACTAACAACCATCAGAGTTGTGGAATGTCAAGAGTTAAATGAATGAAAGACATAAATTTAGACTGAATATGATCAGAATGCATGATAAGAGACACTTCAAAAATTAATCCACTTATATCTCTATACTCTATCCATATTGCAGGATTTTTTAAAAGTGAAAACTCTTAGAGAAATTTCAGTTTAACTATAAAATGGTTCAAAAATATGAAATTAAGCTCAAAAATAAGTGTAAAAATGGGATTATCACCCTTACAAATAGAAAGAATAGATGATTTTTCAAGTTTAGTAGCCCTATTTAGTGATTCTGAATCACAATCAAATGATATTTAGCATTTGTAGTTAATTCTCTTTGCTGGGAATATACTTATTTACATTTTTAAGATTTTGGAAAGTAAGATATTATTTTTGAGAAACTATTATAGACTGAATTGTGTTTTTTTCCAAAATCCATACGTTGAAGTTCTAATCCCCACTATGGTGGTGCTTGGAGATGGATTAGATGTGAGAAAACTAGGTTTTAATGAGGTCAAGTCCTCAAATGGTGAGACCCTCATGCATGAGATTAGTGCCCTTTTAAGAAAGATACCAGAGCTAACTCTCTCTCTCTGTCTCTCGGTCCCTCTCCCCCTCTCTGTCTTTCTTTCCCTTCCATGTGAGGACACAACTTGAATGTAGCTAAGCAAATCAGGAAGAGATCTTTCACCAGAACCTACCACGCTGGCACATTGATCGTAATCTTCCAGCCTCCACAACTGTGCAAAATAAATTTCTGTTGTTTAAGTCACTCAATCTATGGTATTTTGTTTTGGCAGCCTGAACTGACTAATGTAGAAACTATAGTATGGTCTTTTTCATGTATTATCTCACTTGACTAATATGAAAATTTAAGGACATGGAAAATAGATTTGGGGGAAGTGTGGATAATCCATACTCATTCCCTGCCAAATTTTTATAGACAGAACAGCCAAGACTGCACCAATCAACTTTTTAGTGAGTTACCTGTAATTGAGTTGCACATTGTATTAGGTGCTGTAGTGTGTTAACATTGCAAACCCCTGCCCTCTATCCACTCACACACAGGTGTTTCATAGTGGTTAAGATGTAAGGATTGACATCAAGAGTATCAGACAAAATCAATCTAGGAATCAAACTATGTTGTGTTGTGTACATAAATATAAGGGAAACAGTAGACTAGAAGAAAAGTCAGTTGAAGTTTTCAAGTGGAAGAAATTGCTCACAAATTCCCGGATTTACAAATTGTTTATAGCAAACCTTAAACCACTTACTGTTATTTTGACTTTGAACAAGTTTCTTAACCTTTTCATCTTTCAAATGTGAATAATTCTTATTTTCCAGGGCTGTCAAAAATTAAATATGTTACTGTAAATAAAGGGCTTAGAAGAATATCTGACACAGTGTAATGTAAGTACTCTCTAACAGTTATAAGAGGGGGGAGGAAGGTGGAAAATATAAACTGCCATGTAGGAAAAGGTAGGTTTCCTTTTTTAACTTTTAAAAGACTCATTCAGGACTTTGCTCTCAATGGTAATAGTGAAGCACTCTAAGTGTCTGAATATTTGAAAAATGGGGAGGGGATATTAATAGAAGAAAATTTGCATAACATGAGATGGAATAAAATGAAGCTGGTGGGAGTTTGATGGGTGAGGATTAAATGAGAGAATAATTTATTGAGTATTTAATCTATGCCAGGTTCTGTATTATAAATGGCTTATTTTATTCAAAGCATGCAAAGTGTTGACTCAGAAAATCATAGTTATTATTAATGTAAAGATTGATAAACCATGGGACAGCTTGTCTAAGCAAGTTTTTGGAATAGTTTTTGAAAGACTTTAAAAATAATTATGAAAGTCAGTTTTTTAGGATGTGTCAGATGACTTCTATTTTGAGAACAAGTTTGTTGAGGTAATTTCTAGCATTTTATTTTTTCACACAATTGTATTCTCTTTCCTTCTATCATAAGGAGGGATTCAGTGCCCATCCATGCTAAATGACTTCCTGTTAGTGCTGTTTATTCATCTCGTAAAATGTTCTTCTTTCCCTCTATGTATGTGGCGTCCAAACAACACCGGTTGGTCTCCCCATGTCAATTGACCCTGAATTATTTCATTCAGAAATTGTTTTTCTCTTGAATTAATTCACTTGCTTTAGTCTTATATTCCCTCATAGATGCAAGTTTACTTGAAAGATGAGAGTTTCATCTTATACTTGTAATGTAGCTGAAACAGCACTTTTACACTTGCTTTCAGTTCTTAGAAGGTAGCAGATTTAGTGAGTGAATGGATAATATTAAGTTCTTATACTGAAGTCCAGACAGAACTTGGATCTTTAGATACCATTTGCTCTGCTGAGCAGTAAGTCAGTTCATAGTATTAAATTATTGGTTAAAAAATAATAATACTGTCACTACTTAAATATTTTATAAATTATTGCTAAGTAAAAATGACTCATCCAGATTTGTACTTAACACTTTGGATAATTTGGTTCTAACATTAAATTAGAATTTTTTCCATGTACTTAAGAGCCAGCTTTGTTTTCTAACACTTCAGAAAGAGAATCCCTATTGCAAAACATTAGAAATAGTTATACATAATTTACTGATAAAAAATATAGTGTTCTTTGGCAGTATATGACATAAGCAAAGTACCCGGAGAAAAATATATCAGCATATTCACTCAAGGATCATCTATTACCTTCTAACTTTATGTACAATTACTGTTCTTACAAAACTACTTAAGAACAATCTCTAAGGAATAAAAACCATGAAAATATATTGTTCTTTGTGTGCAGTGATTTACACATAATTTTAACTATGAACAACATGTATAGGGACTCTAAATCTATGGGTTCTAAATTAAGGCTTCCTCATACAACAGGTTTTCATTAATAGGGAAAATTCCCAGCAAGCACAACATTTAGCCTTTCTTCTCAAAATATATTGATTGCACCATACATTTTGCTCCACATCAAGCTCATAAATAGATGTGCTGCCACATGTTTCTGGGTGTAATAGCATATAGACTTCCTCTTCAAAAAGATTATGAAAATAATTACAGAATTACTATTTTGTCTTGAATTTAGTGTTTGTTTCAAGGCTGTTTAGCTTAGAGTTATAATCAATTTATAAACTGTTGTAGCAGGTGAAGTGTGATTGTCACTCATGCCAACATGAAGTGCGGCTGCATCCTACACAAATTTCATTCACTGGACTACAAATTCTCTCCTGTGAGAATTGTCTCCACTCAAAATCTGTTTTTCATTTTGTATGAATTACAGGTTTCCTAATTATATAACAATTGGTTTTATTAACATATATTATGGATAGTTAATAGTGTGCTGGGCCCAAACAACATACACACTTGAATAAGATACTCTATTTGTCCTTGAGAACTAAAATCTAAGTGGAAAATTTCTCCTAAAAAAAGTGTTCTTATTTTTGGATAAAAGTAGGTTCTAGCACAAATCTCTTCATTTCACTGGTCTTTCTCTCTCAGGATATTATTTCCTTGACTGCTTCAAACGAGGAAACTTTTCAGCTCTGAAGAATTTGAACAATTTAGAGAGGACTTTCAACCAGCAGAGTAGTGTGACTATTAGGGCCGCTGAGGGCCCTTCACAAATGCTTCATCTCATTTAGCACTGATATCCAAAAGGGGAGAGAACTTGCCAGAGTGATTACCTGTGTGATAACAGGAGGAAGGTGAAAGAAAGGAATGTTCTTTAAGGTTATCTATGAGATCAAAGGGAGAACAAAATAAGTTCTTGGATAGCTATGGGGTTATTTACAGCTTGGAAAAGTTAGCTAAATTATCCATTATGCAGATGACATGGAGTGTATTTTCCTGCCTTAAATAACAGTCTCTCTTTAAGATCACAGAAGATCTGAAATAGTATTATTACTCAGAACCATAAATCCCAAGTATTACTTTCAGTTTGACGTTCTTAGAGTTTCACTGTCCTAAGTCTATAAATAAGGATGGTATACCTCCTCTACCTTCTTCCTCAAAGAATTAGCGTTAAAATCAGTTTACATGGACCCTGTGCATATAAGTCACGTCTAACAGGTACTCAATAAAAATAATGTGAGTAAAATAATGAGTTTTGTAAGAAAAGAGACTATAAACAAACCTGGATTTTGTAGGTTTGCATTTTTTTTTCAGGTAAAATATGCTCAAATTCATTCTACGGTGCGCAATTTCTCTTACATTTCTGTGATCTGTAGAAGCTGCTGTGTTTTTTTCTGTTGCCTTATGTCTTGCTCACTAGGAACTGTTCTGCCTTCAATTTCAACAATACCTAACTCTTTGCACATGACTGGTCTCAGCCTACACACAAAAAATAAATAAATGGGAACAACCATTAAGAAGGAAGACAAATGACTGGTATATAACATTGCCATATGTCTATTCTGGCAATGTACCCTGTGCAAATCTAAAAGGATGAATTAAATTATTTTTAAGCACAATAGAAGTTAAATAAGTTTTATGCAAGGATTTCTGCAGAAGAGGAAAATCTAGATTTAAGCACATTTCTTCTTAAACTAAACTAAAAAGAAATAGCTCAATCATAATTAAATTAAGTGTTCTATCAGAGAAATCAATAATAGGACAGGTTTATTTTTAAAATCTTTAGAAAATATAAAGAATAAATGTTTGACAATGACAATATTTATAACACTCAACATTTTTCTAAAAAGTTTAGCCTGTAGCAATTGTTTATGTCACAGCGTAAATTATTACAATAAAGAATAAATATTTAAAAATGATGGGGAAAGATCACCTGTGGGAGCATGTCCATTTTTTTTTATGGACTAATATATTAGAAACACAATACCACTGGTACTAAAATAATTTCCCTTTATAAACGAGTCATCTCTGAAATGTGTACTATACCACTGATCAATCCAGTCAAATAGCCTTGTATCTGTTAATATTTTGAATTGGTTACTCTAATAATAATTATAATAGTCATATTACCTATGTTCATATAAGTTTTTAAAATTACTATAAATGGTCATTGAACCAGTTCTTCAGTTACAATGATGAGTATATTTAGAAGAATATAATGTGTACGTCCCCTTTATACATTGTTTAAAAGAAACCATCACATACCAATGGGAAAAGCTTGTGCATGTTTTAAATTTTAAATCTTAAGTTTACTGGAATCTTATCCCAGTATTTTTTTCATATACTAGTTTATGTTCAAATAGAAAGTAAACCTCTCCAATCTTGCCTTTACTGGTTCTTCAGACAATAGCTATTGGAACAATATGTCACTTAACCTCTCTCTGCCTCAGTATCCACATATATAACACAGGATAAGAGTAGTATGAGCCACACAGAACTTCTGTAGGAATCAGATGAGGATATATATATATATATCTATCTTAGTAAAATACCTATCCATAAACAATAATAACGATAACTGTTAGTATTTATTAAAAACATTTTTCTTATAATTTTATCAAATTTATTCAATGGCTAATTTCACCCATAAGCCAATCTTACAACCTAGTTACTATTTCCATGTCGAATTTAGTAGATTTTAAGTAAATAGTTAATAAATGTTTTATCATTATAACTTAGGTACCAAGCTCCAAACTGAAAACAGAACCTAACTTAAACTGAATTAGACTGGTATGAAAGCATTTTCATTAGAGGAAATGTGCTATGAAAAGGATATATCATGACTAATGTACATTAAAAAGTGCTGAATGTCTGAATAGAAATGTTCATGTGAACACCTTTCTCAGGTTTCAGCAGGGATCTTTCCTGAGATTCTTTGCTTTCTTTGTGTGTGTTCTCTTCTGAGACCGGTTCGTGAGAAGGTTGGAGGATACAAGTCAAAAACTGAACATCACTGAGTTTCCTCTTTACCCCATATCCTGAACTTATTTTTCAAAATGGACAAAGCTGGTAAATGGTAGCTAGATATAGCAAATTCACCAATCAATTTATTTAAACCCAAAAGGTAGTATAGAAAAATATGTTTGGAGTTCAAATTATTGACTTACAGGAAAATTTCAGTCACTTAATCTAGTTGATAAGTTATAATACAAGATTCACTAGGATATCTCAAATATTGTATTATAGAAGGGAATTCAGAGTATCATTTCTTATTCTTGGATCTATTGAATATATTTGTTAACCCAACCATAGAAAGAACTTCGGAAGAAGGCTGTATCAAAATTTAATGATTTCTGCTAACATGAATTCAGAAGAAAATATCAGTGTTAAACTCCAGCATAGTTAATTCTTGGATATCTGGCTCCATTGTACATAACTTATATATTTAATATCTGTCAAGAGTTGCTATATCTTCACTATCATTAAAAATTTAATTATAAGATAGCTTTCAGATCCAGACAGTGGGTATGACAGAAGGAGTTGTGTTCATGTTTGTGAGTATTAAAATAAACTCCATTGTTTCCAAAATGAATGAAAAGAAAGTTTGCATGAAACACATACCACACTTAACATATAACAATGCTTTCAACTTAAGCATACATGAAATTTGCATATTTCATGAAATAATAGGCTGTATTTTTAATTTAAGAAATAAGTATGCAAAATACAACTAACCCTGTAACAAATTCTTCAGAGGAAATTGACTTAAATATTAATGAATGACAGATATGCCCATAAAATAATATGTAGTACATATTAATAAAATATTAATATGAAGTACAATTATATGTCAAATGTTGTCCTACTTCATTGTTAAAAAGCACTGAGCCCAAATTCTTGTTATACATACAATATAATTATTCATTGTAACAATTACTACATACACAGCACTTTGTAGCCCAAGCATGCAAATGATAAGACCTAACTGAAACCTCTCAGATACATTCACTAAGGTCATTTAACCTAAACTGAAAAAAATTTAAAAGGCAACTTTAAAGAACTGTACTCTATATTCTAAACTCTGTCTTGCAGTCATAAATGTAGATTTCTAAATCATTTTTGAAGTGGTACCTAATACCTAAGAATGTCCTAGAATTTTAATGAAAGAGCCTTACATCTTTCTTCTGCTTAAGCAATACACTACAATTTAGAGGAAGAGATTATGTCCTTCAAAGATATCATTAAATACATAACCTGCAATGAATCATATTCTAATTGTTACTGGAAACTTAATGTGTTTTAATCATTCTTCCAAATTTAGCATAACTGTTTATTTCTGTTCCTATAATAAGTTGAGTGTTGTTTCATTCTTTCTTTTTCCCTTTCTCTCACCTCCACACAAAATCACTTTTTCTTCATTCTTTCCTATTATCTTTCATTCACCAAGAGTTCAAATCGTCTTGCAAGATAACACATCAAGAAAATACAAAGAACTAAGATATTTTCTCAAGGTCATATTGTAGGGCTACAGCTCAGCTCTAGAAATGTTAATATCTGCTTCTCCATTTTGTTCACTGACTCATAACTGTTTTTTTTTTTTTAACTTTACACATGAAAGGAATTGTAAGTACTGTATTACCTGTAAGATTTTCCACTGATGTAAGTATAAGACAGAAAAAAAGTGCCTTAAAACAGTTTTTTTTACCAAAGAAGAATTTTAAAACTTGCCTTTTTTGAAAAAAAAAAAAAAAAAAAAAAAAAGATTCACCATAAAAATGAGACAGTACATGAATCTTAGTCTCAGTTAATTCTTCTCTTCTCTTATAGTTAGGGAGGCTCAAACTGGATTCAACTAACTATGAATTGAGTGACCCTGAACAATTTACTTTATTCTCACTGAGCCTTGGTTTATACTTCCGTAAAATACTGTCTTTACTGATCATCCATCATGGTGCGCAGCAAAGAGTGTCAAAATATGTTTTTATCCTTGTTTACACAATTGATACTTTTCAAGATGTAAATAATTTGAAATGATAGTAGTGATATCAATAGAAATAAAGAGGTTACAGACTTAAAGACATTCTCAATTAAGAGGTGAAATATCCACAAAATACTGTAGTGTAAATCATACTGGCCTAAAGTTAAAAAAAAAAAAGATAAATTATTGATAGGATGATTTTATGGTTTTTAATTAGCATTTTAATTAGAATAAAAAATATTATGCAAGTTTATTATGACAACAGTAACAGCCATTAATAGAGTTTTAATCAAGCAATAAAATTTTTGAAGTCATTTCAGAACATGCATGTGATTTAACTGACTGTTTCTTATTAGTTATGCCATCTTATGTTAATAGAAACTTATTATTTTTCTTCTTTTAGTTATAACTTACTTTATGGATTTCAAAATCTTAATTACATTTTTCTCTTAAAAAACATCAACAATATATAAGAAGATGTCACATTTTTTGTGAACACTTTTGGAAGGCTGTGTGTGTTTCATTTTTTAAAATCCTTTTTTCTGACTTTGAAAATAAATGACATGATCATAATACAAATTTCCAAATGTTAAAGAAATATATAACATTAAGTTGAAGTCTTTCATTACCTCCAGTCTCTAGAGAAACGCCCCTCCACTTTATCAGCCATATTACTTAAACATTTTTTATACATATGTACATGGTTCAGCTTTGCTTATTCGTATTTTAACACTATGTAAAAATGTTGAAGTATAATAGTCAGGATTTACTCATCCAATATTAATTACAGTTTTGCTATCCAGCATTTTTCTAACTGGAAAATTCTGAGGAGTGGCCTTTGTGATATCTTCCTTTTCCTATTACTAATCAAAGAACCTCATATACTTTCAATTACACTAAGTTTAGGTGTAGCAGATATCAGGATTCTAGGTTTAGGACTAGACATGTGGAAGTATTTTACTTCAATGTGTCCTTGTTGGTGTTTTGTTTAAATTATTTTTTGTAAGACATTAGCCATACAATTTATACAGCACTTTACTCACCAGTCATTGGAGTAACATGAGTGAACAAAAGAATAAACAATATTTTGGACTAATCAGGAACCCCTTTCTTCCCCTACATAGGTTAACAAAGCTTTTACTTTATCTTACTTCTTTGAGGTACAATGCAATTTGTAGCAATACTCTAGTCTAGGCAATGATAGATGGAAATTCCCCCCAGAGGGTCGGGACTACATCAGTTTGCAACTGACAAACTCATTTCCTGACTTCTCTTGAGACACTAATAAGGCCTTGAATCAAAGGTCCAGTGTAATTACCATGTGTATTTCAGATTAAATAAATGTGATAAAAGCTTCCATCTGGCTGTTGATCAAACATGTGGGGAGATGCTGATTTCCAGTGACATATTGCAATATGCCTATTGTAACAGTCCCTGATGCCTTCCTGTAAATTACTTACTTTTGGGATTACTTGATTTAGGCAGACAGAAATATTACTCACTTCTTAAGTACTGCTCAATGGGAGTTTGCAAGATGTAGTCTAATCTTATACTTGTTAAGGAAGACATTAAGAAATAATGGAGCCATGTTTATTTTACTAAATGACAGTTGTGCTCCAACTATTTGAAAAAGGCAAACTTAATTTCATAGCAGCCAGAAACTTGATGTTCTTGATGACAGAAGACTACATCTAAAGGGATTAGAAATTAAGATACCAGATAAATGTATGATTGTATTAGAGAATGCCCAAGTTTTGATAAATGGATGAAGTATGGATATTTACTTTAGCAAACAACATCAATAGCATAGTAAAAACATTGAGAGCTGAGTGAATTTTTGGTATAGAATTTCACAGATGTTGTGTCAGTCACTGTTATCATCAAGATATTTATGCTTTAAAGGGGAAAAAAAAACCCAACATATTGGTTTCTGATTGTGGAAATGTTGACAGGATTTGTGAACCAGGGTGGGGGGCTTGTTTTGGAGTAAAGTAAAAATAAATAAAGCCAATCAAACAACTGTCATTTACCTAAGAGGAAAAATGCACAGTTCATTGTTAGTTTTTATACTAATGTAAAAGGCTCTAGGGATAGTCCAGGACTCACAGTCTTGCACTACTGACACTTTTTGAGCTGGGTAATTTTTTGTGTGGGGTTCTGCTCTGCAATATAAGATGTGTAGCAGCATCTTTGGCCTCTACCCAGTAGACACAAGTACTTCCCCAGGTGGTTACAATGGAAAGTGTCCCCAGACATTGTCAAATAATTCCCTAGGGGGCCAAACCTCTTGTGATTTAGAGCCAATCATCTAAGTAAGTTTGCTTAATAGATAGAAAGGTCTCTGGAGGATAAGAAACACACACACACACACACACACACACACACACACACACAACTATTAAGATCTTTAACATTTAATTTATGTAATCTGGCATAGATATTACATATTTTATTTATTTTTTAAGTTTATTTATTTATTTTGATAGAGAGAGACAAAGAGTGAGAGAGAGAACACAAGCAGGAGAGGGGTAAAGAAAGAGAGTCCTAAGCAGTCTCCATATTGTCAGCACAGAGACCGATGTAGGGCTTGATCTCACAAACCATAATAAGATCATGGCCTAAGCCGAAACCAAGAGTTGGACACTGAACTTACTAAGCCACCCAGGAGCACCTGGATATTATATATTTTTAAAATAAACTATGACAATTGAAAATACTACTAAATCTTAGAAAAATGTGCTTATAAAAGGTCAGATGTAAACAAAGTATTTGATCAGGGTGTGTATAGGAAAGCTAAAGGAAAAAAAACACAAATAATCTAAGGATGTTATGGTATAAAACTGTCTTTTTATAAAATTTTAATATAATGGATTTAATACATATATATTGCACTGAACTGCATTATTTGCATTAGGTTGAAATTTGAGCAAGAAAATGAGGCTAGGCAGAATATAATGGTTGAGAGTATGAGTTCTGAACTTGCATTTTCTGAGTTAGCATCTATTTGACTTTGTTACTTTTAAGCTATGACTTAGGACATATAAGAGCATCTCTATCTCTGAGGCTCCTTAAGTGCAAAATAAGGACAAAAATGGTATTTACTGTGAAGAGTTACTGTAAGAGTTTAATAGTCTTACCTATATAAAAGACTTAACAGTGCCTGCCATATTAAAAGAATTATATATATATATTACTATTAATTATATTATTATTATAACAGAGTATTATATTATTAATATAATTATTATATATTATAATATAAAGCAGTTCAATTTAGCAGCACAATTTAGCAACCATTCCAGGATGGTTGAGAATTGGATTAAGAATGCATTCATCAACTGTTTTCATTAACTCAAAATCCCTGAAAACTGGAAAGAAGCCATTGAAATGCCTGCCTTTATAAAAGAAAAAGGAAAAGATGATTCTAGAGAGTGAAGACCAATATAAATATCTTCAAGTTCCAGGAAGACTGGTAAAACAAATTAGCCAATCAATTTAAATAACCAAGAACAACAGCATAGCAGCTTGTTAGCTATCTCCCCCCAATGATGACAATTCCTACAGAAATAACAAATTTTTTGCACATACATGTACACTTACATGATCTGAATACAGTGATAGAAAAAGCCTAATAGGGCTTATGAAAGCACCAACAATTATGGAGAACAAAGAACAATTTCCATATTGCTTTTCTACCTTCTGGATTCTTTTCCTAACTGTTTATTCTAACACTGATTTCTAAATATCCATTCCTAGGAGTGGGAAAGTATGATATAAATCTTAAACAGGTGTGGATCGAATCTCACCTAGGCAATTTACTAACTTTATGGCATTAGGCAAATTGCTTAACAATGCTGTATTGAGGTTCCTTCCAGTGTAAAATGAAGATCTATGACTTCATGAGACTAAGTGGAGCAAGGGAGGGGGAGAGGCAGGGGAGGTAGGTGCCCTTTAAACTACCTTAAATAAGTTAAATAATGAGAAGTGGTCACCCATGTTGGTTTTACTCCAACTCAAAAAGAAGTCATAGAATTTACAATTATAAGAAAATTATTATTAAGACTGTAACTAGAGATGAAGAAGGGTATTATTTCATAATTAAGGGGTCTATCCATCAATAAGAGCTAACAATTGTATATATTTTTGCCTCCCCCGATGTGAAAGAACCCAAATATATAACTCAATTAATGACAATAAGCAAGCTTATTGATAATAATACTGTAATTCTAGAAGACTTTAGTACTCCACTTACAACAATGGACAGATCATCTAAGCAGAAAATCAAAAAGGAAACAATGGCTTTGAATGACACATTGGAACAGATGGACTTAACAGATATATTCAGAACATTCCATCCTAAAGCAGAAGAATACACATTCTTCTTGAGCGCACATGGAGCATTCTCCAAAATAGATCACATACTGGGTCACAAAACAGCTCTCAACACGTACAAAAAGATTGAGATCATACCATGCATATTTTCAGATCACAACACTATGAAACTTGAAATCAACCACAAGAAAAAATTTGGAAAACCCAAAATGATGGAGGTTAAAGAACATCTTACTAAAGAATGAATGGGTTAACAAGGAAATTAAAGAAGAAATTTAAAAAAAAATACATGGAAGCAAATGAAAATGAAAACACAACAGTAAAATCCCTTTGGGATGTAGCATAGGCAGTCTTAAGAGGAAAACACATTCCAGTTCAGACCTATCTCAAGAAGCAAGAAAGGTCCCATATACACAAGCTAACCTTACACCTAAGGGAACTAGAAAATCTGTAGCAAATCCCAAAGCCAGCAGAAGGAAAATAATAAAGATTAGAGCAGAAATAAATGATATGGAATAAAAAAAAAAAAAACAGTAGAACAGATCAATGAAACTAAGAGCTGTTTTTTTAAAGAATAAACAAAATTGATAAACCCCTAGCCAGACTTCGAGAGAGAGAGAGAGAGAGAGAGAGAGAGAGAGAGAAGACCCAAACAGATAAAATCATGAACTGAAGAGGAAAGATCACAACCAACACCACAGAAATGCAAACAATTATAAGAGAATACTATGAAAAATTATATGCCAACAAACTGGACAACCTGGAAGAAATGGACAAATTCCTAGACACTCATACACTGCCAAAACTCAAGCAGGAAGACATAGAAAATTTGAACAGACCCATCAACCAACAAAGAAATTGAATCAGTTATCAAAAATCTCCCAACAAATAAGATTCCTGGGCCAGATGGCTTTCCAGGGTAAATTCTACCAGACATTTAAAGCAGAGTTAATATCTATTCTTCTCAAACTGTTCCAAAAAATAGAAATGGAAGGGAAGTTTCCAAAATCAATCGGTGAAGCCAACATTACCTTGATTCCAGAACCAAAGACCTCACTAAAAAGGGTAATTACAGACCAATATCCCTGATGAATCTGGACGCAAAAATTCTCAACAAGATACTATCAAATCGAATTCAACAGTACATTAAAAGAGTTATTCACCATGTCAAGTGGGATTCATTCCTGGGCTCCAGAGCTGGTTCAATATTTTCAAGTCAATTAATGTAATACATCACATTAATACAAGAAAGGATAAGAATCATAGGATCCTGTCAATAGATACAGAAAAAGCATGTGACAAAATATAGCATCCTTTCTTGATAAAAGCCCTCAAGAAAGTTGAGATAGAAGGAACATACCTTAACATCATAAAAGCCATATATGAAAGGCCCACAGCTAATATCATCCTCAATGGGAAAAACTGAGAGCTTTCTCCCACAGATCAGGAATATGACAGGGATGACCATTCTCACCACTATTGTTCATCATCACTGTTGGAAGTGCTTGCATTAGCAATAAAAACAAAACAAAACAAAACAAAAGGCATCCAGATCCACAAAGAGGAAGTCAAACACTCACTCTTCATAGATAACATGATACTCTAAGTGGAAAACCCAGAAGACTCCACCAAAAAACTGCTGGAGTTGATATGTTAATTTAGCAAAGTTTTGGGTATAAATTCAATATACAGAAATCGGCTGCATTTCTGTACACCAATAATGAAGCAACAAAAAGAGAAACCAAGGAATCCATTCCATTTACAATTGAACCAAAAATCATAAGATACCTAGGAATAAACCTAACCGAAGAGGCAAAAGATCTGTACACTGATAACTATAGAAAGCTTATGAAACAAATTGAAGAAGACACAAAGAAATAGAAAAACATTCCATGTTCATGGATTGTAAAATCAAATATTGTTAAAATGTCGATATTACTTGGGGCACCTGGGTGGCTCAGTCAGTTAAACTTCTGACTTTGGCTCAGATCATGATCTCGCAGTCTGTGTGTTCAAGCCACATGTTGGGCTCTGTGCTGACACCTCAGGGCCTGGATCCTGCTTCAGATTTTGTGTTTCCATGTCTCTCTGCCCCTTCCCCACTCATGCGCGCGCTCTCTCTCTCTCTCTCTCTCTCTCTCTCTCAAAAATAAACACTAAAAAAATTTAACAAAATGTTGATACCATCCAAAGCAATTTACACATTCAATGCAATCCATATCAAATAACACCAGCATTCTTCACAGAGCTAGAACAAATTATCCTAAAATTTGTATGGAACCAAAAGACCCTGAATAGCCAAAGTAATGTTAAAAAAGAAAATCAAAGCTGGAAGCATCACAATCCTGGACTTTTACCTTTATTACAAAGCTGTAATCATCAACACACAGACACATAGACCAATGGAATAGAATAGAGAACCCAGTAATTGACCCATAAATATATGGCCAACTAATCGTCACAAAGCAGGAATGAGTATCCAATGTAAAAAAGTCTCTTTAACAAATGGTGCTGGGAGAACTGGACAGAACCATGAAGAAGA